>NC_091467.1:6447545-7047545 GCF_027789765.1 Dendropsophus ebraccatus
AGGTTTAACTCTTTCACTGCTTTTCACCATATATTTCTGTGTCATTAGCTGCAGTGTAAGGGTTAAACCTCTCCTGCCCCAATAAATCAAAGTTACAGATAAGGAGACACAGCAGGAGAATGGAGTCACCCTTCCCCCCCCCTCCCCCGCCTGTGACAGGACTGCTGCCCCCACCTCAGTGCTGTGCTGTGCTGCCCCCACCTCAGTGCTGTGCTGCCCCCACCTCACAGCCCACTCCCAGCTACCTGACAGGATCACGGCACGAGCAGAGATGGAGGTAACAGAGACATTACTCACAGTCTGCTGCTGTTCTGTCAGGACGGGTCAGCCGGGGGAGGGGCGCTTCCTCTCTCTGCTCTGGCCGCCTGTCTCTCTTCACAGAGCAGCTAAGCTGATTGGTGGAACAGCAGGGGAGCTCGTACAGTTCCACCAATCAGCAACAAAGATGCCCTGCAGCAAGCACGAGAGTGGAGAGGAGGATTATACCACTGCAGGAGGCAGGAGGGGGGCGCTCTGGCAGACAGAAGTTAGATGTGCTTTCTGTCTGTCTGCTGGAGCGCCCCAAACCAACTACTATGTGAGGAGGAGGCCAGGGGCTCCAGGAGACAGACAGAAAGCACATCTAACTTCTGTTTCTAAGTTAGATGTGCAGCTGTCTGCCAGAGCGCCCCCTGCTGGCCGGGAGTGAGGCGCCCTGTGCAATCGCACAGCTCGCACACCCCAAAGGCCGGCCCTGCATGTGAGCATGGCCTAGGGGGGGGCACAGCCGCATGCGAGCATGGCCTAGGAGGGGCACAGCCGCATGCGAGCATGGCCTAGGGGGGGGCACAGCCGCATGCGAGCATGGCCTAGGGGGGGGGCACAGCCGCATGCGAGCATGGCCTAGGGGGGGGGCACAGCCGCATGCGAGCATGGCCTAGGGGGGGGCACAGCCGCATGCGAGCATGGCCTAGGGGGGGGGGCACAGCCGCATGCGAGTATGGCCTAGAAGGGGCACAGCCGCATGCGAGCATGGCCTAGGGGGGGGCACAGCCGCATGCGAGCATGGCCTAGGGGGGGGGCACAGCCGCATGCGAGCAGGGCCTAGGGGGGGCACAGCCGCATGCGAGCAGGGCCTAGGGGGGGCACAGCCGCATGCGAGCAGGGCCTAGGGGGGGCACAGCCGCATGCGAGCAGGGCCTAGGGGGGGCACAGCCGCATGCGAGCAGGGCCTAGGGGGGGCACAGCCGCATGCGAGCAGGGCCTAGGGGGGGCACAGCCGCATGCGAGCAGGGCCTAGGGGGGGCACAGCCGCATGAGAGCAGGGCCTAGGGGGGGCACAGCCGCATGCGAGCAGGGCCTAGGGGGGGCACAGCCGCATGCGAGCAGGGCCTAGGGGGGCACAGCCGCATGCGAGCATGGCCTAGGGGGGGCACAGCCGCATGCGAGCATAGCCTTAGGGCGGGTTCAGACTACGGAATTTGCGTGGATAAAATCAGACGGATTCGGTTGCCTGTACGCGCTCACGGCTGCGTGCCTCTCCGCCGGTTCCATAGACGCCATTCTATGGGCCGGCCAATTCCACTATCCGACAAACAAACTGACGTGTCAAAATTTTTGGCGGAATGCAGAATCTGCCCGTGCGTAGAACGGTGTCTATGGCACGGACGGAGAGGCACGCGGCCGTGAGCGCGTACAGGCAACCGAATCCGTCTGATTTTATCCACGTGAATTCTGTAGTCTGAACCCGCACTAATGGGGGATGAGCACTGGACGGGCATGAGGGGATTGTAAGGTGAAGCTTATATTGGGGTCTGTAATATACAGGGGACCTAATACTAGGGTCTAGAATTCTCCCTTTGTATTGTCCATACAATGACAACAATAGAAGGAAAACTTCCCAGATGACAAGCCACACCCCTTGCAAACCACACCCCATAATAAGCCACACCCTCATTTTTCTGGGTGCACCTAGAAAGTGTTCAAATGTTGGCAACCATGGATATAACTGGGTGACCTGAGGAGACGTCCTGTATGTGCATTAGCTTTCGCTCTCAGCCATTCCATCCATTTACTGACCACTATGAGGGTCTTATTACGGCTCAGCGGGAACGGTCACCAGTTTTCCTGGGCCAAGAAAATGTCACTCTCAACCATTGTGAAGCAACCATGTAAAATTCCTGCTAGGACACTGCCATCTACAGGCAAACAGGGATATGACATGTATCACCAACTACAGTGTCCTGGTACCCACATCCCAGCAACTAGAAGTGTAGGGTTGTTGTGGGCTAAAGAATATGGTTTAATCTGTCTCTGGATTTTGTGAGTTAACTCTGTATGCACCAAAATAACCCTGAGGTAGTATAGTTGTGCAAGGGTAATACTGTTCTGTATTGTGGATCACATGACCTTCTCTCGGACAGCTCCAGCTAGAGGTGTGGTCTGAGGAAGGAGTCTCCCCGCTTCAACTCTTCCTGGGTTACAACCAATCACTGCAAAGCAGCAGCCGCTCCATGTGAGGTCCCCCAGTATCCAGCAGCCGCTCCATGTGAGGTCCCCCAGTCTCGAGCAGCCATCGCTCCATGTGAGGTCCCCCAGTCTCCAGCAGCCATCGCTCCATGTGAGGTCCCCCAGTCTCCTCCAGCAGCCATTGCTCCATGTGAGGTCCCCCAGTCTCCAGCAGCCATCGCTCCATGTGAGGTCCCCCAGTCTCCAGCAGCCATTGCTCCATGTGAGGTCCCCCAGTCTCCAGCAGCCATTGCTCCATGTGAGGTCCCCCAGTCTCCAGCAGCCGCTCCATGTCAGGTTCCCCCAGTCTCCAGCAGCCGCTCCATGTGAGGTCCCCCAGTCTCCAGCAGCCATCGCTCCATGTCAGGTCCCCCAGTCTCCAGCAGCCGCCGCTCCATGTGAGGTCCCCCAGTCTCCAGCAGCCGCTCCATGTGAGGTTCTCCAGTCTCCAGCAGCCATTGCTCCATGTGAGGTCCTCCAGTCTCCAGCAGCCATTGCTCCATGTGAGGTTCTCCAGTCTCCAGCAGCCATTGCTCCATGTGAGGTTCTCCAGTCTCCAGCAGCCATTGCTCCATGTGAGGTCCCCCAGTCTCCAGCAGCCATTGCTCCATGTGAGGTCCCCCAGTCTGCAGCAGCCGCTCCATGTGAGGTTCTCCAGTCTCCAGCAGCCATTGCTCCATGTGAGGTCCCCCAGTCTCCAGCAGCCATTGCTCCATGTGAGGTTCTCCAGTCTCCAGCAGCCGCTCCATGTGAGGTCCCCAGTCTCCAGCAGCCATCGCTCCATGTGAGGTCCCCCAGTCTCCAGCAGCAGCCGCTCCATGTGAGGTCCCCCAGTCCCCATCGCTCCATGTGAGGTCCCCCAGTCCCCATCGCTCCATGTGAGGTCCCCCAGTCCCCATCGCTCCATGTGAGGTCCCCCAGTCCCCATCGCTCCATGTGAGGTCCCCCAGTCCCCATCGCTCCATGTGAGGTCCCCCAGTCCCCATCGCTCCATGTGAGGTCCCCCAGTCCCCATCGCTCCATGTGAGGTCCCCCAGTCCCCATCGCTCCATGTGAGGTCCCCCAGTCTCCAGCAGCCATAAGGCTCCTAGGCCCAGCTATGGGGATGGAATCACCTGTTCTCTACAGAGTCACTGCCCACCCGCTCCCTACAAGACAACTCCAATCCTGAGACATGAAGACCTGCAGAGAAGGAAAGTGTACAGAGACGGGGAGCGGCCGTACATAGAGGACGAGACTGCAGGGGTTACTGTGGGCATTTAATGAAGCTCCCTTCAGGAGCTAAAAATAAAGCGGAGACCCCACCTAATATCCACACAGACCACCCCCGAACACTAAAGAAGCCGACATTGACGCTTTGGATTAGAACGTATGTAATTTTTTTATTGTACACTAATCTAAGATAATAAAAGCATAAAAACCAACAGGACATGTTAAAAGATTTATTTACAGAGAGTTTATACAACTCCAGATACACTATTTACCAAGTTACTCATATGGGGGAGAAGTGACCGGGCGTCATGACAGGCGCTAAATGATAAACCGGTCTGAGAACTTTGGAGATTTGGGCACGGTCAGGGGGACATCGCTGGTTTTTATATCCACCTTCTTGAACCTTCTGACTGGTTGAGCCTTGTGAACCTATTTATAAAAAAAAAAAAAAAAAAAAAATTATATATACAGTATTGGTGATGGTCATTTTTTTAAATGCTCTAAACATAACTTAAAGCGTAGCTGTCATTTCAGGGTCATTTTTCAGAAAAATAAATATCTATAGTACAAGAGATTGAGAAACTGTAATATGTTTTATTTACCTAAAGAGTTTCCTTCTGTACTGAAAAAGCTGGTTTTCCTACCCCCACCCCCCCCCCCCCCCCCCCCCC
The DNA here is from genome assembly GCF_027789765.1 of Dendropsophus ebraccatus. Classification (NCBI taxonomy): domain Eukaryota; kingdom Metazoa; phylum Chordata; class Amphibia; order Anura; family Hylidae; genus Dendropsophus; species Dendropsophus ebraccatus. The sequence goes on from NC_091467.1 coordinate 6,451,916, forward strand.
CCCCCCCCCCCCCCCCCCCCCCCCCAACTTCAGAAGCAGGATTTCTGTGTCCATTATGCTCTATGGAGAGGGGAGGGGCTTAGGCCCCGTTCCCACTGAGCAAAACTAGCGGAATTCCGCAGCAGAATTGTCCGCAGCGGAATGCCGTTAAGACGCCCATTATAAGCGGGAGGCTATGGGAGGCGCGCGCTCCTGCCCTGTCCGCACTGAAGAATGAACATGTTCCTTCTTCAGCACGGACAGGGCAGGAGTGTGCGCCTCCCGCTCATAATGGGAGTCTTAACGGCATTCCGCCGCGGACAATTCTGCTGCGGAATTCCGCTAGTTTTGGTCAGTGGGAACGGGGCCTTAGAGGAGTGAGAGCATGGAGCAGTCCTGCACAACACCCTGCAATCTTCTCTCAGCAAGCTCCTAGATAAGCACTGACCCCTGAATCCAGAGTTTTAGGTGCCCAGACAGTCTACAATCAGCTGACCTTCATGTCTCTTCTCCCTCAGCCTCTCCCCCCTCCATAGGGTATAATTGACACTGCAGAACCAGTCTTCACTAGTTTCTCTGTAATGAAGACGGGTTTGCCTGATAATACACAGATAAGTGAGGGGGGGGGGGCGGAGGGCTTAGAAAATTGCTTTTTGAGTACAGAAAATAAATACATTTACACTTTACCACACAACTCAAAGACAAAAACATGTGCGAATGTAAACAACAACAACGTCAAAACACTTATTCTAGCAACGAGTGGGGGTCTTAACACCCGCACCCCAAGCAAGACAATCAGCTTGCCAAAAGCTTTTTTTTTTTTATGGGTAACTTCTCAGTATACGCTGCCCTGTGCGTGTGAGGAGCAGCACTGACTGACAATACAGAATTATCAAATGCCCATAAGGTGGTAAGTGTAGACTAGCTGCTATGTCTCTACACTGTATATACACAGAAGAGGGGGTCCTGCTCCCCTATATCTCTATAGTACACCCTCAGAAGGAGACTAGCTGCTATGATGTCTCCATACAGTGTATATACAGAAGAGGGGGTCCTGCTCCCCTATATATCTATAGTACACCCTCAGAAGGAGACTAGCTGCTATGATGTCTCCATACACTGTATATACAGAAGAGGGGGTCCTGCTCCCCTATATCTCTATAGTACACCCTCAGAAGCAGGAGACTAGCTGCTATGATGTCTCCATACACTGTATATACAGAAGAGGGGGTCCTGCTCCCCTATATCTCTATAGTACACCCTCAGAAGCAGGAGACTAGCTGCTATGGTGTCTCCATACAGTGTATATACAGAAGAGGGGGTCCTGCTCCCCTATATCTCTATAGTACTCCCTCAGAAGCAGGAGACTAGCTGCTATGTCTCCATACACTGTATATATACAGAAGAGGGGGTCCTGCTCCCCTATATCCCTATAGTACACCCTCAGAAGCAGGAGACTAGCTGCTATGTCTCTACACTGTATATACACAGAAGAGGGGGTCCTGCTCCCCTATATCTCTATAGTACACCCTCAGAAGCAGGAGACTAGCTGCTATGATGTCTCCATACACTGTATATACAGAAGAGGGGGTCCTGCTCCCCTATATCTCTATAGTACACCCTCAGAAGCAGGAGACTAGCTGCTATGTCTCCATACACTGTATATACAGAAGAGGGGGTCCTGCTCCCCTATATCTCTATAGTACACCCCCAGAAGCAGGAGACTAGCTGCTATGGTGTCTCCATACACTGTATATACAGAAGAGAGGGTCCTGCTCCCCTATATCTCTATAGTACACCCTTAGAAGCAGGAGACTAGCTGCTATGTCTCCATACACTGTATATATACACAGAAGAGGGGGTCCTGCCCCCCTATATCTCTATAGTACACCCTCAGAAGCAGGAGACTAGCTGCTATCATGTCTCCATACACTGTATATACAGAAGAGGGGGTCCTGCTCCCCTATATCTCTATAGTACACCCTGACAGCATTGCAAGCACCTCAGTCTCAGATGCAACAAGAGCTCATTCTTCGGTGAGTGCCCCTAGTGGTGGCTGCAGGAAGCCCTCACTTACCAGTTCCTGTCTCAGTCTGTTGATCTCTTCCTTATCCCGCTCCTCCTGCTGCCTGCGTTCCTCCTCATCCATCAGGCTTCTCTGAGCCTCCATCTCTGCCAGCCGCCTCTCAAACTCCTGCCGCTCCCTGGCGCGCCTCTCCGTGGCCAGCTCAAAGCTTTCCTGAACTATGGAACCAGAAAGGCTCTCTAAGTTTGGAAACAAAGGAGAGAATTGGTGCAACAAGGGGACTGCTGGTGGGTCTACACACTACTCACAAGAAGTTAGGGATATCTGGTGTGCGGGTGTGATGTCAGGTTTAATCTAAAGTCTCCTCTAACCTTGAAAATGCACAAGTCCAACCGTTCAAGGTTCTCTGTCCTGTAACAAGGAGCATGAGTACCTCGCCATTGGGGGGCTACAAGCGGGATGTCCTCATCTAGGTGACGGTATCAGGCTCCTAACTCTGTACCCCACAGCGGGCGGCCCTGAGAGCGGGGTGTCACAGTATCAGGCTCCTAACTCTGTACCCCAGCGGGCGGCCCTGAGAGCGGGGTGTCACAGTATCAGGCTCCTCTGTACCCCAGCGGGCGGCCCTGAGAGCGGGGTGTCACAGTATCAGGCTCCTAACTCTGTACCCCAGCGGGCGGCCCTGAGAGCGGGGTGTCACAGTATCAGGCTCCTCTGTACCCCAGCGGGCGGCCCTGAGAGCGGGGTGTCACAGTATCAGGCTCCTCTGTACCCCAGCGGGCGGCCCTGAGAGCGGGGTGTCACAGTATCAGGCTCCTAACTCTGTACCCCAGCGGGCGGCCCTGAGAGCGGGGTGTCACAGTATCAGGCTCCTAACTCTGTACCCCAGCGGGCAGCCCTGAGAGCGGGGTGTCACAGTATCAGGCTCCTAACTCTGTACCCCAGCGGGCAGCCCTGAGAGCGGGGTGTCACAGTATCAGGCTCCTAACTCTGTACCCCAGCGGGCAGCCCTGAGAGCGGGGTGTCACAGTATCAGGCTCCTAACTCTGTACCCCACAGCGGGCAGCCCTGAGAGCGGGGTGTCACAGTATCAGGCTCCTAACTCTGTACCCCACAGCGGGCGGCCCTGAGAGCGGGGTGTCACAGTATCAGGCTCCTCTGTACCCCAGCGGGCGGCCCTGAGAGCGGGGTGTCACAGTATCAGGCTCCTCTGTACCCCAGCGGGCGGCCCTGAGAGCGGGGTGTCACAGTATCAGGCTCCTCTGTACCCCAGTGGGCGGCCCTGAGAGCGGGGTGTCACAGTATCAGGCTCCTCACTCTGTACCTCAGAGCATCAATCACCTGCAGGCGGCCCTGAGAGCGGGATGCCATGCCTCAGCAGACTTGTGACCAGCAGGAGGCGTCGTTGTCACGCTGTAACTGATGCTTAGGGGCACAGGACAAGTTATGGAGTCACAGACCTGTTGGGCTATACCCATCACTGCTGGGGCTTCTGTTTCATTAAATTGTGTGAGATGAGGAAGCCACCATTGCCGCTCATACACATACCCCATGATAGAATAACGCGGGAGCCTTAGGTTTTCCATAGATTTCCCCTGCAGGCCAAACATCCCTCACTTTTGTTGGACTCGAGATACACAGGTCCATAGCCTGCAGTGGTGCAGCCAGCAGGCATCATCCCCACCTGTCAGTATCCGGCTATCTTTCTTCGGCACAAATGGCTCCTGGTGAGTGACGGTGTTGGGCCTCGCCTTGAACACTGACATTTCCTTCAGCTCCTTCTCCTCTTCTTTAATCTGGAATTAGGACAGACCTTGTGTTACAACCTGCGGACAGAAGTGCTGACACCTCTACAGAAGTCAGGCAGTGGCGCCCCCCACCTGTTGCCTCCAGCGCTGCAGCTTCTGCTCGCCACGTTTAGCGATCTGTAGGTTGAAGGGTTCCAGCTGTGTCGCCTCTTTCACCTTCTTTTCCGGGAGGGTAATACTGTCAAAGTGTGGCAAGGGCTGAGCCTTAAATTTAGGAACCTGGAAGCACAGGAGAGACGGCTTAGCTATGGGTAGAGGGGGGAGTAACGACCCAGCCCCCGCCGGGGAGGCAGACTTACTTCTTGATTCCGAAGCTGATCCAACTTCTTCTCTTTCTCTTCCATCCTCTTCTGATCCCGCTCATTGAACGAGAAGGGACACAAGTCGACTTGTCTATGCTCGGCCAACTTTGGCTTGAACGGAACGCCGTAATGGGGTATGGGGTTTGCTTTAATGACAGGTGCCGGTTCTTCCTACAAAGGGCAATATGCGCTGTTATTATGGTGTACAGTGACAGAGCAGAGTTACCAGAGCAGGACTCCATACGGACTACAACCTCCATCATGCTCTAGGCCTGCAGTCAGTTGTATGATGGGATTTGTAATCTGACACAGGAGCCCAGTTTTATTAGACATGTGACTTATAAGACTTGCCTTCACCTCCTCCCAGGTCGGCACACGCACTCTGTTCTTAAGGGCAAATGCAGGAGACTGGGGTACGGTTATCGGCAGCATCTTCTTTACAGGAACCCCCTAAAAGTGGAATAAACGCACATTAGAGGCTGAACGTTACCTGACAAAGCAAAGCGGATTGGCCGTAGGCTACTGACCACTACGTCTGCCAAGATCTTGCTGGGGCACGGGTTGGAGTGGAAGGTGAAGGTCTCCTCATGCTCGTCTTCCTTCTTCTCCCGCTGCTGCAGCCGCTTCTCTATTTCTAGACTGAAGCCTATGGGTTTGGTGGGCTCTTTGACGGGGGGCTTCTTTGGAAGGATAGGACCACCTTCTAAGATCTTAGGGTTAAGCTCTTGTGCTTTAAATTTATATCTAAGAAAGGAGGGGGGGGGGGGAAATAAAAATTGTTGAGTTTTGGTGTTAAGGTTTACCCCTCAGGAGGCCATCCAGCTCACTGATTTGGATCAAGGAGTAAAGTGCATAGCCCCCTGGCTATCACTGACAGTGCTCAGACCCCCCCAACCAGTCTCAAAGGGGAGAATCACCAAAATTTCTCTTTGAATCAACTGGTGCCACAAAGTGTCAGAGAAACTACTTCTACAGGAAAAAAAAAAAAAAAAAAAAAAAAAAAAAAAAAAGGGGTCCAGTCTTCCAGTACTCATCAGCTGCTGTATGTCCTGCAGGAAGTGGCGTAGTCTCCCCAGTCTGGCACAGTGCTCTCTGCTGCTACCTCTGTCCATGTCAGGAACTGTCCAGGACAGCAGCAAATCCCCATAGAAAACCCTCTCCTGCTCTGGACAGTTCCTGACATGGACAGAGGTGGCAGCAGGGAGCGCTGTGTCAGACTGGAGAGAATACACCACCTGATACGTACTGGAAGACTGGAGATTTTTTTTTTTTTTTTAATAGAAGTAAATTACAAATCTCTGACACTTGCTGGGACCAGTTCATTTAGAAAAAAGTTTTTTTAGTGAACAATCTCTAACTTTTGATAGGTGACACTGATCTGTACATCGGTTTAGTGACCAGCAGACACTACCCCTGTACCCTGAGTATAGACAGAGGACGGGGATGTGAGCCGAGCGCCGTCCTCCGGGACACTTACTGCTGTAGCTTCTCCAGCTCCTCGGCCTCTATCTCGGCAGAACTCTTGCAGGTGACCGGCCTTTGCCGCTGCTTGGTCTGTAGTAGAGGGGTCTTGGGATGTGTGCACTTTAACTTCACAGCTTTCACAGGTGACGGACCTGCAGAGACAACGCTGTATTAAACAGAAGCCGCAGCACTTCAGTGACATCCGACCACCTGATCGGCCACCCACCTTCCATCTCCTTCTGCCAACTGCGCAGGTGGAAGCGTTGCGGAGTCTTCTTGCAGAAGGCTAGAACCTGTTCAGCTGTAGAGACGTAATCCCCGGTGGTCTCCTCGAGTTTCCTCTTGTTGCCCTGAGACAGGTTGAAGGGTTTGGGAACGGTGCGACCCCCTTTTGGAAGATGGGCCTGGAAACACAGTGAACAATAGTTATCCCTGTACCTCATGGCGGCTCTATAGAGCTTGGAAACATTCAGCCTTCTTTTCGGAGCTGATGACCTCTGATCTGGTCATAAACCGGCTTAGGTCATTCAGGGGAGAAGGGCTGGAGACTGACGACTGCCCAGGGGTGTCCACAGCCTTTATGTGAACCCTCTGACAACACTTCCTGGCTTCCCTTGCAGTATACTCACTGGAGAGGGGGGGTGCTTTCGCAGCTCGGAGGTGAAGTCCACCTGTGTGTACTGCTCCCCGCTCGGCTCCTCCTGATGCCGTTTCAGGCGATCATCTGTGTGGAAATGAATATCTACAGGTTTGGTGACCTGGACCGGCATCTTCTTCAGAGGCTGACCTGGCAAACAAAGGGGAAAGCTTAGATGCACCATGTATCCCTCCAAGATGGGGGTAACCCCCCCGGTGACATCAGCAGCTGACACCCTCCATTAGAGACCATAGCGGCTGCATTGGCTTCTCAGGGTGTCACAGCTGCCATGGCAGTCGGGGACCATCTGACGGCCTCAGGGGCTGATGTGTCTATACTGCCATATGAAACACTTATCACACCAGCAATATAACAGTACTCTGCCAAGACATGTTTAAAGAGGACCTGCCACTCCCCGTGCAGAGCCCAGCCGACCCCCCCAGTGGAGACCCTTAGACTTACCCCGTGCATGAAGTCCCGCTCCTGGACCCGTTCCCATTGCGCGCTTAGAGATGAGTCCGACTCTCCTAGAGTGAACGGAGCAGTCATTCTCTATGAGCATCGGACTCATCTCTGAGCACGCACTGGGCTTCAGACGGCGATATCTCTGCAACGGGAGCGGGTCCAGGGTGACAGGTTCCCTTTAAGCAAACAACTTCCTGTTGCGCTCTCTGATACTCTCGGAGTACCCCTTTAGGGACAGCTTGAGGTTTGGGCCATTACTCCCTTACCTGCTCCAGCCAACGCCGATTTCAGGGACTCCTCGTTCTTCTTCAGTCTCTCGGAAAGCTCCTGCTGCAGTTGCTGCACCTTCTCCAGTTCCTGCTGTTCAGTGGTCTTTGCCCTTAGCGGCATATTCTTCCTCCTATAGTACAGCACATGTCAGCATGGTACAGGCCCACCGCTCCTGATGAGCCATACAGATTATGTAAGTCACCCCTAGTGGATGGTCAGGGCTGGGGACCCTCCATATCACAGGGGGCAGAACCCACCCTCTTATACCCCATACAACCTGTACCACTAGGAACATACTTGAGGACTGTGGGGGTTGGCGGTAAGGGCAGCTTAGGATTCGGCTTGGCCGCTCCTCTGTTGATGGTGGGGTCGGAGGATCTGCTTCTCGCTGAATTCCTGGAAGACAGAACAGACATTAGGGGCCGCGCAGGATTGTCTCCTGAGGTCACTGATACCTGGGGACACTTACAGTCTCTGCCGCTTATAGGGGGGGTGCACCTCCTGTTTGGGGGTCACTTTCTTCTTCTCGGCTCTGATTTTCGCCATTTGCTTGTTCCTTTGTTGCGCAGACAGACGCTTTGAGGACCTTGGGAGCAAAAAGTTACAATAGGGACATTGTGAATCCAGTCCGATCTGATCCCAGCGGAGGAACCGCACCGCCCCGCTCTACTGAAGGGGATCCACTTCCACATACTATAACCTTATAATACATAACACCAGCCAACAGTGTAATAGACTAAAGTGCCAATAAAGAGAAGAGAAGTACCGTCTGGCCTGCGTCCTCGGAGTCTTCTGCTGCTTCTTGTCTGTGGAGTCGGCAGCCGAGATCCCAGAAGCTCCATCTACAACAATCAGTATAATAAGTACAGAGGCCTCGGGGTCCAGCTGACACCCCCACCGTACTACAGGGAACCTGCCGCCACCCAGCTGATACAGAACTACAAGTCCCATCAGGCCTGGACAGCCAGAGCCCCAGCTCAGGATCAGTAATGTAATATATGTACCTGTGACCCCACCAGCAGAATAGTGAGTGCAGCTCTGGAGCATAATACAGGATGTAACTCAGGATCAGTAATGTAATGTATGTACACAGTCACCCCACCAGCAGAATAGTGAGTGCAGCTCTGGGGTATAATACAGGATCAGTAATGTATGTACACAGTGACCCCACCAGCAGAATAGTGAGTGCAGCTCTGGAGTATAATACAGGATGTAACTCAGGATCATAATGTATGTACACAGTGACCCCACCAGCAGAATAGTGAGTGCAGCTCTAGAGTATAATACAGCATCAGTAATGTAATGTATGTACACAGTGACCCCCACCAGCAGAATAGTGAGTGCAGCTCTGGAGTATAATACAGGATGTAACTCAGGATCATAATGTATGTACACAGTGACCCCACCAGCAGAATAGTGAGTGCAGCTCTGGAGTATAATTCAGTATCATTACCTGCATTTGCCTGTGTTGCGCCCTCGATGTGCGACGTCTGGTGTAATTCTGGGGGGATGTTCTCACCATTCACCACTTGATCTGCAGCACAGTCACATGACAGTTATGAAAACCGGTAAGACGTTACTATCACTCCTCCACCAAGAACAAAAGGAGAGCGGACACTCACCGAACCAGGCGTCTGCATTGTGATCGTCCTCGTGATCCTCAAAGTTGATAAATGTAGTAGGAGCGTCATAGGAGTAGTGTTCACTTACATTAGCCATGACTAACACCAGGCAGGTGTGTGGAGGGGCACGCGTCCACTATAGGAGAGAGGAGGATTACATTAGGACTGAAGGACTATACGGGGGTCCCACTATGGCATACTGGGGCTGTATACCCTGCACAGATATCCTCCCCATAGATCTCTAGGACAGTGCTTCTCAAACTTTTTCCACTGGAGCCACACCTAGCAGACCAAGAGGGTGCCCGGGCCTCACCAGACTGACTAAGAGGGTGCCCGGGCCTCACCAGACTGACTAAGAGGGTGCCCGGGCCTCACCAGACTGACTAAGAGGGTGCCCGGGCCTCACCAGACTGACTAAGAGGGTGCCCGGGCCTCACCAGACTGACTAAGAGGGTGCCCGGGCCTCACCAGACTGACTAAGAGGGTGCCCGGGCCTCACCAGACTGACTAAGAGGGTGCCCGGGCCTCACCAGACTGACTAAGAGGGTGCCCGGGCCTCACCAGACTGACTAAGAGGGTGCCCGGGCCTCACCAGACTGACTAAGAGGGTGCCCGGGCCTCACCAGACTGACTAAGAGGGTGCCCGGGCCTCACCAGACTGACTAAGAGGGTGCCCGGGCCTCACCAGACTGACTAAGAGGGTGCCCGGGCCTCACCAGACTGACTAAGAGGGTGCCCGGGCCTCACCAGACTGACTAAGAGGGTGCCCGGGCCTCACCAGACTGACTAAGAGGGTGCCCGGGCCTCACCAGACTGACTAAGAGGGTGCCCGGGCCTCACCAGACTGACTAAGAGGGTGCCCGGGCCTCACCAGACTGACTAAGAGGGTGCCCGGGCCTCACCAGACTGACTAAGAGGGTGCCCGGGCCTCACCAGACTGACTAAGAGGGTGCCCGGGCCTCACCAGACTGACTAAGAGGGTGCCCGGGCCTCACCAGACTGACCAAGAGGGTGCCCGGGCCTCACCAGACTGAACAAGAGGGTGCCCGGGCCTCACCAGACTGACCAAGAGGGTGCCCGGGCCTCACCATCTGTAGTGAAAGTCTATTTAAAAGCTGAGAAGAATGCTAGGGCCGTCTTTCACCCATCTCCCATACTAGAGACTAATAAATTAAGTAAAAAATAAATTAATAATGTTGCTAAAGTGGAGATATTTGCAAAAAGCAAAAGGACTGTGCAGATCATTGTTAATTTTGAGAATACTGGCGCATCCTCTGGGGCTCCCCAACAACTAGGGGGCGCCTCACAGTTTGAGAAGCACTGTTCTAGGACATGTGTAACCAGAAGGGGTCTTATTCCCCCATAAAGCATAAGATGCCATCACTTGTCACATGTATTGGTGCGCAGCGCTGGATATACCATGAACACTGGCGGCCCCTTTATCCAGTCCCCTCACCACAGGCCAACCATCTGCATCACACTTATCCTAGCACTTCAAGAACAGAAGAAGAAAACAAAACTCCCTTCTAGGCTGCACAGTAATGCAGGTCCGACATTATCCCCATACAGAGTGTCCCCAATCAGAGAACTGTGTGGTCCAAGAGATACAGCTGCACAGTCCTCTCTATCCCCTCCCTGCAGTCATCTATGATCATAGAGAGAACTGTGTGGTCATACAGTTACAGCTGCACAGTCCTCTCTATCCCCTCCCTGCACTAATCTATGATCATAGAGAGAACTGTGTGGTCATACAGATACAGCTGCACAGTCCTCTCTATACCCTCCCTGCACTCATCTCTATGATCATTGCAGGGAGTAAACAGGAAGTGGATCTAGTGTCCTTTGCACCAGCATTTGGTGGTGGTGGTGGGGGTCTGTCCTCCGCAGCGGCATTTGGAGGGGGGGGGGGGGGGGTCTGTCCTCCGCAGCGGCATTTGGAGGGGGGGGGGGGGGTCTGTCCTCCGCAGCGGCATTTGGAGGGGGGGGGGGGGGTCTGTCCTCCGCAGCGGCATTTGGAGGGGGGGGGGGGGGTCTGTCCTCCGCAGCGGCATTTGGAGGGGGGGGGGGGGGTCTGTCCTCCGCAGCGGCATTTGGAGGGGGGGGGGGGGTCTGTCCTCCGCAGCGGCATTTGGAGGGGGGGGGGTCTGTCCTCCGCAGCGGCATTTGGAGGGGGGGGGGGGTCTGTCCTCCGCAGCGGCATTTGGAGGGGGGGGGGTCTGTCCTCCGCAGCGGCATGAGGGGGGGGGGGGGGGGTCTGTCCTCCGCAGCGGCATTTGGAGGGGGGGGGGGGGGTCTGTCCTCCGCAGCGGCATTTGGAGGGGGGGGGGGGGGTCTGTCCTCCGCAGCGGCATTTGGAGGGGGGGGGGTCTGTCCTCCGCAGCGGCATTTGGAGGGGGGGGGGTCTGTCCTCCGCAGCGGCATTTGGAGGGGCGGGGGGGGTCTGTCCTCCGCAGCGGCATTTGGAGGGGGGGGGGGGGGTCTGTCCTCCGCAGCGGCATTTGGAGGGGGGGGGGGGGGTCTGTCCTCCGCAGCGGCATTTGGAGGGGGGGGGGGGGGGGTCTGTCCTCCGCAGCGGCATTTGGAGGGGGGGGGGGGTCTGTCCTCCGCAGTGGCATTTGGGGGGGGGGCCTCTGTCCTCCGCACTGGCATTTGGGGGGGGGGGTCTGTCCTCCGCACTGGCATTTGGGGGGGGGGGGTCTGTCCTCCGCACTGGCATTTGGGGGGGTCTGTCCTCCGCACTGGCATTTGGGGGGGGGGGGGGGTCTGTCCTCCGCACTGGCATTTGGGGGGGGGTCTGTCCTCCGCACTGGCATTTGGGGGGGGGTCTGTCCTCCGCACTGGCATTTGGGGGGGGGTCTGTCCTCCGCACTGGCATTTGGGGGGGGGTCTGTCCTCCGCACTGGCATTTGGGGGGGGGTCTGTCCTCCGCACTGGCATTTGGGGGGGGGTCTGTCCTCCGCACTGGCATTTGGGGGGGGTCTGTCCTCCGCACTGGCATTTGGGGGGGGTCTGTCCTCCACACTGGCATTTGGGGGGGGTCTGTCCTCCACACTGGCATTTGGGGGGGTCTGTCCTCCACACTGGCATTTGGGGGGGTCTGTCCTCCGCACTGGCATTTGGGGGGGGGGGGGTCTGTCCTCTGCAGTGGCATTTGGGGGGGGGGGTCTGTCCTCCGCACTGGCATTTGGGGGGGGTCTGTCCTCTGCAGTGGCATTTGGGGGGGGGGTCTGTCCTCTGCAGTGGCATTTGGGGGGGTCTGTCCTCTGCAGTGGCATTTGGGGGGGGGGGGTCTGTCCTCCGCACTGGCATTTGGGGGGGGGCGCTGTCCTCCACAGTGGCATTTGGGGGGGGGGGCGCTGTCCTCCACAGTGGCATTTGGGGGGGGGGGGGGGTCTGTCCTCTGCAGTGGCATTTGGGGGGGGGGGTCTGTCCTCTGCAGCGGCATTTGGGGGGGGGTCTGTCCTCCACATCACCATTTGGGGGTCCTTAGTCAGACCCTGTTTTCTGAGGTTTGGGGAAGAACTAAACTTGCCATCATGGCCGGACAGCTGAGGGCTATCGGAGGATGATGGGAGCCAGAGCTAAGATCCACATAGAGGGCCACAGCCTGGAAACTAATTATATATATATCCTGGGAAGGAAACGCATTGTGTGAACACCCCCAAACAGACACCATAGGGTGGGCGTTTTCCCACATAAACACATTGTGTGAACATCCCCCCAGGCCCCGCACGTACTCCTCCGGGACTGCCCTAAACGATGCCCGAGCCCCTATCACACCACATACCGCGGAACCCTGCGCCATCTGCCCCCGATACACAACAACGTACACACACCTATACAATCCCTCTACACCGAGCCCCGTTACTCACAGTCTCCGACCGCCTCACCGATCCCGAGCTTCTTTCTGCCAACGAGCTCGCACGTTACAAGTTTAAAAGTCGTCGCAATTCCAAACCGACCAATCAGAGCGCGCAACGTCACAGCGGTTCCTGGTTGGTTGATATAAACAGGAAGTGTGCCCCTGTGGATTTATGGGAAATGTAGTCAGGGGCTTCAGTTACAGTGATGATGGAACGCGGGCAAGGAACTACAGATCCCAAGATACATTGCGAGCAAAGCGTTCATAGCGCTGCTTCCCGCCTACTGCTTTTTGAAGAGTGATAAGGCGCTCCCTCCTGTTTGTGTTACGTCTGGGATGGGCGATAATGCGGCTGAGGCGAGGAAAAAGAAGTGCTGCAGCAGCTGAGACACACAGCAAAAGCCACTCAATGTAGAGTCCACTGATCACAAGTATGAAGAGCCCGGCAATCCTGTGTCCGTATATACAGAGCCCGGCAATCCTGTATCCGTATATATATATATACCGAGACCGGCAATCCTGTATCCGTATATACAGAGCCCGGCAATCCTGTATCCGTATATATATATATACCGAGACCGGCAATCCTGTATCCGTATATACAGAGCCCGGCAATCCTGTATCCGTATATATATATATATATACAGAGCCCGGCAATCCAGTATCCGTGTATATAGCGCCCGGCAATCCTGTATCCGTATATATACAGCGCCCGGCAATCCTGTATCCGTATATATACAGAGCCCTGCAATCCTGTATCCGTATATATATATATATATACAGAGCCCGGCAATCCTGTATCCGTATATATATATATACAGAGCCCGGCAATCCTGTATCCTTATATACAGAGCCCGGCAACCCTGTATTTGTATATACAGAGCCCGGCAACCCTGTATCCGTATATACAGAGCCCGGCAACCCTGTATCCGTATATACAGAGCCCGGCAACCCTGTATCCGTATATACAGAGCCCGGCAACCCTGTATCCGTATATACAGAGCCCGGCAACCCTGTATCCGTATATACAGAGCCCGGCAACCCTGTATCCGTATATACAGAGCCCGGCAACCCTGTATCCGTATATACAGAGCCCGGCAACACTGTATCCGTATATACAGAGCCCGGCAACACTGTATCCGTATATACAGAGCCCGGCAACACTGTATCACTATATACAGAGCCCGGCAATCCTGTATCCGTATATACAGAGCCTGGCAATCCTGTATCCCTATATACAGAGCCCGGCAATCCTGTATCCGTATATATACAGAGCCCGGCAATCCTGTATCCGTATATACAGAGCCCGGCAATCCTGTATCCCTATATACAGAGCCCGGCAAGTCTGTATCCCTATATACAGAGCCCGGCAATCCTGTATCCGTATATATACAGAGCCCGGCAATCCTGTATCCGTATATACAGAGCCCGGCAATCCTGTATCCCTATATACAGAGCCCGGCAAGTCTGTATCCGTATATACAGAGCCCGGCAATCCTGTATCCATATATACAGAGCCCGGCAATCCTGTATCCGTATATACAGAGCCCGGCAATCCTGTATCCGTATATACAGAGCCCTGCAATCCTGTATCAGTTAGTATATACATATGTGGGACGGTAGCCGGCGTTTCGGGGGTGTTTAGGGGCACTTGTCACGTCAGTCTGGAGTGGTAATAGACCCACCCCGGACTATTGGTTCCATCACACACAGAAAGAGAAAATAGCCCAAGTTTACACAGGTGTGTAGGTGCAACTGCTGAGAGAGTAGATCAGAGTCCCGTGCGTTTTGGTAAAAATAGAATACTTCACTAAAAAACAGTACACGTAGTAACAGTGCAGTACAGCAGTATAAATATTGCAGAATACTTAGTTACTAGTAGCTGAGGTAGAACACCAGTGCTTTAAATAGAAAGGTGCTTTGTAGTAGAGAGAGAGGAGTTGCCAGAGGGACCCTGCCCAATGTATTAAGTGTGCTCTGCCGGAACAGGTGAAGTACAGAAGAGGTGAAAAACAATACTCATACTCATGGATCACTTGCTGTCTTTGACCGCCTTATGCCCCCTTGTTGCGGGCTACCCATCCTAAGTGGGTAAAACGAGCCCCATTCGTTGGTTATATGGGTGTAGCAGACACCTATGATTACCCGGTTGTCCTGCACTGCACAGTAGAATACATAGATCTTTCTCACAGTAGCTTTGTCCCACTAGGGTCAGTTCCTCTTGCTTCAGGGGAGTGGGGAGAAACAGGGTTGTGGAGTCGGTAAGCCGCAGCTCCCACTCCAACTCCGACTCCTGAATTTTATCAGGACCGACTCCCGACTCCTGCTACTTCATAAATGGCCGGTCATATACCAGGGGAGTTATTTATCACACTGGCTCAGCAGCTTCTCCCTTATGTCCTACATGATCCTGGGGCGACTTCTGAAACATACAAAGGAAGCTTCTCCTGTGTGTGCAGTGGATGCAGCCAGTCTCCAGCTTCCATGTCCTGAACTACTCACAACTAGACTAGAAGGAGCAGGTGGTCTTTTCCTACTGACAGTCTTCTATGTTTCTAACTAAATATTCACCATACTAATGGTGCGTTTACACAGGCAGATTTATCTGACAGATCTTTGAAGCCAAAACCAGGAACAGACTTGTAACAGGGATCAGGTCATAAAGGACAGGCTGGGATCTATCCTCTTTTCAAATCCATTCCTGGCTTTAGCTTCCAAAATCTGTCAGATAAATCTTTCTGTGTAAACGCACCCTTAACCCCTTGCCTCTAAAGCCTGTTTTGGCCTTAATGACCAGGTTAATGTTTTAAAATCTGACCTGTCTCACTTTATGCGCTTATAGCTCAGTGATGCTTTAACGTATGCTAGCGATTCTGAGATTGTTTTTTCATCACATATAGCACTTTATGTTAGTGGCAAAATTTGGTTACTGCTTTGTTTTCTTTTGTGAAAAACATCAAAATATCAGGAAAAATTATAAAAATTTGCATTTTATGAACTTTGAAATTCTCTGCTTCTTAAAAAAGGAAGTCATAGCACATAAATTAGTTACTAAATCACATTATCAATATGTCTTCTTTATTCTGGCATAATTTGGTAAACATATTTTACTTTTTTAAGGTGTTACGGGGCTTAGAAATTTATCAGCAAATTATCAAATTTTCATGAAATTTCCAAAATGGATTTTTTTTAGGGACCAGTTCTTTTTTTAAATGGATTTAGGAGGCTTGTATACTGGAAACCCCCATAAGTGACCCCATTTTGGAAACTAGACACCTTAAAGAATTAATCTAGGGGTATAATGAGCATTTTAACCCTACAGGGGCTGGAGGAAAGTGTTCACCATTAGGCCATAAAAAAATGGAAAATTTAAATTTTCCAATAATATATACGTTTAGATTAAAGTTTCTCATTTTCAAAAGGAACATGAGAAAAAAAGCATGCCAAAATTTGTAACGCAGGTTCTCCTGAGTACAACAGTACCCCATATGTGGGGGTAAACCACTGTATGGGCACACAGCGGGGCTCAGAAGGAAGGGAGCGCCAATTAGCTTTTTTAATGCACATTTTGCTGAAGAAGTTTCTGAATGCCAGGTGCATTTGCAGTGCCCCTGTAGTGCCAGCAGAGAGAAAAACCACCATAAGTCACCCCATTTTGGAAAGTAAACCCCTCAAAGAATTCATTTTGGGGTGTGGTGAGCATTTTGACCCCACAGGTATTAGAGGAAAGTATTCAAAATTAGACAGTTAAAATGAAAAACCTGAATTTTTCCAATAATATGTTAGTTTAGTTTGAAATTTCTCAATTTCACGAGGAACAGGAGAAAAAAAGTACCCAAAAATCTGTAACGCAGGTTCTTCTGAGTAGAACGGTACCCCATAAGTGGGCATAAACCTCTGTATGGGCACACAGCGGGGCTCAGAAGGGAAGGAGCGCCAATTAGCATTTTCAGTGCAGATTTTGCTGAAGAAGTTTCTGAGCGCCAGGTGCGTTTGCAGCGCCCCTGTAGTGCCAGCAGAGTAAAATCTCCCCATAAGTCACCCTATTTTGGAAAGTACACCCCTCAAAGAATTCATTTTGGGGTGTGGTGAGCATTTTGACCCCACAGGTATTAGAGGAAAGTATTCAAAAGTAGAGAGTAAAAATGAAAAACTCAAATTTTTCCAATAATATGTTTGTTTAGTTAGAAATTTCTAAATTTCACGAGGAACAGGAGAGAACATTCACCCCAAAATCTGTAACGCAGGTTCTCCTGAGTAGAACAGTACCCCATATGTGGGCATAAACCTCTGTATGGGCACACAGGAGGGCTCAGAAGGGAAGGAGCGCCAATTAGCATTTTCAGTCCAGATTTTGCTGAAGAAGTTTCTGAGCGCCAGGTGCGTTTGCAGCGCCCCTGTAGTGCCAGCAGAGTAAAATCTCGCCATAAGTCACCCCATTTTGGAAAGTGCACCCCTCAGAGAATTCATCTTGGGGTGTGGTGAGCATTTTGACCCCACAGGTATTGGAGGAAAGTATTCAAAAGTAGACAGTAAAAATGAAAAACTCTAATTTTTCCAATAATATGTTGGTTTAGTTAAAATTTCTAAATTTCACGAGGAAAAGGAGAAAAAATTCACCCCAAAATCTATAACGCAGGTTCTCCTGAGTAGAACGGTACCCCATATGTGGGCATAAACCACTGTATGGGCACACAGTAGGGCTCAGAAGGAAGGGAGCGCCAATTTGCTGGAGCAAAATCGCAGCTAGTAATGGTTATTAGAACAGCGCAGTTACTAAAATACAATAAAAAAAAATGAGATTACAGGTAATGCGGGGGGGTTACGGACAGTCTGGAGTGGTTATGGACAACCTGCTAAGGTTACGGGCAACTTGGGGTGGTTATGGGGAACCTGCTGTGGTTACGGGTAATCTGGAAGTGGTTACGGACAGTCTGGGGTGGTTATGGGCAACCTGCTGTGGTTACGGGCAACCTGGGGTGGTTATGGGCAACCTGCTGTGGTTACGGGTAATCTGGAGGTGGTTACGGGCAACCTGCAGTGGTTACAGGCAACCTGCTGTGGTTACGGCCAACGTGAGGGGGTTACGGACAATCTGGGTTTGTTACGGATAAACTAAAGTGCTTATATGTAATTTGGGTTGGTTACCGCAATCTGGCGTGGTCACGGGCAATCTGGAGGGGCTCATTGGCAATTTGGGTTGGTTACAGGCAACGTGCGGTGGTTAGAGGCAACGTGCGGTGGTTAGAGGCAACGTGCGGTGGTTAGGGGCAACGTGCGGTTGTTAGAGGCAGTGTGGGGTGGTTAGAGGCAGTGTGGGGTGGTTAGAGGCAGTGTGGGGTGGTTAGAGGCAGTGTGCGGTGGTTAGAGGCAGTGTGGGGTGGTTAGAGGCAGTGTGCGATGTCAGAGGTAACATGTGGTGGTCAGTGACAACATGCGGTGGTCAGTGGCAGCGTGCGGTGGTCAGTGGCAATGTGCTGTGGTTACGTGTAATCTGGCCCGATTACGGGAAACCGGGGGTGGTTACGGGCAACGTGCGGTGGTTACGGGCAACGTGCGGTGGTTACGGGCAACGTGCGGTGGTTACGGGCAACGTGCGGTGGTTACGTGCAATCTGGCGTGGTTACGGGAAACCGGGGAGTAAACTGCAATTATTACTATAATAAAAAGTGTGTGTTTTATTTTTTTGTATGTTCGTCACTTTTTTGACCTTTATACATTCATTTTCACTGTATTACTATGATTACTGTGATATTTTCTATCAAAGTAATCATAGTTCAGTGACAGAGACCAAATTGGTCTCTGTCACTTTAAATTTTCAGAGTTGGCTGGTTGTGGAGCGCATGCGCACTTCATAACCAGCCAGGACGTCGAGGAGAAAGGACCTCCCAGGATCAGGTGAGTATATGGGGAAGGGGGGGTGACTGGGGGACGGGGGTGACAGGGGAGGTGGGGGGCGACTTACTGACACTTTTTATCCCCTGTCACCAATGATTTATGGTGACAGGGGATAAAAAGTGCTTCTTTGCACTGGGAACAGGCGATCAGCGGTATATAGTATATACCGCCGATCGCCTGCTCCGGGACCACAGGGGGGGGGGTCCCCGATCACTGCCCCATGCTCTCCACTACCTCTGGTGGCGGAGAGCATGGGGCTTTGATCATTTATTCATTTCCATCCCTGCGAACAAACATTGTTTGTTCGCAGGGATGGGGGCGGCCATCTTGGATCTGATGGCCGCCCGGGGAGGGAGCGGGTTAGTTATCGCCCTACTAGGGGGGCTGATCTGGGATCTGAGGGGAGATGGGGGGGAGATGAAAGCTATCGGCGGCTCCGGTAATTCCCGGTACCGGAGATCACCGCTATAACGGTAATAGCGGTGATCTCCGGTATCGGGGGACAAGGGGAGGGAGCCGAGGGACACACTTGTTGTGGCGGTGGGGGGAGGCAACGTGCTGCAGCCTCCCCCCGCCGCCCAATCTCCCCATAGACGCTGCGGTCGCATTGACCGTGGCGTTTATGGGGTTAACTGCCCGGGGGGAGCGCGGCTCCCCTCCGGGCAGAGGCAGCAGGAGGATGCTGTGTGACATAGCATCCTCCTGCTGCCCGATATTCTATAGGGACAGCGGGGGGAGGCAGGGAAGCCATGACGTTCCTGGAACTACCTGTTTTACATGACGTTCCAGGAACGTCATTTTGCGGCAAGGGGTTAAAGAAACACTGCTAACAATGCCAAAAATAGAGGTCAGCCATAGTGATATACAGGGGGTCACACATAGTGATATAGAGAGGGGTCACACATAGTGATATAGAAGGTCACTGTGGGGGCATGCAATAGCACACAAACACACACACACAGCCTGCTGCGGCCATAGCACACACCAACACAGCCTGCTGTAGCACACACACACAGCCTGCTTCAGCCATAGCATACACACAGCCTGCTGCAGCCATAGCACACACACACACACACACATAGCTTGCTGCAGCCATAGCACACACACACACAGCCTACTGCAGCCATAGCACACACACACACACACACACAGCTGCAGCCATAGAACACTGAAGAAAAACACACAATCTTCTCCCAGAGAGAAAACACCACACTGAGGACAGAGGTTACTGCTACACTACTTATGTCTTCTCCTCCTTCTCTATATTACACAGGATATCTCCATATTACACTGCTGCTCATATACAGTCATCCAGCATCCAGGAAGAGACCAGCACAGATCTCCCCCCACACAATGGACTCTTCCAGCTCAGAAACAAACTGCCAAATAGTGACCGACAACTTGTCCCGACCACCCTTATCTAATAAGGCCAGTGTCCTATTACTGATATATTCCCTGACCACCCTTATCTAATAGGGACAGTGTCCTATTACTGATATATTCCCCGACCACCCTTATCTAATAAGGCCAGTGTCCTATTACTGATATATTCCCCGACCACCCTTATGTAATAGGGCCAGTGTCCTATTAGAATGTTGCTCATAATATGCAAAACTTGTAAAATTCATATCAAAATTCAATTCTACATTTTTTAAAGCTGGAGTCGGAGTCGGTACATTTTTTTCCGACTCCGACTCCAGCCAAAGCTAGATCCGACTCCAGCCAAAACTAGCTCCAACTCCGAATCCACGACTCCGACTCCACAGCCCTGGGGAGAACACAACACACACACACACACACCATCTCCTACCTGTGTGAACCTGAGGGAGTGACTTACTAATGGGCTATATACAGCACCTTATATAGTCTGTCTATCCTGTATCATTTGGTATATACAGAGTCGGGCCATCCTGTATTAGTTGGTTTATAGAAGGTTTGGGTCTCCATATCAGTACATACAATTTCAGTATATACAGTACAGAGTCCTGGGGTTTCATATCTGTTGGTATATACAGAATCCACCAATCCCATATCAGTTGGTATATACAGAATCCACTAATCCCATATCATTTGGTATATACATAATCCACCAATCCCGTATCAGTTGGTATATATAGAATACACAATTCCGCACCAGTCTCTATAAATTACATTATAGAGTCTTACCTGCTCTGCCTTTATCTTTATTATTCTGGCTATTTCTGATGTTTTTCCCCTTTATATTAGAGTGAATTAGGCCGGGTGCAGGGTGTGCTCCATATACTGAGGACAGATAGGTCACTCTGCCATCCTTGTGTGTAGTGCTAGTGATAAAATGCGACTATTTGAAGTCTATAATGTGGAATATGTTTTGCATCTGCTCTTTAAATATATTGTAGTCTCTGTTTTGTATTTCTAGCGAGATTCTTCACCATTATATGAACCTTTAGGGGGTTCTCCAGAAAGAAAAAAAGTTTTAAAGTGAACTTGTATCAGAAAGTTATATAGATTTGTAAATTACTTCTATTTAAAAATCTCTAGTCTTCCAGTACTTATCAGCTGCTGTATGTCCTGCAGGAAGTGGTGTATTCTCTCCAGTCTGACACAGTGCTCTCTGCTGCCAACTCTGTCCATGTCAGGAACTGTCCAGAGCAGCAGCAAATCCCATAGAAAACCACTGTCCATGTTCCTGACATGGACAGAGGTGGCAGCAGAGAACACTGTGTCAGACTGGAGAGAATACACCACTTCCTGCAGGACATACAGCAGCTGATAAGTACTAGAAGACGAGATCTGTTGTGGTAGGATTCGTCAATTTTCTCAGCGCTATTTGTCTTACTGGGGTCAGTACCTAACTCCAAGTAAATGCCCTGTGTGTTGCAGAAGGTATCCCTGGCGTGACAAGGTTTTTCTCAGAGAACGTCACTCCCTACTGGGTTTCTAGCACTGCCACGACTGCAGGCCCTGGCTTCACTGCAGCAGGAACTGTGCTATCTGTGTCTCTCCCCTGACTCAACAAGAAGACCCTCCCACTAGGAACCAGCTTCTTTTTGTAGGGATACCTTAGCTAGGGTGTGATTGGTGGGACTGTGTGTGGGTGAGAGAGAATAGGTAGGACAGGAGGAAAAGTGAGGGAAAAGTCTGCACCTGTGACAGGAGGAAACATGACACGTGACATAAAACAGTTAACCTTTGGACCTTCAGCCATGCATAGTACAGTATATACAATAAATACAACAGTGACACCTAGTGGGGGGAAAATACTAAATACAATGTCCTTCACCCTCTTTGGTGTGAACCTGAGCGAGTTACTCTTTACCCAGGTGCAGGGCCACTGACTTTATTGAACCCCTGACCTGCAAATCATAGCTGGACACAGACATAGAATGCAAGGAAGTGAGGACTGCAGACACTTTGCAGGAATTAATATATTCTTCATACATCACTACACTACAAGTGACGACTAGCCCTGGATAATTGGAAACTTTGATACTTTTTCTGTCTTGTCCTCACTAAGCATGGAAGGTAGTGCTGGAACACAGTGATTTATGAGGGAGCTGGATTGTGTGTACAGTATGCACTTATTATGATAAGCTGCTGGTTTTGTGCACACACACCTTACTTATGATAGGCTGGGGGGGTAATGAGTTAGTGTGGGCACGAGGGGGGGCGCCCTAGAATCGGCCCTGCCCAGGTGTATAAAACTTAGTGGCACAACTGTGCTGGGACACTACACACTCCCACACTTGAAATAATCCATGGCGTAGCACCTAGGGGAAAGCCTAGAAAGCTGTTGAGCACAGCATGGGTTATCTTAAGTAAGGCAATAAAGGTAATATACTCACATATAAATAACAAGGCACATAAATATAAAACTTTTAATTGCAGAAGGCAATAATTAAATTGTCCACAGTGCAATAACTCTTGGAAATGGAACACTGGATTCATCAGTCTATATATATCCTGGGTGGTGTTGGATGTGTCAGTCCATATACATCAGAAGCAGTGGTGAGGAAGAGCAAGACTTCTCTTTTCTCACAATAAAGAGGGGGAAAGGGTAGGTAGTTCACAGCTAGACCGGGCACGGAATCTTGAACTAGTTGCAGGGATGTAAACTGGGGACACACAGATAACTGGCCAACAGGACCCACACACGGGCTCAGCAGAGCATCCTTAATAACACCTACTCCATCTTAGCAGGCTGTTGAGTGGTTGGTGCCTTCTTCTTGGTTGGGCAGGCAACAACCTCCTCGGTTCACTTCTTTTACAGTGAACACAGGTTTCCATCATGGTGGTAGTAGCAGTTGCGGTCACAGGAATAGGCGTACGGGTGGTCACAGCAACATTGTAGGTTACCTGTAGCTATACCTGTGAAATAGTGCTGGCATCCGCAGCAGTGACAGTAGCTGATGGCCTGGATTGACTCTCATAAGCAGCAGGTGCTGCAGAAGCACTAGGGAGCTCAGTAGTAGTAAGAACCAGTTCTTCCTCAGCAACCTTCCGCTGGTGGTACTGCTCCTATGTTTCTTCCCCATCCTGGGATGCTGTGAGCCGAAATGGCTCCTGTCAAGGCCTAGACACTGTAGCAGCCCATCTCTCTCTATCCCTTGTGAATGCGGTGTACTCCACTATCTCCCCATCTTTTAGGTTGTGCTTGGTCGCAGGGAGGTACAGCCCTGTCCTGCAGTATTCCAAACTTCCTTTCCTTGTTGAATGAGATGACCTAGGCTCTCCACCCCTCAAGAGGGGTCTCACCGTCCGCAGGTTCTCTAGGTGCCAGATGTACCCTTTCTCTATCTCAGCCGCAGTTACTCGCTGGGATCATCTGGCTGGGGCGGCGCTGGAACTGCCAGGCTAAGGATCGGCTTGGCCTCTTCCTCCGCCACCACCAAATGATGAGAAGGCACTGGAGCTTTAGCAAAGAAATCAGGAGGCAGCTCCTGCAATACCGCAGGGTCATCCCCAAAGAACCACTGTGGCAGTGGAGGTGTGAGCAGTGGGTGCCCGTGGGGATACTTCCATCCGTCATGACCTGGGGCCCCGGTAACCGATGTTGGAGCCTCAGCCTCTGGATCGGATTCTGCAGCGTCCTCCACCTTATCTTCTGGACTAAGGGACCCAAAGTAGTCAGAATCATTGTGGCCGTCTGCCCTTGGAGGAGGCTGTGTCGCAGGAGGACAAAGCAGCAGCAGCGCACTAGCAGCCACGTGATCTGGAGCTGTCTCTGTGGTTGTAAAAGTTGCCGCTGACCAACAGGCCAGGACGTTGACAATCTCAGTGAGGGCTCTAACAGTAGCCGCCACCATATGCTGCTCTCTCTCTCCGCCATCTTGTCAGCATGTGTATTTATATAACGAGAAATATGGTGGCACTACAAGTCCCATCCAACATCACTAAGCCAAAAATTGTGCAACATGTGGGCAGCAACGTGTATCGGTGGTGCTAACCCGCAAAAAAGGAGCATTCATGCAGATCATACAATGTATAAGAAGGAAGACAGGTTGCACTCACCGAATAAAAGTCTGTATCTTTATTTCTTCATATTAAAAGCAGATTGTGGACATGATGCAGGCAAACATTAGTGCAGACGCCATGAAGGTGCTGGTGACGCTTCTACGGACCACCCTTCTTTCACGTCATCACGTTATTTAAATCCATCAAATCGTGGTGACGTCAAAATAAACACGTGCAATCTAATTAGTGAATACATATAAGTCATATACACTTATGACTCTGTCATTACAACCTCCCGGACCTTCCGCCTCTGTGCGTATTATCCACAATAATTCAGTTCTCAAGAGGTCTTGAAGTCTATTTTGTCCTGCCTTTCAGGGTATTCTTTCTTTCTAGCAAATTCTAAAACGGAGGAATCACCATTGTGTGTATTCTTTATATGATCTATTAACCTTGTAGCTCCCACTCCGTTTTTTAAAGAATAAATATGTTCTCTGAAACGGGTACATAGCGCTCTTTTTGTTTGGCCAATGTAAAACCGGCCACATGCACAGAGGATAATATATACAACATGAGTAGTTTTACAACAGATGAAATCTTTAACAGTTATATCCATCCCATTTATACATAGATAAGTACCTTTCATCATCGCTGGGCACCATTTACAAGAACCACATCTTTAATTTACTTTTAGCTCATTATTTAGCCACATACTACTTTCTTTTTTAGTACCAAATTTGCAACGGACTAAATTATCTTTAATAGTCATACTTTGTCTAAAAGCAACAATGGGCTTGTTTTCTGCCCATTCCCCCAAAGTAGAATCTCCTTCCAAAATACCCCAATATTTATTTATGACACTTCGAATCTGGGGGGCCATTGGTGACAATTTGAAGGAGAATGCAAATCTATTGTTACTTTTTTTCTTTTTCTTACGACGTGACGCTGCTGCTAGAAGGGTAGTTCGATCTTTTAATTTGGCTCTATTGCAGGCTTCATCCAGTAAAGATTTCGGATATCCTCTCTGCAGGAGACGTTGGGTTAACTCGTCCGCCTGCCGCAGGAAGGAGTCCATGCTGCTGTTAATCCGGCGCAATCTTAAAAACTGGCCATACGGTACTGCCTTTTTTGTAGCTTCAGTGTGGTAGCTTGTATAGTGAAGTAAGGTATTGGATGCAGTGGGCTATCTGTATCCCATTGTCTCCAGACCTTCATCACTTTTACAGACCAGAACATCTAGAAATTCTAGTTTTTCTTTTTCTACTTTGGAAGTAAAGAGCATATTCATAGTATTAGACGTGTTTAACCAGTCAACAAAATTCCCAAAATCCTCCACTGTTCCTGTCCAAATGATAAAAACGTCATCCACGAAACGTACGTATTTATGAATGAACTTCAAAAAAGAATTAGAAAGGGCAAAAATATAATTCATTTCAAAAGTGGCCAAAAATAAATTTGCTACCGTGCAGGCCACTGGAGTACCAATGGCCACTCCAGAGACCTGCAAAAACCACGAGTTATCAAACTGAAAAAAATAGTTTGAAAGAACTAAGTCTAAACCTTCACAGACAAACTGTATGTAGTCTTTGCTCTTACTGGTTCTCTCCAACAGCAACCGAATGCTATCGATTGCCATTCTCTGTGGAATCCACGTATAAAGCGATTCAACATCAATTGATGTGAGGAGGAAGTCTTCCCCACATGCGCAGTCTCCCAGGACGTCCAGAAAATAATTAGTGTCCTTAACTAAAGAAGGAACATCCTCCAATAGAGGGCTGAGTAGCCAATCTAAATAACAGGACAAAGGCTCGAGAACTGAGCCAACTCCTGACACTATTGGACGACCTGGGGGACTGCGCTTGTTCTTATGGATCTTTGGTAAGAAATTCCAATACAGTGGTTTAAACGTGGGTGGTAGCAATTTACGAGCTGTGTTCTCTGAAATATTTTTTTTTTCTACTTGTATTCTTAGAAACGTTTGTAACTTTGTATAGATTTTATTAGTGGGATCTATAGAGAGTTTTTGATAATTATCTGTATTATTAAGTTGACACCAGGCTTCACTAGTATAATATTCTTGTGTCATTAACACGATTCCCCCCCCCCCCCCCCCCCTTATCGGCACCCTTCACGATGACATCCTCCCGTTTTTTTAAATACTGAAGGGCTTTCCACTCTTTCTGACTCAGATTATATGGGATGCTAGGGTAGATTAAGGCCTTCACGTCACAGGGCTCCAGACTAAAAAATTTACCTGGGAGCCATTGGCTCCTAACCTGAAAAATTTAGGCGCCAAATAGAATATTTGGTCGCCAACATTTTAAACCATGTAAAATTAATGTTATGTTACATGGGACTTACTGTGTGCAGAGGCCACGGCAGCAGCCTCCTCCTTTAGATTCTTTCTTTTCTTAGTTTGAAAACGTTCACCATGGAAACTTGCAACTTGACAACCATATCCAGTCTGACTCAGTACTTCAGCTTCACTTGGCTAGCCTTTTAATGAGGCTTACTCTTCTGAACTTGAACTTAAAGGGAACCTGTCACCCCCGGTGACGGGGTGACAGGCTCCCAACCCCCCGTTAGAACCCCCTATGCTCACCTCATCGCGTCGGGTCCCTCTTCTGAAGATGGTCGGGTCACGGAGATCTCAGCCGCTGCAGCCCGGCGTGCGCTGAGAGATGAGTCCAACGCTCATAGAGAATGATGGGAGAGTCCAGCACTCCGTCATTCTCTATGAGCGTTGGACTCATCTCTCAGTGTGCGCGCCGGGCTGCAGCGGCTTAGATCTCAGTGACCTGACCATCTTCAGAAGCGGGACCCGGCGCGATGAGGTGAGTATAGGTTCTAACGGGGGGTTGGGAGCCTGTCACCCCGGCACCGGGGGTGACAGGTTCCCTTTAAAAGCTTGCAACAGTCTATACATACTGAGCTAGACTTATGACTGCAGCCATAGTGACCCCCCACAAGATGTGTATATAGATAGATATATCTCTCACCTAGTGACTAATGCAAGTGACCCCCTACAATACAGACACCTGAGGGGCCCAGATAATAATAATTGTGCATATATCTATCTCCCAGTGTCTGCAGCCAGTTTGCCCTACACTTATAGATACCCCCTCCCCTTATAGATGACCCCCTCTACCCCCATTATAGATGCCCCCTCCTCCCCCCCATTATAGATGCCCCCTCTTCTCCCCCCCTTATAGATACCCCCTCCCCTTATAGATGACCCCTCTACCCCCATTATAGATGCCCCCTCCTCCCCCCCATTATAGATGCCCCCTCCTCCCCCCCATTATAGATGCCCCCTCCTCCCCCCCATTATAGATGCCCCCTCCTCCCCCCCATTATAGATGCCCCCTCCTCCTCCCCATTATAGATGCCCCCTCTTCTCCCCCCCCTTATAGATACCCCCTTCCCTTATAGCTAGCCCCCTCTCCCCCCCTTGAAGATGGCCCCTCTTCTCCCATTATAGATGCCCCCCCTTCTCTTCCCCCCATTATAGATGGCACTCTCTTCTCCCCCCATTATAGATGCCCCCCCTTTCCTCTATGCTAAGCAGTATTTAAAAAAAACAAACACACAAACTCACCTGACAACCCGCTCCCCCGGCGATCCTCTTCTTCTTCGGACGCTGTCCCCGGCTGATGCGCGGCTGCCGGGGGTGTCCCGTCCTATCCCCGGCAGCGCGGCGCATCAGTGAGCTCCCTGTACGCCGGGGCTGTGACTTCTGACACAGGAAGCGACTCTGACGCGCGCTTCCTGTGCCGGAAGTCAGGGCCCCAGGCAGCTCACTGATGCGCCGCGCTGCCGGGGATAAGATGGGACACCCCCGGCAGCCGCGCATCAGCTGGGGACCCGGACTTAAAGAGACAGCACGCCACCGCCGGGGCCAGTCGCAAATGGCGCCCAGATTAATAAATCTGGGCGCCATTTGCAAAATATCAGTCGCATTGGCGACCATTTTGGTCGCCATCTGGAGCCCTGCGTCAGTAAGTACTCTTTTATAGAATATATCTAGATTACTGCCAGATAATATGGGGGGTGAAAAATTAGATTTTACACCCCTAGTAAACGTTTGTTCTGTGACCTCCGGATCAGGAACATAGGACTCTACTTCACTCACCAACTCAGATAGAAAAATAATACATTCTCTTTCTTGTGCACTATCTAGGTCTGGTGCAAAAAATCCTAAAGGGCCAATACTAGATGGTGATTCACCTTCACATTTCTCAGCATTAGATGAAGTTTTACATGAAAAAAACTTTTTTAAATTTAATTTCCGTAGTGATTGGTATAGATCTTTTTCAAAATCTGTTATATCAAAGGGCTTAGGGAGGGAAAAATTGAGACCCTTCGACAGAACAGAGACAGTGGCATTATCTAAAGTCAAATTGGTTAAAGGGGTTGTCCGGCGATAAAAAATTATTCACAGAATAACACACATTACAAAGTTATACAACTTTGTAATGTATGTTATGTCTGTGAATGGCCCCCTTCCCCGTGTCCCACCACCCCCACCCGTGTACCCGGAAGTGTGGTGCGCTATACATTACCTGTCACGTGCCGACCACGGTCTCCGATCGTCAGCAGTGACGTCTTCTTCGGGAGGCCAGCGGATCTTCCCGAGTGCCGGCCGCCCTCTGCAGCGTCATCCGAAGCTCAGCCGCGATTGGCTGAGCATAACTGTGCTCAGCCAATCGCGGCTGAGCAGCTGATGACGTGGCCGCGTCATCAGCCGCTCAGCCACGATTGGCTGAGCACAGTTATGCTCAGCCAATCGCGGCTGAGCTTCGGATGACGCTGCAGAGGGTTGCCGGCACTCGGGAAGATCCGCTGGCCTCCCGAAGAAGACGTCACTGCTGACGATCGGAGACCGTGGACGACACG
This sequence comes from Dendropsophus ebraccatus, assembly GCF_027789765.1. Lineage (NCBI taxonomy): Eukaryota > Metazoa > Chordata > Amphibia > Anura > Hylidae > Dendropsophus > Dendropsophus ebraccatus. The sequence goes on from NC_091467.1 coordinate 6,480,578, forward strand.
AGATGCGGTGAGTATAATGCACCACACTTCCGGGTCTAGCGTGGGTGGGGGGAAACACGGGGAAGGGGGCCATTCACAGACATAACATACATTACAAAGTTGTATAACTTTGTAATGTGTGTTATTCTGTGAATAATTTTTTATCGCCGGACAACCCCTTTAAGTTGACAATATTGATTGGATTCTGTTCATTGTTTAGTGTCTCCAGGACACGTTCTTTCTCTTTCCTCTCTGTCCTCCATAGGTTCTTCTTCTTTCCTCTTCCCCTTCGTGTTTTCCGCCTAAAGGGGGGCCAGATGTATTTCCACTTTTTTGTTGTTGTACTGTAGTTGTAGGATGATTTCCATGTGTTACTCTGGGATCAGATAAACTGGAGTCCGAATCTGTCGTCCAAAATTCACTTTTTGTACGTGTTTTTGTTTTAATTCATCGTTGTTTTTTATTTGTTTTTTTCTTTTCAAAGACTTTGTCATTATCATAGTCAGCCTTATCTCTTAGATATTTGTCTCTTTTTTTGTTCTTTTATAGTCACTTGTAGCATCGTAAGTCTTTTTTCCAGTTTGCTAAAAAAGTTTTTTTGTTGTTCCTCTCTTAAGCGCGTTTTAAGTGTGTCTTTGGCTCTGTTAAGTTCATCAGTCACTATAGTGTATTCTTTTTCATTTCTTGTTTTACCTAATTCCATAATTTTCAAAGAATATTCCAAATGTAGATTTCTCCAGTCTGACATAAATTCAGAATCATCCAAAAATTGTGAGGCTTCTTTATAGACTCTCAGGCTTTTTGTCACCCTTTTGCATTCCTTATAGGATTGGAGTGAGTGTATCGTCCAAAATAGACGTGTCTCTTTCTCAGCTAGGGTTTGTACTTTATATTCCAGTTGTTTAGTACTTATTAAATGTAGCAGATCACTTGTGTCACATGTTCTAAAAAAGTCATCGCGTCAGCATGCCCTGCACCAAATGTATTGTCCAAATTAGTATCAGCTGTTGCAACATCCACTGACATTTCATGTGTCTCCATAATATCAGGGAAAAACCACAATAATGTTGCTAGGCTTGTGAATAGATGGTATAATAGGTGTGCTCTACCAAAAAAACATAAGTCCAAGTCCAATGTTTTTATATAACGAGAAATATGGTGGCACCATCAACATCCCATCCAACATCACTAAGCCAAAAATTGTGCAACATGTGGGCAGCAACGTGTATCGGTGGTGCTAACCCGCAAAAAAGGAGCATTCATGCAGATCATACAATGTATAAGAAGGAAGACATGAGTGCAGACGCCATGAAGGTGCTGGTGACAGGCTGTTTCACGCCCCTAAGCGGCGCTTCTACGGACCACCCTTCTTTCACGTCATCACGTTATTTAAAACTTGTCAGCATGTGTAAGTAGGACGTCACTTCCGGTTGGCGGGAACACTGGAGATGGCTGGTCCAGTAACGTCAGCGGAAGTGTGCAGCAAACTCAGGGATCCCCCTGACACTTTGGTTCCGCCAGTGAGCGGCATTGTGGGCGGACTCTGTTACTTGTCGGGAACGCTGCCTTCTTTTCCCACATTTCTGTTGGCAATTTGCTAACCCCTTGGCGGGCGTACTGTAGCTTGTGACGCAGTGGAAATTCTTCAGACTGACTGCACTGGCACACTGGGACAAAATATCTCCTAGTGGAGTGCAGCAACATGTATGCTGTAACGGTGTGGCAGTCCTTTTTGGTAGGGAGCTCCCCCACTTTTACAATCTTGCTCTAGGGCGACAACTGGCTGAGGGCAAACTTGATAAAGGCGGTCAGGGTGCACAAAAGCACCTTGACGGTGTGTTTTCTTGGTCCCACAGTACTTCTGGGCAGCAATAACATTGGTGACAGTCTCTCCACAATAACTGGGCGCATCACACCAAAAAAAAAACAAAAAAACGCACCACACCAAAAATTCGAAAAAACACAGACTTTTAACTGCAAATATTTGTAGGTAGTTGCAACACAGTTTTAGGCAGCAATACAGTAGGAATCCTTTTCGTGACTCCATGCATGGGTGGTGCCGTGAGCCAGGGTAGCTACGCGGTGTTGTGTGGTGCAGGTGTAAAAGAATAGACCAGAACTGTGCGTTGCAGTAGGATACATCAGCTTTCACAATGCTATTTGTCCTTCTGGGGTCAGAACCTAACTTCAAGTGACTGCCCTGTGTGTTGCAGAAGGTATCCCTGGCATGGACAAGGTTTTTCTCAGAAGATAATAAATTCCAAACCCACAGGCCGAAGCTCGGGGTACAAAAACCCCTTTAATTGATAACACCCCTTTAAAATATAACTTTTATTTATGCAAATTAAAGTGAACACGTGAACTAATTAAAACCACAGGACCCAGTATTTCCCACACTAGCAATGCTAGGTGATATAACGGGATATACTGTATCTATCCTCCTAACTTTCTCAATTACTATCACAGTCTGCAGTACTGTATGGATAAATAACTTGGAGATACTGGATGTCTGCTATTTAAAATCACAATACATGCCCCCTCTCTACATGTTTCCTTGCCACAGCAACGTCATCAGGAAAAAAATTAGGCAACACTTGCTACTAGTACTGGCCGATATTTATACCTATATGCCAATAAATGACATCATAGTAACGCCCCAAACACTCCTTGTACTATACCAATAATATTGTTTTTTGTTAAACATAGCCTTTCCCCCTTCTAGTTTCCTCCAGGGCTGGGAACAAGTCCTTACTGAAAATTCTTTGCGCATGATAAATTACCTGTTGGAATATGAAAGGGGACACCTACAAAGAGTGGGTCAGAAATTAGAGACAGAGGTCCAAGAGATACAGTCATTTTCCAATAACCCTGAGTATAATAATTTGGAGGCTAAATTACAAAGGAATCTCGAGACATTTAAGAACGAGATTAAAGAAAAGAAGCATAATAAGTATGTGAGGGACACACTGATTTTGTCACTGGACAGGTGTATAACTGTCGGGGAAGGGGACAGAGCCAGTCACAGCCTCAGAATAGCCGTTCCAGGAGCCAACGTGAGTTCTCTGAATCCGAGACATCGGGTACAGAGGGATCCATTTCGGATAGTAATTCAATAAGACAGAGGACAAAACGAAAAACAAAATATAGTAAGGGTAAAACATCATACAATAGGAGACAACCTTACCAAGTACGGACAGTGGGTTTTGCCCGTAATAATCAGACATGTCCCAACAATGGTACCACATGGGGTGGTGGCTCTGGACCGTCTCGTTCCTCTGTAGCCTCCGTGTCCACGATGGGGATCCAACCAAATACAGCATCCCATATGGGGGTCCAACCAAATACAGTATCTCATATGGGGACCCAACCAAATACAGCATCTTAGATCTAACAAACATCAATGACTTACAATGCTGGTTGGGTGCGCCCACAGACAAATATTGTGATACCTCCTACTCCCAGTATTACGGCTCCAAATATGATCCTACCCTCTTTTTTAGGGCTACCCCCTCTGGGGACACAACCGACATAAGTGATGCCCAAGTAGTTGACAATTTGGGGGACCCGCAGGAGACGAATTTGCAAATAATTAATTTGTCTAAATATCCTCTCAGTAATGATGAAATCACCCTACTAAGTAGGGGATTATCCTTCACCCCGACACCAAGATTCCAGTCGTTTGATTGGGTAAAGGATATAAATTTGTTTGTGCGTAAGTTAGCGCTACATAAGTGGCATTTACAACGTGAGATCCATTTGAGAGGTAGTCAACAACAAGAAGAAGAGGGTATTAGAGCACTTATAGATCTATTACAGGAGAATGAAGGAGGGGAGGTGAACTTACAAGCACCGTTCACCAACTTTAAACCTAGATCAGTACTGACTCCGCATTTTGGGCAATATTCTTACATAGATGCCTTCGTAAAACTTGTGAGTAGAGATATTGCCAGTATCCACTGGAGTAGGGATGCAATACATTCTAACATTACACCGGCAGAACAACAGGCTCTGGTCAGATTGAAGGAGAATGAGGGGATCATAATTAAACCCTCCGATAAAGGGGGGAATATTGTTCTGATGAATCTTGAGGATTATGTGGAGATGGTACTTACATTATTGAATGATGAAACTAAGTATGAGAGATTGGATTCTGATAAGATGTGTGCAACGTACGAGAAATACCTTTGTATTGCAGCTCTTCAGTACTCGCTCCCAGAAGTCGCAAGAACGTATACTCACACAGATGCAGGCTTTACTTGTACTTATATCTTTTTAATCGGTATCTCGTACAGGACAAAATCAAATTCTCACTGGCTGGCATGCTCTCCTCTCAGTCCAAACCATCCAACCTCGCGGCGGACGTTTCGGAGGATAGGCTCCTCCTTCCTCATGCGCGCCTATCCTCCGAAACGTCCGCCGCGAGGTTGGATGGTTTGGACTGAGAGGAGAGCACGCCAGCCAGTGAGCATTTGATTTTGTCCTGTACGAGATACCGATTAAAAAGATATAAGTACAAGTAAAGCCTGCATCTGTGTGAGTATACGTTCTTGCGACTTCTGGGAGCGAGTACTGAAGAGCTACAATACAAAGGTATTTCTCGTACGTTGCACACATCTTATTATAAAGTATTGCTGAAATATTGCGGATTAAGTGGGATCCGTTGCGAGGTGGATGGACTTATATGCTGCCTAGAGAGTGCGGTGTTGGTTATTTATTGTTAGAGATTGGATTCTGATCCCACACCCCGCTATCTCTTAGAGTATAAGTCCATTTTATTGGCAGCAAGAGAGCGGGGTTTGGTATCAGAGGAGAAAAAGAAATATCTCTTTGATCGACATCCTACCATCGCAACTTTTTATGCGCTCCCTATGACCCATTAATCAACCATCCCCATCAGGGGCAGACCGATTGTGTCCGGAAACAACTGTTTGACACAAGGAGCAAGCAGATATGTCGACACAATCCTCGCACGTTTGGTCTCCTCATTACCTTCATATATAAAAGATACGAAGGATATGGTTGCGAAACTCATGGATTTGACAGTGAACGAGAATACAGTACTTGCCAGTCTGGATGTGGAGAGTCTTTATAGTAATATACGACATGATTTAGGCCTCCACGCCACCTCCTTCTTTTTGAGCACCAAAAGTAGACACTTTCAAGCACATAATGATTTTGTTGTTGATTTACTTAAATTCATTTTGACACACAATTATTTTTTGTTTAATGGGCAATTTTATCATCAAACACAAGGCACTGCAATGGGGTCTTCTTGTGCACCAAATTATGCAAATTTATTTTTGGGGTGGTGGGAGCACACAATTGTTTTTGGAGATGAGGCTTTGAGTTGTTTTACATCACATATTTTGCTTTGGGCACGTTATATCGATGACATCCTCATCCTTTGGGATGGGCATGCGTCCTTACTACAGGATTTTGTTGACACATTAAACACTAATCACATTGGTATGCTTTTCACATATGAGTTCGGTGGCCGTACTATTAATTTTTTAGACTTACAGATATACATCGATGATGATCTCCAGATCCAAACTGGCATTCCCTACTTCAGTGGCAGAGCTGGCATCCGAATACACTACAACGTAGTATTCCGGCTGGCCAATATCTTAGGGCCCACCGGAATTGTTCTGAGGAATCCAAATTTCAGTTCGAGTGCAAGAATTTGTACAAGAGATTTAGAAACAGGGGCTACCCTAGTAAACATCTACGTAGGGCTTACCGCAGAGCATGCGAGAGTGATAGAACCCATCTTCTGCACAATACACGACCGGTGGATGATAAGAAAGTGATAAGATGCGTAGGGAATTATGATGGACACACGGACCAAGTAATGGCAATTTTGAGACATCATTGGCATCTATTGGAGGCAGATACTGATTTGGCCCCTGTGATTAGTAGACACCTGAGTGTAACATTCCGAAGGGGTCCCAACCTTAAGGATATGCTGGTGCACAGCCATTTGCAGACACCTTCGGTCCCTCAGACATGGTTGACGAGTGATGTGAAGGGCTTCTTTCCATGTGGCCATTGTGGCTTATGTAAACATATGACTAAAGTCAAAACATTTAAAAATCCAGTGGACCAGAAAATTTATGATATAAGACAATTCCTCAATTGCAGTAGCAATAATGTAATTTATGTTGCGCAATGTACATGTCCACTTTGTATGTGGGCAAGACGACCCAGGAACTACGGCGTAGAGTATCCAAGCACATCAGCACTATCAGAACTGAATCAGAAATGCCCCTAGCCAGACATATCCGTCACCAACATGGTGGCAGGATTGAGGATATTAAATTTTGGGCCCTTTGCCAATTAAAATTAAGACCAAAGAAGGGTGACATAGACAGATTGTTGCTGAAAGAGGAGGCGAGATGGATATTTCGCCTCCGAAGTCAAGTACCTCTCGGATTAAATGAGGGCTTTTCATATGCTGCCTTTCTCTAAGGATTTTACTGATTTAACATCTGTATATAACAATAGATAATAGTGAACGCTATGTTGATATCCAATTGGCCAGATGCTATATACATTATGGATCCATTTTTATCTATTTTCCTTGTCTTATTTGGGATTAATATACTCAACCCTGATTAGTTAGATAATATCGTTTTGCCAGTTGTATTTATGTTTTGATACTTACCTGCCTATCCCCCTTAGATTAGTTGGAATGATAATTCTGCGGATCACTATACAATATAATATATAATATACAGACAAATAAAAAGATGCCCAAGGTAAATAGTCCTCAATGCACCAATAACTTCAAACACCACAAAAAAAAAAAAATCGAATGAAGGATCAAAAAGATGCAGGACAATTACAAATGAATATTATCATAATCTTTATTTAAATAATTCATATTTTGTAAAATTCATTAAAATGAAGGGAGTGAAACAGAACCAAAGACATGGGAAAACAAACAATGAGGGGACATGTAAATATACTTTATAGGATCATATATTGCACGTGCATACAAAGTGCTAATGAGAATAAATAGAATTGTTAAAATACAGGCAACCTCCACTAGATATAGAATATAATATATATTATGTCGCCCAACTCTCTATTTTTTGATAGTATTACAGGTCTCCTATATAGTGACTTAGGAACTATACTTAATAGTGACCCATTTCTTGAGCTATTGGGGTAATATTTTGTACTGATGTGCTGTGACATGCGCATTTGAACAGACATTTGAAGTCAACAGACATGCGCACTGGGGGTAACCCAATTAATATTTTTCATTGAAGTGCGATGACATGCGCAGTGACACGCAGCCATCACATGTTACCGCTAACCCGGAAGTGGTTCTATCGTGGAGCGGTCATGTGATTGGTAATGATCATGTGACGCCGCAATACTGATGACGAATTGGGTCATCAGGGAGAGACGTGAAGCGCTATGGACACGATAATAGGAGGGTGAGTAGGTGGGCGTTTTTGTTTGTATGTAGGTGACCAATTGAATAGAAGGGGGTAAGGCTATGTTTAACAAAAGACGATATTATTGGTATAGTACAAGGAGTGTTTGGGGCGTTACTATGATGTCATTTATTGGCATATAGGTATAAATATCGGCCAGTACTAGTAGGAAGTGTTGCCTAATTTTTCTCCTGATGACGTTGCTGTGGCAAGGAAACATGTAGAGAGGGGGCATGTATTGTGATTTTAAATAGCAGACATCCAGTATCTCCAAGTTATTTATCCATACAGTACTGCAGACTGTGATAGTAATTGAGATAGTTAGGAGGATAGATACAGTATATCCCGTTATATCACCTAGCATTGCTAGTGTGGGAAATACTGGGTCCTGTGGTTTTAATTAGTTCACGTGTTCACTTTAATTTGTATAAATAAAAGTTATATTTTAAGGGGGTGTTATCAATTAAAGGGGTTTTTGTACCCCGGGCTTCGGCCTGTGGGTTTGGAATTTATTTGGTTAAGTGACCCCTGACCCACCTATGTGAGGGTTAAGTGGTTGTGTAGTTTCTCAGAAGATGTCACTCCCTCCTGGGTTTCTAGCACTGCATGCTAGCTGTAGTTTCTAACATAAGAAGAATAAGCTTCTTGGTTCCTGACAAGGGTCCTGGCCTGAGCCTGGCCCTGGCTTCACTGCAGCAGGAACTGTGCTTTCTGTGTCTGTCTCTCTCCACTGACTCAACAAGAAGACCCTTCCACCAGGAACTAGCTGTAAGGATGGGAGTCGTGGATCCACTGTACCGTCACCAGCGATGGCATAAACCGCACCAGGGAGCGGAGTCTAAGGGGCCGCTGGTTTTCACCAGAGCCCGCCGCAAGGCGGGATGCGCTTGCTGCGGCAGGCGACCACCAGGTCGCTACCCCTGGTTTGGTTAGCTAGTGACGGCGGGCAAGGTGTAGCAGGAGCAGTAGGCAGGTGACTGTGCAGATGGTGGTCTTAGGCGTAACCGCAGGTGGCAGAGGCAATGGTCAGGAACAACGGACAAGGGCAGCGGGCAGGAACTACGGACACGGGCAGCGGACAGGAGCTACGGACACGGGCAGCGAACAGGAACAACACTGAGCTGGGCCAAAACACTAAGGGAAACATGTAGAGGCTCCAACACGAGGGACAGGGCATGCTGGGATTTATAGGGAGTGATTGTGTGCATACACCAATTAGGAGCGTACTGGCCCTTTAAATCTGTGACAGCCGGCACGCGCGCGCCCTAGGAGGCGGGGCGAGGTGAGACGCCCCCAGGGGCCGAACTAGCAGCAGCGCCGGGTCCATGCAGAGGGACACCAACGGCTGCATAGGACAGAGAGGGGGTGCGACGACGGCCCGGAGCACGGGACGCCGCTGCAGCCCTGACACTTTTTGTAGGGGTATCTTAGCTAGTGTGTGATTGGTGGGTCTGTGTGTGGGTGAGAGAGAATAGATAGGACAGGAGAAAAAGTGAGGGAAACAAGCCTGCACCTGTGACAGGAGGAAACATGACACGTGACATGAAACAGTTAAAGGGGTTATCCAGCGGTACAAAAACATGGCCACTTTTCCCCCTACTGTTGTCTCCAGTTCAGGTGCAGTTTGCAATTAAGCTCCATTTACTTCAATGGAACAGAGTTTCAAAACCCCACCCAAACTGGAGACAACTGTAGGGGAAAAGTGGCCATGTTTTTGTAGCGCTGGATAACCCCTTTAACCCTTGGACCTTCATCCGTGCATAGTACAGTACATACAATAAATACAACAGTGACACCTAGTGGGGAAAAATACACAATACAATCTCTTTCATCCCCTTTGGTGTGACCCTGAGAGAGTAGAAAACTTAGTGGGACACTAAATGTATACTTATATTGAGAAATGGCTTTTGTGTATGTTTTTAATGCATTTTTCCTTGATTAAGGTAATTTTTTCCAAAAAAACAAAAATATTTAACAGTAATTCACGTTCAATAATTACACAATTGGTGCAAATTCTAAAATTGTGCTTTTTTTTTTTTTTTTTTTTTTTTTTTACTGCAAATTGACTGCATGATTGGTGCAGATTTTTCTAAATTGACAATTGACATGATTGGTGCAGATTTTTCTAAAATTCGGCTACAATATCATCATTTTTGACCATTAAGTTAATTAAATAATTAAGTTTTACTGTGGTTGGCACAGTTCTTGCCAGATTAGCTTCATGTCACACTAGCAGTCAGAAACAGCACTACTTTAGCTAGAATTGTGCCAATCGTGGTAGCATTTTTGAATTTAAAGGACAACTCCGGCGAAAATTTTTTTGGGCTTATTTAACACACATTACAAAGTTATATAACTTTGTAATGTGGTTAAATACCCGGTCTGGCCCCCTTCCCCCACTTTCCGACCCCCGACCCCCACCCCGGAAGTTAAAGAATGTATACATTACCTATTATGGTCGTCACGGTCCTCTTCTCTGGTGTCGGGTGACGTCAGAGCTGGGGGGCGGTCCGGGTCTTCTTCCTCTTCGGCGTCTTCATTGAGAGTGAATGGGAGAGAAAAGGCTGCTGGTGCACATGCGCACCAGCAGCCTTTTCATTGGCTGGAGCGCATCACATGGCTTCCAGCTTGCTCAGCCCTGATTGGCTGAGCTTGCTGGAAGCCAAGCCATGTGATGCGCTCCAGCCAATGAAAAGGCTGCCAGTGCGCAAGCCTTATTGGTTGGAAAAAAAGGAAGCAAGTTGTTGAAAAAATGTGGAGCCTAAGATGTCTGTCTGGTAGGTTGTGAAGAGACGAATTGTAGCTGGAAGAAATCATTATGGTGGTCTGGGCCAGATGGAAAGGAAAAGGAAAGTGATGCCTCAGATCAAAGAATACGTCACCTGTGAGTCACTGAATGACGTTTCTTTAGTATTTTTTAGAACATTATCCAGTTGTGGTGCCGCAGGGTGAAAAAAAAAAAAAGTTATGCTATACTGCTCTAAGCCATAATACCCACACTACTTCTCCCTTGCAAAATCTCCCCCATTAACTGATCAATGTCTCTCTACATGTTCAAAAATCGGCCACCGGCCATGCATCTCTATGTTTAACAGTGATGTGCGACTGATGGCTGATCGAGCCTTATAATAAGCTCTGTAAGCGAGCGCCAATCTAGCAGAATGGCGCTACTTACCCAGGATATCAGGCTATGTAATATGGCCCTAACACATAGCATAGAACCACCAGATCTGTATGAGAAGTGCTGAGTAGGATGTAGTAGAGTTGATAAAGTTGTACTGATGTAGTAGAGAGGAGAGTGCAATGAGAGTCTCAACCCAAGTAGTAATGTGCTCTGCCAGGATGTTGGAGTGCATAGAAGAATACTTGTAGAAGAAGAAGAAACAACCTGTGCCTGTGTTTCGACCTTTCCTCTAGTCTTCACACCACCTAATGCCCACTAGCTTTGGTGGAACCGTACCAATGGGTGACACAGGCCCCAGAACCTGTTACCTGGGATGAGCGGAATGGTTAGGATTTCCTAAATACACCCGCGTTGCAAGATGGAGTTCATACACTTTACGTAACTTACGTAACACCCGAATCAGTTACTAGCTCTTTGGCTCTCTTATGGATACTGTCCTGCACTGTAGTTACTCCTTGTCCTTGGCGTGGGTTGAGGTTATCTGTTGGCTAGTCTTCTCTTGAAGGGCTTAACAATGCATCACATAGTTTGTTTGATGCTTCAAGAAAGAAGGTTGTACGGGAGCTCTGCTCTGCGTCCCACCACTGCGGGGCCTTGACTAGAACTCACACTTGTAGAGGGGACCTGGCAGAGGGCCATGGCCCAGGTAGGACCACTGTGGAGAGCTATCTGAGTTGCATCCTTTCTCCACCAAAGTTCAGCTAAGACTCCTCCTTCACCCAAGGGACTAACTTCCTAACCAGCGTGTAAGATACGCTGTGGTTGGGTGAAAAGAGTGCAATAAAGAAACGGGATATAAAAGACAGGATAGGAGAGAAGAAAGGAGAAATCCTACTGGTTAACAGAATCTGGGACTTAAACAATAGTAGTAGCAATAGTAATCGAAATAGTATCAGGAGTAGGAGTAGTAATAGCAGCAATAGCAGTGGGAGTAGTAGTAGCATTAGTTGAGGGAGTGGTAGTATCAGGAGTGAGAGGAGTAGTAGTAGTAGTTGCAGCAGCAGCATAAGTAGTGGAAGTAGTAGTAGCAATATTAATGGGAGAAGTAGTATCAGGTGCGAGAGTAGTATCAAAAGTAGGTAGAAGGTATCAGTGGTAGTAGCAATAGTGGTGAGAGTAGTAGCAATTGTAGTGGGAACAGTATTTGGAGTAGAAGTATCAGGAGTGTGGGTAGTAGTAGCAATAGTAGTGGAAGTGCGATGCCCGGGCCCCTAGGGGCCACTCCGCTGAGAGGGTGTTGTTGCGGGCAGGAACCGGGGCAGCTGCTAGCTAGATGGTTGTCACGGTTTAGGCACAAGGGATTGCAGCTGGAAACCGGGCTCCTGACCGAGCGGAGACTAGGCATGCGATTCCTCGTTGTCCTTAGTCAGGGCACCAATTATCACACCAATGCCAAGGTTCAGAAACAACGGTAGTTGTATATTTATTGTAACGGTGGTAACTAGTAGCAACAGTCTCTCCGGATGCAACCAGGAATAAGGCAGACTTGGATAAGGCAGAGTAATGGGTGATGCTGCAATAGGCTGTGAGAGTAGCGTGCTGAATGATGGGAGTAGTAGTGAAACTGAAGTTGAGATGCTGGGTGGAATGAGACTTGAATGAAATACTTGCTGTTAATGATTAGAGAAGATGATGAGAGGAATGACTGAAGAATCAGCACCCAGATGAGAATCTTGAGACAGGAACACAGCCAGTGGACTGGAGCAGCAGAGCACACGCAGGCCTCTCTCTTTTAGCAGGGAGAGAGAACACACACAACTTGTCCCCTGAAGGTGAAGAACAAGACTGAGGTAGAAGAGGAAGTCACATGGTAACGCCAGCCATAGCTCGATGACCGTTGGAGTTACCATGGCAACAGGGCACAGTCACGTGACATCCAGCCATTGCATCATCACACCATTAGGCATATACAGTGAAATATACATGAGAAGTACCATACTTGAACACTGGGGGGCGACATAATACCATTAGGCACTGATACCTGAATATACATACAAGAAATTAATGGAATAGCAGACCTGAATACTGCAGGGGGGTGACAATACACGCAGTTTGCAGTGGACCATAGCTTTCCAGAACAGAACCGGTTATAATAAAAGTGTGAGGATAAGAGGGCCTGTTCTGGGACACTGCAGAAGCAGTATTGGGAGTAGTAGTATCAGGTGTGAGTAGTAGGTGCAATAGTAATGGGAATAGTAGTATCAGGAGTGAGAGTAGTAGTAGCAGCAGCAGCAATAGTAGTGGGAGTAGTAGTAGCAGTATTGGAAGTAGTAGTATCAAGAGTGGGGGTAGTAGTATCAGGAACAGTAGTAGTAGCAACAGTATTGAGTGATTGTTTGTTTGGGGGCGGTGGCGCTCTCCTGGGTGTGGGCAGGCATCTTGTGTGTGCTGGCGGCTATCTTGTGGGTGGGTGGATGGAGGCTGTGGTGGCTGCAATCTCCTGGGTGCGGACAGGCAGCCCAGCAGGGGGTGATCTGACCTGCATGAAGAGCAGCTTGCCCGGAGCGCCATTGCTCCCCCTGCAGGTTAGAGCACACTTTTTCTTTTAAAACGATTATTAAAAAAAAAAAAAACGATTCTCTAGATTTTATCTAGATGAATAAATCAAATTAATTTGATTAATCAACCAGTCCTAGTCAGGAGATTCCCTAATGTGGAGTTGATGTCTGTTGTTCTCTCCCTGCACTGTGATTGACAGCATAGGAGCAGAGCTATCACTCTCCCTTCCTCACTTTCTGGTCACCATCAAAACTGCTATAATTATTGACTTTCTGTTACTGACAACTGGCAGTGGAGCTCAAAACAGTGACACCCAGTGACCAAAAACTTAGAATTTTACTAAGAAAACTACATTAAAAAAAAGGTGAATTATAAATATGCTAGATATTGATGCCTAATAGTGCGTTTACACAGAGAGATTTATCTAACAGATTTTTTAAGCCAAAGACAGGAATTGTTTGAAAAGGGGAGAAATCTCAGTCTTTCCTTTATGACCTGCTCCCTGTTTATAGAATGTTCCTGGCTTTGGCTTCAAAGATCTGTCAGATAAATCTCTCTGTGTAAACGCACTATTAGGGGCTCTGATGAAGGATCCATATTAGCTTAAGGGGGGGGGGTCTGGTCTGGGGTATTTCTTTAGGGGGGTTTGTATTAGTTTCGGTTGTGTGGCCAGTGGACTGTATTAGTTTTGGGGATTTGCATAGTAATTTGTATTAGCTTGGGGGAGGTCTGTATTAATATAAGAGGTCTGGTCATGGGTCTATAAGCTTAGAGGGTCTGGTATGGGGTTTGTTAGTTTATGGGGTCTGTATTAGGTAAGGGGTCTGGTCTAGGGTCTGTATTAGGTTAGGGGTCCGGTCTAGGGTCTGCATTAGGTTAGGGGTCTGATCTGGGGGTCTGTATTAGTTTAGGGGTCTGGTCTAGCGTCTGTATTAGTTTAGGGGTCAGGTCTGGAGTCTGTATTAGTTTGGGAATCTGTTCTGGGATCTGTACTAGTTTAGGGGGTCTGGTCTGGGGTGTGGATTAGTTTAGGAGTCTGGTCTGGGGGTCTGTATTAATTTAGGGGTCTGGTCTGGGATCTGTACTAGTCTAGGGGTCTGGTCTGGGGTCTATATTAGTTTAGGGGTCTGGTCTGGGATCTGTATTAGTTTAGGGGTCTGGTCTGGGGTCTGTATTAGCTTAGGGGTCTGGTCTGGGGTCTGTATTAGTTTAGGGGTCTGGTCTGGGGTCTGTATTAGTTAAGGGGTCCGGTCTGAGGTCTGTATTAGTTTAGGGGTCTGGTCTGGGGTCTGTATTAGTTTAGGGGTCTGGTATGGGATCTGTATTAGTTTAGGGATCTAGTCTGGGGTCTGTATTAGTTTAGGGGGTCTAGTCTGGGGTTTGTATTAGTTTAGGGGTCTGTTCTGGGGTCTGTATTAGTTTAGAGGGTCTGGTCTATGGTCTGTAATAGTATAGAGGATCTTGTCTGGGGTCTGCATTAGTTTAAGGGTCTGGTCTGGGGTCTGAATTAGTTTAGGGGTCTGGCCTGGGGTCTGTATTAGTTTAGGGGTCTGGTCTGGGGTCTGTATTAGTTTAGGGGTCTGGGGTCTGTATTAGTTTATGGGCCTGGTTTGGCGTCTGTATTAGTTTAGGGTTCTGGTCTGGGGTCTGTATTAGTTTAGGGGATCTGGTCTTGGGTCTGTATTAGTTTAGTGGTCTGGTCTGGGGTCTGTATTAGTTTAGGGGTCTGGTCTGGGGTCTGTATTAGTTTCTGGGTCTGATTTGGCATCTGTGTTAGCTTAGGGGTCAGGTCAGAAGTCTGTATTAGTTTAGGGGTCTGGTCTGGGGTCTGTATTAGTTTATGGGTCTGGTTTGGCATCTGTATTAGTTTAGGGGTCTGGTCTTGGGTCTGTATTAGTTTAGGGGTCTGGTCTTGGGTCTGTATTAGTTTAGGGGTCTGGTCTGAGGTCTGTATTAGTTTAGGGATCTGGTGTCTGTATTAGTTTATGGGTCTGGTTTGGCATCTGTCTTAGTTTAGGGGTCCAGTCTGGGGTCTGTATTAGTTAAGGGGTCCGGTCTGAGGTCTGTATTAGTTTAGGGGTCTGGTCTGGGGTCTTTATTAGTTTAGAGGTCTGGTCTGGGGTCTGTATTAGTTTAGAGGTCTGGTCTGGGGTCTGTATTAGTTTAGGGATCTGGTGTCTGTATTAGTTTATGGGTCTGGTTTGGCATCTGTATTAGTTTAGGGGTCCAGTCTGGGGTCTGTATTAGTTTAGGGGTCTGGTCTGGGGTCTGTATTAGTTAAGGGGTCCGGTCTGAGGTCTGTATTAGTTTAGGGGTCTGGTCTGGGGTCTTTATTAGTTTAGAGGTCTGGTCTGGGGTCTGTATTAGTTTAGAGGTCTGGTCTGGGGTCTGTATTAGTTTAGAGGTCTGGGGTCTTTATTAGTTTAGAGGTCTGGTCTGGCGTCTGTATTAGTTTATAGGTCTAGTCTGGTGTCTGTATTAGTTTAGGGGTCTAGTCTGGGGTCTGTATTAGTTTATGGGTCTAGTCTGGGGTCTGTTTTAGTTTAGGGGTCTGGTCTGGGTTCTGTATTAGTTTAGGGGTCTGGTCTGGGGTCTGTATTAGTTTAGGGGCCTGGTCTGGAGTCTGTATTAGTTTAGAGCGTCTGGTCTGGGGTCTGTATTAGTTTAGGGGTCAGGTCTGGGGTCTGTATTAGTTAAGGGATCTGGTCTGGGGTCTGTATTAGTTAAGGGGTCCGGTCAAAGGTCTGTATTAGTTTAGGGGTCTGGTCTGGGGTCTTTATTAGTTTAGGGATCTGGTCTGGGGTCTTTATTAGTTTAGAGGTCTAGTCTGGGGGTCTGTATTAGTTTAGGGGTCTGGTCTGGGGTCTGTATTAGTTTAGGGGTCTGGTCTGTGGTCTTTATTAGTTTAGGGGTCTGGTCTGGGGTCTGTATTAGTTTAGGGGTCTGGTCTGGGGTCTGTATTAGTTTAGGGGTCTGGTCTGGGGTCTGTATTAGTTTAGGGGTCTGGTCTGTGGTCTGTATTAGTTTAGAGCGTCTGGTCTGGGGTCTGTATTAGTTTAGGGGTCTGGTCTGGGGTCTGTATTAGTTTAGGGGTCTTGGGTCTGTATTAGTTTATGGGTCTGGTTTGGCGTCTGTATTAGTTTAGGGGTCCGGTCTAAGGTCTGTATTAGTTTAGGGGTCTGGTCTGAGGTCTGTATTAGTTAGGGGGTCTGGGGTCTGTATTAGTTAAAGTGTCTGTTCTGGGGTCTGTATTAGTTTAGGGGTCTGGTCTGGGGTCAGTATTAGTTTAGGGGTTGTGTCTGGGGTCTGTTTTAGTTTAGGAAGTCTGGTCTGGGGTCTGGATTAGTTTAGGGGTCTGGTCTGGGGTCTGGATTAGTTTAGGGGTCTGGTCTGGGGTCTGTATTAGTTTAGAGCGTCTGGTCTGGGGTCTTTATTAGTTTAGGGGTCCGGTCTGGGGTCTGTATTAGTTTAGGGGTCTGGTCTGGGGTCTGGATTAGTTTAGGGGTCTGGTCTAGCGTCTGTATTAGTTTAGGGGTCAGGTCTGGAGTCTGTATTAGTTTGGGAATCTGTTCTGGGATCTGTACTAGTTTAGGGGGTCTGGTCTGGGGTGTGGATTAGTTTAGGAGTCTGGTCTGGGGGTCTGTATTAATTTAGGGGTCTGGTCTGGGATCTGTACTAGTCTAGGGGTCTGGTCTGGGGTCTATATTAGTTTAGGGGTCTGGTCTGGGATCTGTATTAGTTTAGGGGTCTGGTCTGGGGTCTGTATTAGTTTAGGGGTCTGGTCTGGGGTCTGTATTAGTTTAGGGGTCTGGTCTGGGCTCTGTATTAGTTAAGGGGTCCGGTCTGAGGTCTGTATTAATTTAGGGGCCTGGTCTGGGGTCTGTATTAGTTTAGGGGTCTGGTATGGGATCTGTATTAGTTTAGGGATCTAGTCTGGGGTCTGTATTAGTTTAGGGGGTCTAGTCTGGGGTTTGTATTAGTTTAGGGGTCTGTTCTGGGGTCTGTATTAGTTTAGAGGGTCTGGTCTATGGTCTGTAATAGTATAGAGGATCTTGTCTGGGGTCTGCATTAGTTTAAGGGTCTGGTCTGGGGTCTGAATTAGTTTAGGGGTCTGGCCTGGGGTCTGTATTAGTTTAGGGGTCTGGTCTGGGGTCTGTATTAGTTTAGGGGTCTGGGGTCTGTATTAGTTTATGGGCCTGGTTTGGCGTCTGTATTAGTTTAGGGTTCTGGTCTGGGGTCTGTATTAGTTTAGGGGATCTGGTCTTGGGTCTGTATTAGTTTAGTGGTCTGGTCTGGGGTCTGTATTAGTTTAGGGGTCTGGTCTGGGGTCTGTATTAGTTTCTGGGTCTGATTTGGCATCTGTGTTAGCTTAGGGGTCAGGTCAGAAGTCTGTATTAGTTTAGGGGTCTGGTCTGGGGTCTGTATTAGTTTATGGGTCTGGTTTGGCATCTGTATTAGTTTAGGGGTCTGGTCTTGGGTCTGTATTAGTTTAGGGGTCTGGTCTTGGGTCTGTATTAGTTTAGGGGTCTGGTCTGAGGTCTGTATTAGTTTAGGGATCTGGTGTCTGTATTAGTTTATGGGTCTGGTTTGGCATCTGTCTTAGTTTAGGGGTCCAGTCTGGGGTCTGTATTAGTTTAGGGGTCTGGTCTGGGGTCTGTATTAGTTAAGGGGTCCGGTCTGAGGTCTGTATTAGTTTAGGGGTCTGGTCTGGGGTCTTTATTAGTTTAGAGGTCTGGTCTGGGGTCTGTATTAGTTTAGAGGTCTGGTCTGGGGTCTGTATTAGTTTAGGGATCTGGTGTCTGTATTAGTTTATGGGTCTGGTTTGGCATCTGTATTAGTTTAGGGGTCCAGTCTGGGGTCTGTATTTGTTTAGGGGTCTGGTCTGGGGTCTGTATTAGTTAAGGGGTCCGGTCTGAGGTCTGTATTAGTTTAGGGGTCTGGTCTGGGGTCTTTATTAGTTTAGAGGTCTGGTCTGGGGTCTGTATTAGTTTAGAGGTCTGGTCTGGGGTCTGTATTAGTTTAGAGGTCTGGGGTCTTTATTAGTTTAGAGGTCTGGTCTGGCGTCTGTATTAGTTTATAGGTCTAGTCTGGTGTCTGTATTAGTTTAGGGGTCTAGTCTGGGGTCTGTATTAGTTTATGGGTCTAGTCTGGGGTCTGTTTTAGTTTAGGGGTCTGGTCTGGGTTCTGTATTAGTTTAGGGGTCTGGTCTGGGGTCTGTATTAGTTTAGGGGCCTGGTCTGGAGTCTGTATTAGTTTAGAGCGTCTGGTCTGGGGTCTGTATTAGTTTAGGGGTCAGGTCTGGGGTCTGTATTAGTTAAGGGATCTGGTCTGGGGTCTGTATTAGTTAAGGGGTCCGGTCAAAGGTCTGTATTAGTTTAGGGGTCTGGTCTGGGGTCTTTATTAGTTTAGGGATCTGGTCTGGGGTCTTTATTAGTTTAGAGGTCTAGTCTGGGGGTCTGTATTAGTTTAGGGGTCTGGTCTGGGGTCTGTATTAGTTTAGGGGTCTGGTCTGTGGTCTTTATTAGTTTAGGGGTCTGGTCTGGGGTCTGTATTAGTTTAGGGGTCTGGTCTGGGGTCTGTATTAGTTTAGGGGTCTGGTCTGGGGTCTGTATTAGTTTAGGGGTCTGGTCTGTGGTCTGTATTAGTTTAGAGCGTCTGGTCTGGGGTCTGTATTAGTTTAGGGGTCTGGTCTGGGGTCTGTATTAGTTTAGGGGTCTTGGGTCTGTATTAGTTTATGGGTCTGGTTTGGCGTCTGTATTAGTTTAGGGGTCCGGTCTAAGGTCTGTATTAGTTTAGGGGTCTGGTCTGAGGTCTGTATTAGTTAGGGGGTCTGGGGTCTGTATTAGTTAAAGTGTCTGTTCTGGGGTCTGTATTAGTTTAGGGGTCTGGTCTGGGGTCAGTATTAGTTTAGGGGTTGTGTCTGGGGTCTGTTTTAGTTTAGGAAGTCTGGTCTGGGGTCTGGATTAGTTTAGGGGTCTGGTCTGGGGTCTGGATTAGTTTAGGGGTCTGGTCTGGGGTCTGTATTAGTTTAGAGCGTCTGGTCTGGGGTCTTTATTAGTTTAGGGGTCCGGTCTGGGGTCTGTATTAGTTTAGGGGTCTGGTCTGGGGTCTGGATTAGTTTAGGGGTCTGGTCTAGCGTCTGTATTAGTTTAGGGGTCAGGTCTGGAGTCTGTATTAGTTTGGGAATCTGTTCTGGGATCTGTACTAGTTTAGGGGGTCTGGTCTGGGGTGTGGATTAGTTTAGGAGTCTGGTCTGGGGGTCTGTATTAATTTAGGGGTCTGGTCTGGGATCTGTACTAGTCTAGGGGTCTGGTCTGGGGTCTATATTAGTTTAGGGGTCTGGTCTGGGATCTGTATTAGTTTAGGGGTCTGGTCTGGGGTCTGTATTAGCTTAGGGGTCTGGTCTGGGGTCTGTATTAGTTTAGGGGTCTGGTCTGGGCTCTGTATTAGTTAAGGGGTCCGGTCTGAGGTCTGTATTAATTTAGGGGCCTGGTCTGGGGTCTGTATTAGTTTAGGGGTCTGGTATGGGATCTGTATTAGTTTAGGGATCTAGTCTGGGGTCTGTATTAGTTTAGGGGGTCTAGTCTGGGGTTTGTATTAGTTTAGGGGTCTGTTCTGGGGTCTGTATTAGTTTAGAGGGTCTGGTCTATGGTCTGTAATAGTATAGAGGATCTTGTCTGGGGTCTGCATTAGTTTAAGGGTCTGGTCTGGGGTCTGAATTAGTTTAGGGGTCTGGCCTGGGGTCTGTATTAGTTTAGGGGTCTGGTCTGGGGTCTGTATTAGTTTAGGGGTCTGGGGTCTGTATTAGTTTATGGGCCTGGTTTGGCGTCTGTATTAGTTTAGGGTTCTGGTCTGGGGTCTGTATTAGTTTAGGGGATCTGGTCTTGGGTCTGTATTAGTTTAGTGGTCTGGTCTGGGGTCTGTATTAGTTTAGGGGTCTGGTCTGGGGTCTGTATTAGTTTCTGGGTCTGATTTGGCATCTGTGTTAGCTTAGGGGTCAGGTCAGAAGTCTGTATTAGTTTAGGGGTCTGGTCTGGGGTCTGTATTAGTTTATGGGTCTGGTTTGGCATCTGTATTAGTTTAGGGGTCTGGTCTTGGGTCTGTATTAGTTTAGGGGTCTGGTCTGGGGTCTGTATTAGTTTAGGGGTCTGGTCTGAGGTCTGTATTAGTTTAGGGATCTGGTGTCTGTATTAGTTTATGGGTCTGGTTTGGCATCTGTCTTAGTTTAGGGGTCCAGTCTGGGGTCTGTATTAGTTTAGGGGTCTGGTCTGGGGTCTGTATTAGTTAAGGGGTCCGGTCTGAGGTCTGTATTAGTTTAGGGGTCTGGTCTGGGGTCTTTATTAGTTTAGAGGTCTGGTCTGGGGTCTGTATTAGTTTAGAGGTCTGGTCTGGGGTCTGTATTAGTTTAGGGATCTGGTGTCTGTATTAGTTTATGGGTCTGGTTTGGCATCTGTATTAGTTTAGGGGTCCAGTCTGGGGTCTGTATTTGTTTAGGGGTCTGGTCTGGGGTCTGTATTAGTTAAGGGGTCCGGTCTGAGGTCTGTATTAGTTTAGGGGTCTGGTCTGGGGTCTTTATTAGTTTAGAGGTCTGGTCTGGGGTCTGTATTAGTTTAGAGGTCTGGTCTGGGGTCTGTATTAGTTTAGAGGTCTGGGGTCTTTATTAGTTTAGAGGTCTGGTCTGGCGTCTGTATTAGTTTATAGGTCTAGTCTGGTGTCTGTATTAGTTTAGGGGTCTAGTCTGGGGTCTGTATTAGTTTATGGGTCTAGTCTGGGGTCTGTATTAGTTTAGGGGTCTGGTCTGGGTTCTGTATTAGTTTAGGGGTCTGGTCTGGGGTCTGTATTAGTTTAGGGGCCTGGTCTGGAGTCTGTATTAGTTTAGAGCATCTGGTCTGGGGTCTGTATTAGTTTAGGGGTCAGGTCTGGGGTCTGTATTAGTTAAGGGATCTGGTCTGGGGTCTGTATTAGTTAAGGGGTCCGGTCAAAGGTCTGTATTAGTTTAGGGGTCTGGTCTGGGGTCTTTATTAGTTTAGGGATCTGGTCTGGGGTCTTTATTAGTTTAGAGGTCTAGTCTGGGGGTCTGTATTAGTTTAGGGGTCTGGTCTGGGGTCTGTATTAGTTTAGGGGTCTGGTCTGTGGTCTTTATTAGTTTAGGGGTCTGGTCTGGGGTCTGTATTAGTTTAGGGGTCTGGTCTGGGGTCTGTATTAGTTTAGGGGTCTGGTCTGGGGTCTGTATTAGTTTAGGGGTCTGGTCTGTGGTCTGTATTAGTTTAGAGCGTCTGGTCTGGGGTCTGTATTAGTTTAGGGGTCTTGGGTCTGTATTAGTTTATGGGTCTGGTTTGGCGTCTGTATTAGTTTAGGGGTCCGGTCTAAGGTCTGTATTAGTTTAGGGGTCTGGTCTGAGGTCTGTATTAGTTAGGGGGTCTGGGGTCTGTATTAGTTAAAGTGTCTGTTCTGGGGTCTGTATTAGTTTAGGGGTCTGGTCTGGGGTCAGTATTAGTTTAGGGGTTGTGTCTGGGGTCTGTTTTAGTTTAGGAAGTCTGGTCTGGGGTCTGGATTAGTTTAGGGGTCTGGTCTGGGGTCTGGATTAGTTTAGGGGTCTGGTCTGGGGTCTGTATTAGTTTAGAGCGTCTGGTCTGGGGTCTTTATTAGTTTAGGGGTCCGGTCTGGGGTCTGTATTAGTTTAGGGGTCTGGTCTGGGGTCTGGATTAGTTTAGGGGTCTGGTCTGGGGTCTGGATTAGTTTAGGGGTCCGGTCTGGGGTCTGTATTAGTTTAGGGGTCCGGTCTGGGGTCTGTATTAGTTTAGGGGTCTGTTCTGGGGTATGTATTAGTTTAGGGGTCTGTTCTGGGGTATGTATTAGTTTAGGGGTCTGGTCTGGGGTCAGTATTAGTTTAGGGGTTGTGTCTGGGGTCTGTTTTAGTTTAGGAAGTCTGGTCTGGGGTCTGGATTAGTTTAGGGGTCTGGTCTGGGGTCTGGATTAGTTTAGGGGTCTGGTCTGGGGTCTGTATTAGTTTAGAGCGTCTGGTCTGGGGTCTTTATTAGTTTAGGGGTCCGGTCTGGGGTCTGTATTAGTTTAGGGGTCTGGTCTGGGGTCTGGATTAGTTTAGGGGTCTGGTCTGGGGTCTGGATTAGTTTAGGGGTCCGGTCTGGGGTCTGTATTAGTTTAGGGGTCCGGTCTGGGGTCTGTATTAGTTTAGGGGTCTGTTCTGGGGTATGTATTAGTTTAGGGGTCTGTTCTGGGGTATGTATTAGTTTAGGGGTCCGGTCTGGGGTCTGTATTAGTTTAGGGGTCTGGTCTGGGTCTGTATTAGTTTAGGGGTCTGGTCTGGGGTCTGTATTAGTTAGGGGGTCTATATGATTCAGGAGAGAGGGCACACTAGAAAGAAATGAACAAAAAGAAAAAGAATGAACATAATTACCTATGGGAAAAGATGTCGCATAAAGAGTTACTGTTTTTTTTTAATAGATCTGGAAGGAACAGGATATACGTGTAGTGTACATGGTGGATGGATCCTTCATAGACACATAGATTATCTGTGGACAAGAAACTGACAACAGTGCAAGGATACATGGATAATAATCCTGTCATCACTGTATTTGTTTCTAGCAGTGATCTCCCAACTGCTGCAAAACTACAATTCCCAGCATGCCCTCACACCCAAAGAATGCTAGGAATTGTAGTTCTGCAAGAGCTGGTTAAGAGGGGGTTAATAAACATAAAGTACACATACAGGATTTGCTTCACATTCTAAAATATTCTTATTCACTGTTTTCCAGGCGAATACTTTAGGTCTACGACAAAATGGCGGCCCCGAGCATGACGCAGTATTTTATAGTCACGTATTCTCACATGCACCCCCTCCGCCTACGCTCGCTCTTGCGTCATCCTGACGTCAGAGGAAAGTGAAGGATCTCGGGAAACGTAGTCTGGCGTGCGCTGCAGGTCTGCGGGGAGCTGCCGGGGCAACGGCCCTCTCACTGTACTGTCTTCTGATTGGCTCCCCCGGTCACCAAGGGAAGGGGCGGAGCTTGGGGGACTAGAGCGTCTGTGTGAGGGGGTGAGTGGGAGCCGTGTCCGCGGAGTGACAGCCGTGCACTGTGAGTATCCGGGGCCTCGTCCCTGTCTGTCTGTCCGGGGGGTGTATACAGGGCGCAGGGCTACACTATATGCAGGGCGCAGGGCCCGGGGGACCCTCAGTGTAGTCTCCCAGGAAGCCTCGCTCCTCAGCCGGGGGGTG
This sequence comes from Dendropsophus ebraccatus, assembly GCF_027789765.1. Lineage (NCBI taxonomy): Eukaryota > Metazoa > Chordata > Amphibia > Anura > Hylidae > Dendropsophus > Dendropsophus ebraccatus. The sequence goes on from NC_091467.1 coordinate 6,503,922, forward strand.
TGCGCCTGATCCCGGGGTCTGTGTGCGGGAGGGAACGCCCCCTCGGGCCCGGCCTGTCATCTCCCATAGCGGCGGCCTCCAGCTGCTGCAGGACTACAACTCCCAACATACCTTACAGCTGCTATAGGACTACAACTCCCAGCATACCTTACAACTGCTATAGGACTACAACTCCCAGCATACCTTACAACTGCTATAGGACTACAACTCCCAGCATACCTTACAACTGCTATAGGACTACAACTCCCAACATACCTTACAGCTGCTATAGGACTACAACTCCCAGCATACCTTACAACTGCTATAGGACTACAACTCCCAGCATACCCTGCCAGCTGCTGCAGGACTACAACTCCCAGCATACCCTGCCAGCTGCTGCAGGACTACAACTCCCAGCATACCCTGCCAGCTGCTGCAGGACTACAACTCCCAGCATACCCTGCCAGCTGCTGCAGGACTACAACTCCCAGCATACCCTGCCAGCTGCTGCAGGACTACAACTCCCAGCATACCCTGCAGCTGCTATAGGACTACAACTCCCAGCATACCCTACAGCTGCTGCAGGACTACAACTCCCAGCTTACCCTGCAGCTGCTATAGGACTACAACTCCCAGCATACCCTACAGCTGCTGCAGGACTACAACTCCCAGCATACCTTACAGCTGCTATAGGACTACAACTCCCAGCATACCCTACAGCTGCTATAGGACTACAACTCCCAGCATACCCTACAGCTGCTGCAGGATAACAACTCCCAGCATACCCTACAGCTGCTATAGGACTACAACTCCCAGCATACCCTACAGCTGCTATAGGACTACAACTCCCAGCATACCTTACAGCTGCTATAGGACTACAACTCCCAGCATACCTTACAGCTGCTATAGGACTACAACTCCCAGCATACCTTACAGCTGCTGCAGGACTACAACTCCCAGCATACCCTGCCAGCTGCTGCAGGACTACAACTCCCAGCATACCCTGCCAGCTGCTGCAGGACTACAACTCCCAGCATACCCTGCAGCTGCTATAGGACTACAACTCCCAGCATACCCTGCAGCTGCTATAGGACTACAACTCCCAGCATACCCTGCAGCTGCTATAGGACTACAACTCCCAGCTTATCCTGCCAGCTGCTGCAGGACTACAACTCCCAGCATACCCTACCAGCTGCTGCAGGACTACAACTCCCACCATGCCCTACAGCTCCAGCTGCTGTAACTCCCATCATGCATCCTGGTAGTAGTAGATCCCAGCAGCTGTAGACGGGTGAGGTACCTGGCTCCTCGGCCGCTGGGGGTTGTAGTTGTGCAGCAGGCGGCTGATACCTGGTAGAGTCCAGTGAGCTAACAGGAGTCCACATCAGCCTGTAGCTGGGGGAGTTGGAGCTACAAGTCCCAGCATGCCTTCTGTCCTGCCCAGGCTGGTCATGTGACCTCTGGCCGGAGTACAGAGATGGCGGATGTGTCATCACCTCAGTACACTGTATTGCAGGGTTTCCTAATCGTCTAGGATGTTGGCTTTCTGAATCACTTTTCTTGTAAAATCTCCACAAGCCGTGTGACCCTGTGCGTCGTGTGTGACCCTGTGCGTCGTGTGTGACCCTGTGCGTCGTGTGTGACCCTGTGCGTCGTGTGTGACCCTGTGCGACTTTGTGTAGCGGTAAATGGAGGGTCAGATAGATTCATAGTATTCTCCACTACATGTGGTGAGATATGAGAGGGAAGCCTTGATTTACCTTTAGTGGACACAGGGATGTGTCCTAAATCCCGGCAGCTCCATTGTTAGTCTGTGGTTCTGGAATGAACAAGTGACAGCAGAGAAGTAAAGTGCTCTAGCATATTGATCGTATTGATGTGCTTTCTTTGATGGGGGTCTTAGCTGCCCCTCTGACCGCCAATAGTCTTCATTAATGACGGTATCATATGGAGCAGGCAACTTGATTTTTCTCTTCCCCTCTGCCCATAGCACAAGCTAAACCCCACCTCCTGTGTTCTGTCCTGACCTCACTGGTACTAGAGACAGAATTTCCCTGACAACAGGCAGCAAACAGAAGATTGCTGGAGGGTAGATTTGTATGGACCAAGATCCTAGAGCTTTTTTCCTGGGGTAACAGGCAGTATTATAGTAGTTATATTCCTGTATATAGGAGCAGTATTATAGTAGTTATATTCCTGTATATAGGAGCAGTATTATAGTAGTTATATTCCTGTATATAGGAGCAGTATTATAGTAGTTATATTCCTGTATATAGGAGCAGTATTATAGTAGTTATATTCCTGTATATAGGAGCAGTATTATAGTAGTTATATTCCTGTATATAGGAGCAGTATTATAGTAGTTATATTCCTGTATATAGGAGCAGTATTATAGTAGTATATTCCTGTATATAGGGGCAGTATTATAGTAGTTATATTCCGGTATATAGGAGCTGTATTATAGTAGTATATCCCTGTATATAGGAGCAGTATTATAGTAGTATATCCCTGTATATAGGAGCAGTATTATAGTAGTTATATTCCTGTATATAGGAGCAGTATTATAGTAGTTATATTCCTGTATATAGGAGCAGTATTATAGTAGTTATATTCCTGTATATAGGAGCAGTATTATAGTAGTATATTCCTGTATATAGGAGCAGTATTATAGTAGTTATATTCCTGTATATAGGAGCTGTATTATAGTAGTATATCCCTGTATATAGGAGCAGTATTATAGTAGTATATCCCTGTATATAGGAGCAGTATTATAGTAATTATATTCCTGTATAAAGGAGCTGTATTATAGTAGTTATATCCCTGTATATAGGAGCAGTATTATAGTAGTTATATTCTTGTATATAGGGGCAGTAATATAGTAGTTATATTCCTGTATATAGGAGCAGTATTATAGTAGTTATATTCCTGTATATAGGAGCAGTATTATAGTAGTATATTCCTGTATATAGGAGCAGTATTATAGTAGTTATATTCCTGTATATAGGGGCAGTATTATAGTAGTTATATTCCGGTATATAGGAGCTGTATTATAGTAGTATATCCCTGTATATAGGAGCAGTATTATAGTAGTATATCCCTGTATATAGGAGCAGTATTATAGTAGTTATATTCCTGTATAAAGGAGCTGTATTATAGTAGTTATATTTCTGTATATAGGGAGCAGTATTATAGTAGTTATATTCCTGTATACAGCAGCAGTATTATAGTAGTTATATTCCTGTATATAGGGGGCAGTATTATAGTAGTTTTATTCCTGTATATAGGAGCAGTATTATAGTAGTTATATTTCTGTTTATAGGAGGCAGTATTATAGTACTTATATTCCTGTATATAGGAGCAGTATTATAGTAGTTATATTCCTGTATATAGGAGCAGTATTATAGTAGTTATATTCCTATATATAGGAGCAGTATTATAGTAGTTATATTCCTGTATATAGGAGCAGTATTATAGTACTTATATTCCTGTATATAGGAGCAGTATTATAGTAGTTATATTCTTGTATATAGGAGCAGTATTATAGTAGTTATATTCCTGTTTATAGGAGCAGTATTATAGTAGTATATCCCTGTATATAGGAGCAGTATTATAGTAGTTATATTCCTGTATATAGGGGCAGTATTATAGTAGTTATGCGGTTCAGGGAAGAAACAGAGTGCTGCACCTCACACCTATGGCTGATACTAGTGCCCCTATGCTAAATAAAAAACACATCAGAATTTTGTGTATGAATTGATCAAGCCATACTGCCCCATGTACCTCGTGCCGGTATCTGATACACATGGGTCCCTACACTAAGTCCACACCGTGCCAGTCAGTGGCCACCAACCCCGCAGGCGCGCACAGCCAGGGAACGGGGGCCATGGGACGGCCCTGCGACCCCCATGCCACAGGACCAGACCCAAAAACACCACACCAGAACCCGGCCAGCACCGCCGGCGGAGAAGGTCGCCCCCAAACAGCACAAGCCTGGATGAGGGCATAGCGTAGGGACCCGTGAGGACCAGAGGACCTGCGCGGTGGTACACGGGGCAATATGGCTTGATCAATTCATATACAGACACTCTTGTGTTGATTTTTAATATAGGCCTAGCGGCATTAGTATCAGCCATAGATGGGATGTGCAGCGGTTCCATTCTCTCCAGTTCGTGTATTATAGTAGTTATATTCCTGTATATAGGAGCAGTATTATAGTAGTTATATTCCTGTATATAGGAGCAGTATTATAGTAGTTATATTCCTGTATATAGGAGCAGTATTATAGTAGTTATATTCCTGTATATAGGGGGCAGTATTATAGTAGTTATATTCCTGTATATAGGAGCAGTATTATAGTAGTTATATTCCTGTATATAGGGAGCAGTATTATAGTAGTTATATTCCTGTATATAGGGGGCAGTATTATAGTTGGTATATTCCTGTATGTAGGGAGCATTATTATAGTAGTTATATTCCTGTATATAGGGAGCATTATTATAGTAGTTATATTCCTGTATATAGGGAGCAGTATTATAGTAGTTATATTCTTGTATATAGGGGCAGTATTATAGTAGTTATATTCTTGTATATAGGAGCAGTATTATAGTAGTTATATTCTTGTATATAGGGGCAGTATTATAGTAGTTATATTCCTGTATATAGGGGCAGTATTATAGTAGTTATATCCCTGTATATAGTAGCAGTATTATAGTAGTTATATTCTTGTATATAGGGGCAGTATTATAGTAGTTATATTCTTGTATATAGGGGCAGTATTATAGTAGTTATATCCCTGTATATAGGAGCAGTATTATAGTAGTTATATCCCTGTATATAGGGGCAGTATTATAGTAGTTATATTCTTGTATATAGGGGCAGTATTATAGTAGTTATATTCCTGTATATAGGGGCAGTATTATAGTAGTTATATTCTTGTATATAGGGGCAGTATTATAGTAGTTATATTCCTGTATATAGGGGCAGTATTATAGTAGTTATATCCCTGTATATAGGAGCAGTATTATAGTACTTATATTCCTGTATATAGGAGCAGTATTATAGTAGTGTCTCTATCCATCTTTCTGATGCTCTTGTTTCTTTCTCCAGACAGTTTTTTCCATCGCTCGTCCAGTTCTTGTGGATTTACTGAGTGCCGCTCATCATGTCATTACCCTGAGAACGCCAGGACCAGGACTGCAGCCATCCGGTCGTCCCCCTCTCTGCTTCCATGTAGCGGTGTCTCTTTCCCCAGGACATGCTATGTTCTCACTCATGAGGATGGACGGCAATAAGAATCTTGTACATAACTTTATATGCAAAAAACTCTCCCAGAAAGGCTTTAACCCGAGTTGCTGCAGCGATGCGGAGCCTGGAATACTGCTGAACGGCACCTCGCCCGCCGCCCAGGCCATTGCCCACAACGCTGAACCCCTGCAGGGCGTGGTGGCTGAAGATGTGCTGCAGGCCCTGCTGGAAGCCTCAGAGGAGTTTGAGCTGAGGTATCGGAGGGCGTTCAGTGACCTCACCTGCCAGCTGCACATCACCCTGGACACGGCCTATCAGAGCTTCGAGCAGGTGGTGCACGAGCTGTTCAGGGACGGCATAAACTGGGGACGTGTTGTTGCTTTTTTCTCTTTTGGGGGGGCGCTGTGCTTTGAAAGCGCAAACAAGGAAATGGAGGTTCTGATACCTAGAATTATCGAGTGGATGGCCACCTATCTGGACACATCTCTAGGACCATGGATACAAGCCAACGGAGGCTGGGTGAGCAGCAGACATACGGGGCTGATGGGCAGGGGGTGGTAGGCCCTCCAGCTGTTACACAACTACAACTCCCATCATACCTGGAGAGCTAAAGCTTTGGCTGCCTAGACATGATGGGAATTGTAGAAGATGTAGAGCTGGTAATAGATAGGCGAGGGATGTGGATGGTTGGTGGGTACCGGGTCATCACTTTCTGTATAACACTGTGCATGTCACCTCCTACAATCCCTGACGTGGACGCATGGATGGGGTTCGGCTTTACACACTTGTACACTTCATGCTCATTGAGCTTTACCTGACAGGAAGCCGATGTCTGCCCCTCCCTGTACCTGGCAGAGAGCCCGCCTGCGGGAAGCCATGATGCGGAGAGTCCCTGCCCGCTGCCAACAATGTACTCCCCACAGTTCCTCTCACCTCCAGGGGATGTTTGACGACAAAGGGAAATTCCACATTTGCCATTCACTATAATCTCTTCATGTTGTTTGCTGTGAGCGCTGCTTCCCCCCTGTAGTATTTGTACGCCATGTAGTTTGGTACGGTGACCGTTCCTCTGCCATCTATGCGCGCCAGCTGGCGTGCCTACCAAGTATCCATCAGCCACCGCGTCTACCGTTACTAGGTGATCAAACACATTGGGCGTCGTATAGGAAGGATCTCTACAAAATAATTAGACAGGAAGACAGTGCCAAAGCTTCCCTTACAAGTAATGCTCATTAAAGGGAGACTCCGGCCATTTTTTTTATTTCAAATTATCTGGTTTAAAAGATTTATAAATTTGGTAATTACTTCTATTTAAAAATCTCTAGTCTTCCCGTACTTATCAGCTGCTGTATGTCCTGCAGGAAGTCGTGTATTCTCTCTAGTCTGGCACAGTGCCCTCTCTCTGCTGCCACCTCTGTCCATGTCGGGAACTGTCCAGAGCAGCAGCAAATCCCCATAGAAAACCTCTACTGCTCTGGACAGTTCCTGACATGGACAGAGGTGGCAGCAGAGATCACTGTATCAGACTGGAGAGAATACTAACTTCCTGCAGGTCATACAGCAGCTGATAAGTACTGGAAGGAGTAGATAGAAGTAGATTACAAAGATAACTTTCCTAAACCAGTTGATATGAAAGAAAAGACTATTGCTGGAGTACCCCTTTAAATTGTGTAACGTCTATACAAGACTCTGTGATGTCAGTGGAGCCACCTGACCTCGTATGACTTCCTTCTGCGTATAAACCATTGCACAGCTCCGTCTCCTGGAATGCAACACATCAGGACATGCTTTGCATTGGGATACTGATCAACCCTGAGAACGTTGGCCAAACCTGCGCTGGCAAAGGGGTGGGGAGGTGTAGCTGTCAGGTGACTACGGCTTCATCCTGCGGTGGGCTAAGGTGTATGGCCGATCCTGCTATACAATAACTACTAGTCCTGAGAGCTGGCATGATGGGAGTTGTAGTTTAGTAACAGTGCAGTGCAATAAGAGAGGCGTTCCTTAGACTGATGCATTGTGGGAAGTTAGATGGGCTCCTGGCTGTCACCTGTCCTATAGAGTGGCTATAACACAGGATAACCCCTTCATTATAGATTAAACCTAAATTTAGCAGACCCTGAATCAGCAGCAGGGAGAAGAGATGACAGAAAGCTGCCGCAGCTCTGGATGTAGCTAGAGTATAAGGTGTAATGTACCAGGATAAGGGAAGGTACGACACTCCTAGCAGCAAGAGGGTGCAGCCGGCGGGCAGCTCCTCCGTTAGGTGTTCACCGATGGTGATGACTAGTCAGAGAACAATGTCAGGAATGTCATTGTCTTCTCCTCACCTCCCACTGGGGACACTCCTGAGGACAGGCCAGGGAGTCATGCCTGGACATAGCCAGCAGCTCCGCAGATCACTGCTTCTGTAGCCGCATGTAAACAGTTCTCACTGAGGCCGGGACATTCCTACAGAGGGAGAGCTGCCCCGAAACTATGCCGCCTGCCATGACATCACCTAATAACATGATGATGGTATACAGAGATGATGACACGGCCCTGTCCTTGTTACTAGCAGGATATGATTCTACCAGCATCCCCTGCTTGTTTGGTGTCTGGGCAGAGCTCATTCTGGATCTGTATAGTCATCTACGGAGATTAAATGGGTCATCCAGGATTAGAGAAAACACAGCTACTTTCATACAAAAACAGCGCCACCCCTGTCCTCAGGAGGTGTGTGGTATTACAATTAATCAATAATCAAGTCGGCTGCAAAGTCCCACACCCAAACTGGAGACGAGAGGTGCTGTTTCTGGAAGAAAGCGGCCATGTTTCAAAAACTGACTGCACCCCGGAAATAATACAGCTCCGCTAAGGTGTAAGGGGCGTCAGCAAGCTTGCTGACAGTTTCCAGAAACAATCTGTAGAATGTCATTGGTCGGCCCCCGATCCCCTATAAATAAGTTTCTACAGACTCCTCCAGCTGGGATAAGATAACAAATGACTAAGAACTAAAACTGTTGGGGCATGATGGGAGTTGTAGTTGTCCCACAGGTCGGTGACTACACATATAGCAGTAGCCCAATGTGGTTTATTTTACTGACCCCTCCAGCAGTACTAATCTCATGGGGTAACAAGTGAACGAGTGTCGGGCATGATGGGAGTAGTAGTTTCAGTTGGTGGAGGCCTTGTGTCCGTCTACACATCTATCCATAGTCGGGTATGATGAGAGTTGATTCGTGGGGGGTGATCCCGGGCCAGACAGCATTGTTTTATTAACCTCCTCTTCCTCCCCCACAGGAAGCTTTTGTCAGCCTGTATGGAAGCGACGCCGCAGCCAAAGCCAGAAAGAGCCAGGAACGCTTTGGGAAGTGGCTGCTGACTGGAGTGACACTGGCCGGAGTGGTCCTGCTGGCTTCCTACATGGTCCGCAGATAGACCTCCCCCCAGAGTCCGAGAGAGCCGGAAGGAAGAGGCGAGAGTTCTCAATGTTGACCCTTGACAAAGAATGTTGTGTTCCAGTTCATCGTTCAGGACGTCCCAACAGCAATGCAAAAAAACTATAAAAAAAATCCCCAGGACTCCCTGCGGGCGGACACCCCACCCTTCATTAACCCTTTGTTAGCTTCTTTTAACTCTTCATTCTGTGGATCAGATCCATTATCTGCATCTGAGTAAATAGTTTGGACGTCGTCACTGTCTTTCCTTGTCTCGGAGGTTTGTGCGGCTGATCCACAATGCATTGTCCCGGGGGTATAAGAGTCCAGAGATAACATGGAGTCCTCCACTGAGGGTCCCTCTCTGTACCCTGTGCCCATTGTTTTCAGTAATTGTTTAGGTGCCGCCTACCCCTTGGATTTCTTTATTGGGGCAGCTGATCAAGAGCAGGGGAGAGTTAACTCTTCTATGGGAGGTAACTACACCAACTTATACATAGTCTGGCCTAGTACGAGGGGGTCTCAGGAGATGGAACACGTTCCGCTCCACCCAGTGGTGTCCACAAAGGACAGGACTCTCACAGGAGAGAATGAGATTGGGTCATCAAGGCTATCACATGGCGGGAGCATCGGCTTCAGGGTATATGATTGTCCCTAATGGCAGGGCATTATTACTGGTTTGCTGAAGTTGTTTGCTCTAATGGAAACATAGAGGATGATGGGGGAATCGGCCTTATCGTCCTCCCTAACGAAGCAAAATCCTTTTCTCCGTAGGCACTGCAGTGTTAGCAAGAAGGAGAGGGGGGCCTGGGGATGAGCAGGACTCCTGTCAATATGAGGGGTGTATTGGGATGAGGTTGGGGCCCATCATCTCGAGAAGCACCCTGCTTGGCTCCTGGACCAGTTTCCTTCACAAGGCTCCAGATCATAGGTCTCAGAGCTAAAAAGCATCAGAAAAGTAATGGCAAGGCCAGAGCTGTGACCGATCCGGGCTCAGCCGCTTCCATCGCCTGGTTTAGACTTATTTATGTAACTATAAATGTGGATTTTACATAGATGCCAGCCAATAGCAGCAGATAACCCTTAGGGGGCGCTATAGGCATATAGCTTTATCACCCCTACATAAAGCCTGGCATATGGTACCAAATTAAAAATATCTACATAAAAATGACTAATACACTGGTGGTCTCCAACCTGAGGGAGCGCTGCCCATAAAGTATTCATATAAAGCTCCTGTAGAGGGCAGATTACAGCATACTAGGGCTATGTAATAAATAAGCATACTCACCTCACCTAGTCCAGTGCCAACCCCCCCCCCCCCCCCCCCCCCCCCAGTCCTACCGTTAAAGACCTACTCTTCTTGCTGGTTACGTTCCTAAGCCTCAGTGATTGGCTAAAAGAGACCGTACCCTCAGGATAAGTAAACGCCCGGGGGACTGGAGGGCCGGCATTGGACCAGGTGAGGTGAGTATGCTTTATTTAGTTGTTTTACACTCCTGTAATTTGCTTTTTACATATATTGGACAACCCCTTTTAAAGGGTACCTCTCGTGATGGTGGCAGGAAACAAGCTCCAAGTCCTGGGAGCTCAGCAGTCTACTACTAAAGTGGGTAGTATATGGAATTTCTTGAAATCCCATAGACTTGCATTGCTGCAACTCTGTAGTCCTCTGCTAAAGCATGCAGTATATGCAATCGATGAAAGTTCAATAAACTTGTACTGCAGTGCACACCTATGGGACAATGCCACAGCGAAATGGAAGTCTATGGGACTGCCAGCAGTTCTATATACTGCCCACTTTAGCAACAGATTAAAGTCGCTGCAATGCAAGTCTATGGGACTGCTAACAGTTCTATATACTGCCCACTTTAGCAGCAGATAAGTTGCTGCAATGCAAGTCTATGGGACTGCCAGCAGTTCTATATACTGCCCACTTTAGCAACAGATTAAAGTCGCTGCAATGCAAGTCTATGGGATTGCCAACAGTTCTATATACTGCCCACTTTAGCAACAGATTAAAGTCGCTGCAATGCAAGTCTATGGGACTGCCAACAGTTCTATATACTGCCCACTTTAGCAACAGATTAAAGTCGCTGCAATGCAAGTCTATGGGACTACAGACGGTTCCATATACAGCTAACTTTAGTAACAGACTACAGAGTTGCCAGGAGTTTGGACATGTATCCTGCTACCGTTAAGAACCAAGAGGTACACACCGAAAGCCTAGGGTGACTGCAGGTAACTGTGCTACCCAAAGGCATACAGGAAGCTGAGATCTAAGGAGCTGTCTGCTCCTCACACTGAGAGACTGGAGAACTTGGTAAATTCATTGTAACCTGTGTTCCCGTCATATCAGTAAGGACCTTGCAAACAGCTCTTCATATCTCAGCTTCCAGGGATAGAGCGTCTGACCCATGAGACAATACATTGTATGATGTTACTATTGTGATTCTGTTATGCGTAAAGTAACATTCTATGTCGAATAATTTTTACTTGTTTTTTTCTCAGATCTTTATAGCCGTTCGAGCTCCATTTTTCTGACACAGTGCACCAAATCCCTATACAAGTCTATTATAGGAAGCTCAATGCATAGTGTGTTATTCTAGCAGTCATTGTATACGCTGTATGCGGTAAGCTCCCCCTAGTGGTGGCTGCAGGACATGTTAGTATGTCTGTCCACTCTCTGATATTCTAGCAGTCATTGTATACGCTATATGCGGTAAGCTCCCCCTAGTGGTGGCTGCAGGACATGTTAGTATGTCTGTCCACTCTCTGATATTCCAGCAGTCATTGTATACACTGTATGCGGTAAGCTCCCCCTAGTGGTGGCTGCAGGACATGTTAGTATGTCTGTCCACTCTCTGATATTCCAGCAGTCATTGTATACGCTATATGCGGTAAGCTCCCCCTAGTGGTGGCTGCAGGACATGTTAGTATGTCTGTCCACTCTCTGATATTCCAGCAGTCATTGTATACACTGTATGCGGTAAGCTCCCCCTAGTGGTGGCTGCAGGACATGTTAGTATGTCTGTCCACTCTCTGATATTCCAGCAGTCATTGTATACACTGTATGCGGTAAGCTCCCCCTAGTGGTGGCTGCAGGACATGTTAGTATGTCTGTCCACTCTCTGTTATTCTAGCAGTCATTGTATACGCTGTATGCGGTAAGCTCCCCCTAGTGGTGGCTGCAGGACATGTTAGTATGTCTGTCCACTCTCTGTTATTCTAGCAGTCATTGTATACGCTGTATGCGGTAAGCTCCCCCTAGTGGTGGCTGCCGGACATGTTAGTATGTCTGTCCACTCTCTGATATTCCAGTAGTCATTGTATACGCTATATGCGGTAAGCTCCCCCTAGTGGTGGCTGCAGGACATGTTAGTATGTCTGTCCACTCTCTGATATTCCAGCAGTCATTGTATACACTGTATGCAGTAAGCTCCCCCTAGTGGTGGCTTCAGGACATGTCTGTGCAGGGGATTTGGAGCTCTGTGTTAGAAAATGGCGTTCCGACCATCATAGGTGCAAGTCTGTCGGTGACCCCAATTCGGCTCACACATCATAACTGGAATAATAAGCGCCCATCCAGCCGGGGGGGTTTCCTTTAGCAGTGATTGATTTCACCCCCAATATTCCTGATTATTTTGCAGTAATGATCATAAATCTCTGATCGGTGATCACTTCCACATAATAAACACACTCTCTGTCATAGATTACTCATGCCTGGCTGTCTTTATTTCATTTTACCTTTTTATTTATTAGGGTTTTTTTATGTTTTCTGTTTTTTTTCCTTGTTTTTAGAGCTGCTGTCAGGGTTATTACTGTCATGTCTGTCAGATTTCCCTTTATTTATTACATATTATTTTTGATCTTCTGTGTTATAGAAAAGTTTCAATAAAATGCAGTTATACAAGTTCTTGTCTCCTGGATGTTTGACCACCTAGATATATGGCTGTAACACTATGGGGCACTGTGATAATTGGAGGATAGGGTGTACACAGTGACCCCACCAGCAGAATACTGAGTGCAGCTCTAGAGTATAATACATCATATTACAAGATCTGTTTCCTTCTTTCCCCCATGATGTTTCTTTATGGCCTGCCATCTGGTTTCCCTTCTCTCCCAGAGGTCAGTGTTCCGGTTTCCCATCAGAAACGTTTCTGAGGTTTCTTCTGCTCATTGTGACCACTAATGCCAGTCTTTAGGGCTGGTAAGGGATCTGGTGGGGTCAGACAACTCAAGGAACTTGGTCCTCCCAAGAAGATTCTCAACGCGATAAACATGCTGGAGCTTCCTCCATTGACAGACTTACCTTCAGGGCCTCCTCGAATGTGTCCAGGCGACAAAACCACAATCCATTGGCATTAAGCCAATAAAAAAAATCAAGATGAGATAGTTAGAAACCTACTCTGAGATTATGGACTGGGCACCAGGGGGACCTCTCGTCTTTTGAGACCCTTTCTGTTAGTATGGGTTAAGGCCCTATTAAACGGGGGATCATCTGCCAACTTGGCAGGAGGACACCGGGGGCACGTGGAGAGGTAAGCATACGTGTTTATAATTTGTATACATGTTGGAGTACCCTAGCTAGGGTGCACAGACATCGCTAACGACTGGGGGGTCATACTAGGTGAGATAACAGGGGCGATGCTATCTACTGGAGGGGGTGCTCATTATCAGTGAGATGCCTACATGGGGGACACTGCATGGGGGGGGATACCTACAGCCAGCCAGCCACCAGGGAGACTACCTACTGGGGGGCCTACCTGCTCAGGGAGGCATAACTGTAACTATAGATAGAGTGACTTAACTACTATTTGGGGGTGAAGAGGGGCCTAACTACTATATGTATGCTCAGAAGGATCGAGATACTATATGGAGACAGAGGGGTCTAACTACTATCTGGGAGCACAAAAGGAGCTAACTATAGAGACAGATTCTTCTGTGCCCCCATATAGTAGTTAGGCCCCTCTGTCTCTGTAGAATAGTTAGCTCCTTCTGTGCCCCCAGATCATAGTTAGATCCTTCTGCGCCCCCATATAGTTAGGCACCTCTGTCTCCATATAGTAGTAAGAGGGGCCTAACTATTATATGGGGGCTCAGAAGGAGCTAACTACTATATAGGGACAGATGGGCCTAACTACTATATATGGGGGCACAGAAGGATCTAATAACTATATAGAGACAGAGGGGCCTAAGTAATACTTCTAACCTGCTGATAGTTCTCCTTACAACAAGTAGCCGTAGGCTGTCAGGGTGAACTGGACTTGTATTTTGGATGTCTACAATGTACAGACCCCTGAATTAGATTACATGTATGGATCAGGCATTGCCGTAGGTAGATTTGTGAGTGACAGAAGACGCCATCACATCCACCTCATCAGTGTTCACTGACAGTTTATTTGCAGGTTGCTGGTGAACTGGTACATGGACACACACTGTGGTTAGGTATTATACAGAGAGTTTGTGCTGGCTCGGATCCCGTTCCTTCCCAGGTCTTTCTTATTTCTTCCAGTCATTCTTCTCGTAGTCCCACTTGGAGGAGAGGCCTTCGATGATCCCGATGCGCATGTCCAGCTCTCTGCGTAACTGCATGGCTTTCCAGTCTTCCTCCAGGGTGTGCGGGAGTGGAGGAAACACTACATGGACAGAAAAGATGGCGTCACTCCCACTCCAAGGTCCTAGAAGCCCATTCCCCCATATTCTCCTCACCGTATACTCTCTGCCACCACACTATGAGGCCTGTAATGCCAAAGAAGAATAAGACGCTGCCGATCACAGATTTCCACTCGTTGCTGGGTTTGTTCATCTCGGCGTATGTCTTGTCAAACTTGATGCGGTAAACTGCAAAAGACGAAGAGAAAAGGAGGGGTTAAGGACCTCCACACCAGGTGCTGAGAGGGGGTTATGCCAATTGACTGAACTCTGGGTAGGATGCTATCTCTAGCTTCAGTAATATAGATTGGGGGGGGGGGGGTTATATCAGGTGACATTGAAAAGTAGTAGGATACAATCTTTGGTAAATGATGCATACTAGTGGCGGCAGTAGGTATTACAGGACATTACTATCACTGCACCAGTCCACCCAGCAATGGGAACCAGTAGATGACTGGTGCTGATCGCACTGTACATTACGTGATATCTTGTCTTCTAAACTCAGCTGCTTCCATGGGCCTTTCTCCTTTTCCTTCAGAGCGTTTTCCTGGGAGGTCAAATCCTCGTGGAAGGGGATCTCAGGCAGAGGGGAAGTACGGTGGTCAAAATAGGCCGGCTTTGTGTAATATGGCACCGCATCTAATGACGGAAGAGACAGCGACATCACACCAGGTACTGTCACAACTGTAACAATATATATATATATATATGTTCTAGTATACACCTGTATATAGCAGCAGCAGTATTATAGTAGTTATATTCTTGTATATAGGAGCAGTATTATAGTAGTTATATTCCTGTATATAGGAGCAGCATTATAGTAGTTATATTCTTGTATATAGGAGCAGTATTATAGTAGTTATATTCCTGTATATAGGAGCAGTATTATAGTAGTTATATTCCTGTATATAGGAGCAGTATTATAGTAGTTATATTCTTGTATATAGGGGGCAGTATTATAGTAGTTATATTCTTGTATATAGGGGCAGTATTATAGTAGTTATATTCCTGTATATAGGGGCAGTATTATAGTAGTTATATTCCTGTATATAGGAGCAGTATTATAGTAGTTATATTCTTGTATATAGGAGCAGTATTATAGTAGTTATATTCTTGTATATAGGAGCAGTATTATAGTAGTTATATCCCTGTATATAGGAGCAGTATTATAGTAGTTATATTCCTGTATATAGGAGCAGTATTATAGTAATTATATCCCTGTATATAGGAGCAGTATTATAGTAGTTATATTCCTGTATATAGGAGCAGTATTATAGTAGTTATATTCTTGTATATAGGAGCAGTATTATAGTAGTTATATTCTTGTATATAGGAGCAGTATTATAGTAGTTATATCCCTGTATATAGGAGCAGTATTATAGTAGTTATATTCCTGTATATAGGAGCAGTATTATAGTAATTATATCCCTGTATATAGGAGCAGTATTATAGTAGTTATATTCCTGTATATAGGAGCAGTATTATAGTAGTTATACGGTTCAGGGAAGAAAAAGAGCACTGCACCTCACACCTATGGCTGATACTAGTACCTCTCGGCTGCATAAAAAACATCAGAATTCTGTATGTGAATTGATCAAGCCACACTGCCCCATGTACCGCGTGCAGGTATCTGATACACATGGGTCCCTACACTAAGTCCACACTGTGCCAGTCAGCGACCACCACCCCCGCAGGCGTGCACAGTCAGGGAAGGGAGGCCATGGAACGGCCCTGCAACCCCCATGCCACAGGACCAGACCCAAAATTGCCACACCAAAACCCAGCCAGCACCACCGGCGGAGGAAGCTGCCCCCAAACAGCACAAGTCTGGATAAGGGGGTTGCAGGGCCGTTCCATGGCCTCCCTTCCCTGACTGTGCACGCCTGCGGGGGTGGTGGTCGCTGACTGGCACAGTGTGGACTTAGTGTAGGGACCCATGTGTATCAGATACCTGCACGCGGTACATGGGGCAGTGTGGCTTGATCAATTCATACACAAAATTCTGATGTTTTTTATGCAGCCGAGAGGTACTAGTGTCAGCCATAGGTGTGAGGTACAGCGCTCTTTTTCTTCCCTGAACCGTATTATAGTAGTTATATTCCTGTACATTCACCGGCCACTCTATTAGGTACACCTGTCCAACTGCACGTTACCACTTAATTTCTAATCAGCCAATCACATGGTGGCAACTCAGTGCATTTAGGCATGTAGACATGGTCAAGACAATCTCCTGCAGTTCAAACCGAGCATCAGTATGGGGAAGAAAGGTGATTTGAGGGCCTTTGAACGTGGCATGGTTGTTGGTGCCAGAAGGGCTGGTCTGAGTATTTCAGAAACTGCTGATCTACTGGGATTTTCACGCACAACCATCTCTAGGGTTTACAGAGAATGGTCCGAAAAAGAAAAAACATCCAGTGAGCGGCAGTTCTGTGGGCGGAAATGCCTTGTTGATGCCAGAGGTCAGAGGAGAATGGGCAGACTGGTTCCAGCTGATAGAAAGGCAACAGTGACTCAAATAGCCAACCGTTACAACCAAGGTAGGCAGAAGAGCATCTCTGAACGCACAGTATGGCCAACTTTGAGGCAGATGGGCTACAGCAGCAGAAGACCACACCGGGTGCCACTCCGCTCAGCTAAGAACAGGAAACTGAGGCTACAATTTGCACAAGCTCATCGAAACTGGACAGTAGAAGATTGGAAAAACGTTACCTGGTCTGATGAGTCTCGATTTCTGCTGCGACATTCGGATGGTAGGGTCAGAATTTGGCGTCAACAACATGAAAGCATGGATCCATCCTGCCTTGTATCAACGGCTCAGGCTGGTGGTGGTGGTGTCATGGTGTGGGGAATATTTTCTTGGCACTCTTTGGGCCCCTTGGTACCAATTGAGCATGGTTGCAACGCCACAGCCTACCTGAGTATTGTTGCTGACCATGTCCATCCCTTTATGACCACAATGTACCCAACATCTGATGGCGACTTTCAGCAGGATAATGCGCCATGTCATAAAGCTAGAATCATCTCAGACTGGTTTCTTGAACATGACAATGAGGTCACTGTACTCCAATGGCCTCCACAGTCACCAGATCTCAATCCAATAGAGCATCTTTGGGATGTGGTGGAACGGGAGATTGGCATCATGGATGTGCGGCCGACAAATCTGCGGCAACTGTGTGATGTCATCATGTCAATATGGACCAAAATCTCTGAGGAAGCTTCCAGCACCTTGTTGTATCTATGCCACCAAGAATTGGGGCAGTTCTGAAGGCAAAAGGGGGTCCAACCCGTTACTAGCATGGTGTACCTAATAAAGTGGCCGGTGAGTGTGTATAGGAGCAGTATTATAGTAGTTATATTCTTGTATATAGGGGCAGTATTATAGTAGATATATTCTTGTATATAGGAGCAGTATTATAGTAGTTATATTCCTGTATATAGGAGCAGTATTATAGTAGTTATATTTCTGTATATAGGAGCAGTATTATAGTAGTATATTCTTGTATATAGGAGCAGTATTATAGTAGTTATATTCCTGTATATAGGAGCAGTATTATAGTAGTTATATTTCTGTATATAGGAGCAGTATTATAGTAGTTATATTCTTGTATATAGGGGGCAGTATTATAGTAGTTATATTCTTGTATATAGGGGCAGTATTATAGTAGTTATATTCCTGTATATAGGGGCAGTATTATAGTAGTTATATTCCTGTATATAGGAGCAGTATTATAGTAGTTATATTCTTGTATATAGGAGCAGTATTATAGTAGTTATATCCCTGTATATAGGAGCAGTATTATAGTAGTTATATTCTTGTATATAGGAGCAGTATTATAGTAGTTATATTCCTGTATATAGGAGCAGTATTAGGCTATGTTCACACTACGTAAAACTACGGCCATAGTTCTCGCCGCAGAACTACGGCCGTAGTTTTGTGGGGTGGGACATAGCCTTATGTGCAAGTGGATCCCGGCCCGGGGCGTACACACATCGTATACGCTCCAGCCGGGATCTGTGCGGCACCGGAAAAAACTGACAGGTCAGTTTTCTGCGGCCAGAAGGGGTCACGGAACGGCTGGTCTCGTACGTAGTGTGAACATAGCCTTATAGTAGTTATATTCCTGTATATAGGAGCAGTATTATAGTAGTTATATTCCTGTATATAGGAGCAGTATTATAGTAGTTATATTCCTGTATATAGGAGCAGTATTATAGTAGTTATATTCCTGTATATAGGAGCAGTATTATAGTAGTTATATTCCTGTATATAGGAGCAGTATTATAGTAGTTATATCTCGTCTTATTCTGTACCCTTCGGTCTTCCGTGAATTACTTCAGGCGCCTCACATCTTATTCCTTGTCACAGGTGCCTCATATCTCAGTCTAAATTCACTTAAAGATGCCTCGCGCCTCATCCTACACACTGACCACTTGTCCGCCTCGCGCCTCATCCTACACACTGACCACTTGTCCGCCTCGCGCCTCATCCTACACACTGACCACTTGTCCACCACGCGCCTCATCCTATACACTGACCAATTGTCCGCCTCGCGCCTCATCCTACACACTGACCACTTGTCCACCGCGCGCCTCATCCTATACACTGACCACTTGTCGGCCACGCGCCTCATCCTATACACTGACCACTTGTCCGCCTCGCGCCTCATCCTATACACTGACCACTTGTCCGCCTCTCGCCTCATCCTATACACTGACCACTTGTCCACCACGCGCCTCATCCTATACACTGACCAGTTGTCCGCCACGCGCCTCATCCTATACAATGACCACTTGTCCGCCTCGCGCCTCATCCTATACACTGACCACTTGTCCACCTCGCGCCTCATCCTATACACTGACCACTTGTCCGCCTCGCGCCTCATTCTCCTGTGTCTTTCAGACTCCATACATCTCCAGTGTCCCATCACTTCTGAGTGTTCATAGAGGTCGGAGTACTCAGTCCTCCTGGATATTACGTCTCATTTCAGGCCGTCACTTTATCAGAATGTGAGAGCCTTGCACCTCGCTCTGGGATCTCCTGACTTAGTGATATTATTATAGTTGCGTTCTTTGAGTTCTCTATGCCTCACGCCTCATTCTCCACGTAGGTGTCTCATTCCAGGCCCTTCACTCTTCTGCAGTCGTATTACCAGTGCCTCCTACCTCATTCTGGGCCTTCCTTCTTTCCTAACCTCTCATGTGCCTCGAATCTTATAATGATTTTTCACCTTTTTAATCGTTTGGTGTAATAGGTCCCTTATTCTCAGCACTTACCGTGGTCCCCGTGGGTGTGGGCCGCTCTCACGCTCATGGCTCCCAGAAGCCTCATTCTAGCCAAAAGAGGCGACCTCTGTGCCAGGGCCGACAACATCTGTAATAGAAGTGACTGTTCATCAGGATCTGCTGCCATGTGATGCCACCAACATAGAGCCCGTCCCTGCCCCCCGAGGTCACCAACATAGACCCTGTCCCTGTCCTCCGAAGTCACCAACACAGACCCCGTCCCTGCCCCCAGAGGTCACCAACATAGACCCTGTCCCTGTCCTCCGAAGTCACCAACACAGACCCCGTCCCTGCCCCCAGAGGTCACCAACATAGACCCTGTCCCTGTCCCCCGAGGTCACCAACACAGACCCCGTCCCTGCCCCCAGAGGTCACCAACATAGACCCTGTCCCTGTCCTCCGAAGTCACCAACACAGACCCCGTCCCTGCCCCCAGAGGTCACCAACATAGACCCTGTCCCTGTCCCCCGAGGTCACCAACACAGACCCCGTCCCTGCCCCCAGAGGTCACCAACATAGAGCCTGTCCCTGCCCCCCGAGGTCACCAACATAGACCCTGTCCCCCGAGGTCACCAATACAGACCCCGGCCCTGCCTCCTGTGGTCATCAACATAGACCCCGTCTCTGACCCCTGAGGTCACCAACATAGACCCCGTCCCTGCCATCTGTTGCCACTAACATAGACCCCGTCCCTGCCATCTGATGTCGCCAATGTATGCCCGGCCCTGCCCACCGAGGTCACCAACATAGACCCTATTCCTGCCATCAGATGTCCCCAACATAGATCCTGTCCCTACCCCTGCCCCCTGAGGTCACTAACGTCCCTGCCTCTCGAGTTCACCAACATATACCCTGTCCCTGCCCACCGAGGTCACCAACATAGACCCCATCTCTGCCATCTGATGTCCCCAACATAGACCCCGACCCTGCCATCTGATGTCACCAACATAGAATCCGTCCCTGCCCACTGATGTCACAAACATAGACCCCCTCCGTTACCCCTCTCTATCAGGCAGTGAGGATGATGTCCTGTGAGGAATCAGCAGCAGTTTCGCCCTCCTACCTCAGAGTGGCGCTGTGTGGGCCGTCCTGGCACTGCCACTTGGCACCAGAGTTGAGCAGTCGCCGACCTCTGTGACCAGAGAAAGGTCATAACCTCACCTCTACCTGCCCTCATCCTGTGTCCGTCTATGTAGTTAGGGTTAGATTGTCAGCTCTTTGGTGCAGTAGTTAGTAGTTCAGGGCCCCGGGGTCCATGTGATAAGCTGTCGCATGCACTGGCATAGCCGGTAAACTGTCCAGGCCTTGCCATCCTGGGTGCCCTGGCATCAGATGAAAGTTCTGCATCCACAGCACCTACATCTCTCTACCCCCCCCCAATGTACGGAGTGGCACCCACGTTTAGAGGGTCACGGTGCAGACCCCCGCTGGACTTTGCAGTACTCACAGTGACGGGGAGGGAGCCGAGCTGCAGACTCTGTAAAATGGAGAGTGACTCAGGGACGAGATCTGGGATCAGAGCCAAATACAGCGGATTTTGAGAAACAGCCAGAAGCAGGGAATTCTGGGAGGGAGAGAGCAAAGGACGCCTTATCCCCCCCCCCGAGCAGATGAGAGAAGGAGGGGGGCCCCTGAGAGCAGATGAGAGAAGGAGGGGGGCCCCTGAGAGCAGATGAGAGAAGGAGGGGGGCCCCTCAGAGCAGATGAGAGAAGGAGGGGGGTCCCTGAGAGCAGATGAGAGAAGGAGGGGGCCCCTGAGAGCAGATGAGAGAAGGAGGGGGGTCCCTGAGAGCAGATGAGAGAAGGAGGGGGGGCCCCTGAGAGCAGATGAGAGAAGGAGGGGGGCCCCTCAGAGCAGATGAAAGAAGGAGGGGGGCCCCTGAGAGCAGATGAGAGAAGGAGGGGGGCCCCTCAGAGCAGATGAGAGAAGGAGGGGGGCCCCTCAGAGCAGATGAGAGAAGGAGGGGGGCCCCTGAGAGCAGATGAGAGAAGGAGGGGGGCCCCTGAGAGCAGATGAGAGAAGGAGGGGGGCCCCTCAGAGCAGATGAGAGAAGGAGGGGGGCCCCTGAGAGCAGATGAGAGAAGGAGGGGGGCCCCTGAGAGCAGATGAGAGAAGGAGGGGGGCCCCTCAGAGCAGATGAGAGAAGGAGGGGGGCCCCTGAGAGCAGATGAGAGAAGGAGGGGGGCCCCTGAGAGCAGATGAGAGAAGGAGGGGGGCCCCTCAGAGCAGATAAGAGAAGGAGGGGGGCCCCTCAGAGCAGATGAGAGAAGGAGGGGGGCCCCTCAGAGCAGCACCTTCTCCCCATCTCTTCCTCTCATCTTGTCCCCTTTGTCACCAGCCATGACGGTCTGTACTGTTAACCCCTTGTTGCTTCCGTCCTCCGACGCTCTTAAAGGGGCCCCAGCTCCAATTTATCGTTTCCCTATAAATGAGGTGATACGAGACATAGAAGTGACCTGTGGAAGTGGGGGGAGTCCCCGAAACACCCGAGGGTGGTCTCCAGCACCCCTATAGCTGAGGGCCATATAGTCCTAGAAGAAATAGGAAATGTAGGCAAACAATTGTGGGGGCACGCTGTGGGTGAAGGATGCTGGTGCCAAGGTGCCCCTGGTGTCATCGGTGACGGACGGGGGGGGGGGGGGGGGGGGCGGGGGACATGAATAGATGGGCTCAAGTTTACATTTTGAACCCTTTAGCCTATAACAGCGTTCCTCAGCTCTCCAGATTTTAGGAAACGACTACAACTCCCAGCATGGCTGCGGGAACAGATCACGGCTGATATTATAGGGTCCTGTCTATATGGTCGCCCCAAAACTATGGTCTATAGTTATAGATCAGTGTTCCCCAATCTGCAGCTCTCAACTCTTACAAAACTACTACAACTCCCAGCATGGCTGTCCGACATAGTGATGTATAGATGTTCTGGCCAGGAGACTGTGCAGGTCCCAGGGACTATGGAGGACTGGAGGTGACTGCACTGTACTGGCCGCCCATTACTCTGTCATGTGATCATCATTTGTCAACACAACTTCAAAGCGACGTCCGGTGGTTTCCAGGCGGAGATAAAACACTGATCGATCAGGATTCCCCCCGCACACTGATCAGCCGCCCGATCCTTCCTGCTCCATTGTGTTCTGCTTTACAGTTCTGTCCCTGAAATGGGGGGATGTGTAGATGTATATGGGGGGATGTGTAGATGTATATGGGGGATGTGTAGGTGTATATGGGGGATGTGTAGGTGTATATAAGGGGATGTGTAGGTGTATATGGGGGATGTGTAGATGTATATGGGGGATGTGTAGGTGTATATGGGGGGATGTGTAGATGTATATGGGGGGATGTGTAGATGTATATGGGGGATGTGTAGGTGTATATGGGGGGATGTGTAGATGTATATGGGGGATGTGTAGATGTATATGGGGGATGTGTAGATGTATATGGGGGATGTGTAGATGTATATGGGGGGATGTGTAGATGTATATGGGGGATGTGTAGATGTATATGGGGGATGTGTAGATGTATATGGGGGGATGTGTAGATGTATATGGGGGATGTGTAGGTGTATATGGGGGGATGTGTAGATGTATATGGGGGATGTGTAGATGTATATGGGGGATGTGTAGATGTATATGGGGGGATGTGTAGATGTATATGGGGGATGTGTAGATGTATATGGGGGATGTGTAGATGTATATGGGGGGATGTGTAGATGTATATGGGGGGATGTGTAGATGTATATGGGGGATGTGTAGATGTATATGGGGGATGTGTAGATGTATATGGGGGGATGTGTAGATGTATATGGGGGATGTGTAGGTGTATATGGGGGATGTGTAGATGTATATGGGGGATGTGTAGGTGTATATGGGGGGATGTGTAGATGTATATGGGGGATGTGTAGATGTATATGGGGGATGTGTAGATGTATATGGGGGATGTGTAGATGTATATGGGGGGATGTGTAGATGTATATGGGGGATGTGTAGGTGTATATGGGGGGATGTGTAGATGTATATGGGGGATGTGTAGATGTATATGGGGGGGATGTGTAGGTGTATATGGGGGATGTGTAGGTGTATATGGGGGGATGTGTAGATGTATATGGGGGATGTGTAGGTGTATATGGGGGATGTGTAGATGTATATGGGGGATGTGTAGATGTATATGGGGGATGTGTAGATGTATATGGGGGATGTGTAGATGTATATGGGGGATGTGTAGATGTATATGGGGGGATGTGTAGATGTATATGGGGGATGTGTAGATGTATATGGGGGGGATGTGTAGGTGTATATGGGGGGGATGTGTAGATGTATATGGGGGGGATGTGTAGATGTATATGGGGGATGTGTAGATGTTTATGGGGGGGATGTGTAGGTGTATATGGGGGGGATGTGTAGATGTATATGGGGGATGTGTAGGAGTATATGGGGGATGTGTAGATGTATATGGGGGATGTGTAGATGTATATGGGGGATGTGTAGATGTATATGGGGGGATGTGTAGGTGTATATGGGGGGATGTGTAGATGTATATGGGGGGATGTGTAGATGTATATGGGGGATGTGTAGATGTGTATATGGGGGGATGTGTAGATGTATATGGGGGGATGTGTAAATGTATATGGGGGGATGTGTAGATGTATATGGGGGATGTGTAGGTGTATATGGGGGGATGTGTAGATGTATATGGGGGGATGTGTAGAGGTATATGGGGGATGTGTAGGTGTATATGGGGGGATGTGTAGATGTATATGGGGGGATGTGTAGAGGTATATGGGGGATGTGTAGATGTATATGGAGGATGTGTAGATGTATATGGGGGGATGTGTAGGTGTATATGGGGGGATGTGTAGATGTATATGGGGGGATGTGTAGATGTATATGGGGGGATGTGTAGATGTATATGGGGGATGTGTAGGTGTATATGGGGGGATGTGTAGGTGTATATGGGGGGGATGTGTAGATGTATATGGGGGATGTGTAGGTGTATATGGGGGATGTGTAGATGTATATGGGGGGGGGTGTAGATGTATATGATGGGGGATGTGTAGGTGTATATGGTGGGATGTGTAGATGTATATGGGGGATGTGTAGATGTATATGGGGGATGTGTAGATGTATATGGGGGGGGGTGTAGATGTATATGGGGGGATGTGTAGATGTATATGGGGGATGTGTAGATGTATATGGGGGGATGTGTAGATGTATATGGGGGGATGTGTAGATGTATATGGGGGGATGTGTAGGTGTATATGGGGGGATGTGTAGGTGTATATGGGGGGATGTGTAGATGTATATGGGGGATGTGTAGATGTATATGGGGGATGTGTAGATGTATATGGGGGATGTGTAGGTGTATATGGGGGGATGTGTAGATGTATATGGGGGGGATGTGTAGATGTATATGGGGGGGATGTGTAGGTGTATATGGGGGATGTGTAGATGTATATGGGGGATGTGTAGGTGTATATGGGGGGATGTGTAGATGTATATGGGGGGGGATGTGTAGGTGTATATGGGGGGGATGTGTAGGTGTATATGGGGGGGATGTGTAGGTGTATATGGGGGGATGTGTAGATGTATATGGGGGATGTGTAGATGTTTATGGGGGGATGTGTAGATGTATATGGGGGGGATGTGTAGATGTATATGGGAGGATGTGTAGGTGTATATGGGGGATGTGTAGATGTATATGGGGGGGATGTGTAGATGTATATGGGGGGATGTGTAGGTGTATATGGGGGGATGTGTAGATGTATATGGGAGGATGTGTAGGTGTATATGGGGGGGATGTGTAGATGTATATGGGGGGGATGTGTAGATGTATATGGGGGGGATGTGTAGATGTATATGGGGGGGATGTGTAGATGTATATGGGGGGATGTGTAGGTGTATATGGGGGATGTGTAGGTGTATATGGGGGATGTGTAGGTGTATATGGGGGGGTGTGTAGGTGTATATGGGGGATGTGTAGGTGTATATGGGGGATGTGTAGATGTATATGGAGGATGTGTAGATGTATATGGGGGGATGTGTAGATGGGGGATGTGTAGATGTATATGGGGGGATGTGTAGATGTATATGGGGGGATGTGTAGGTGTATATGGGGGGATGTGTAGATGTATATGGGGGGATGTGTAGATGTATATGGGGGTGTGTGTAGGTGTATATGGGGGATGTGTAGGTGTATATGGGGGATGTGTAGATGTATATGGAGGATGTGTAGATGTATATGGGGGGATGTGTAGATGGGGGATGTGTAGATGTATATGGGGGGATGTGTAGATGTATATGGGGGATGTGTAGGTGTATATGGGGGGATGTGTAGATGTATATGGGGGATGTGTAGATGTATATGGGGGGGATGTGTAGGTGTATATGGGGGGGATGTGTAGATGTATATGGGGGGGATGTGTAGATGTATATGGGGGATGTGTAGATGTTTATGGGGGGGATGTGTAGGTGTATATGGGGGGGATGTGTAGATGTATATGGGGGATGTGTAGGAGTATATGGGGGATGTGTAGATGTATATGGGGGATGTGTAGATGTATATGGGGGGATGTGTAGGTGTATATGGGGGGATGTGTAGATGTATATGGGGGGATGTGTAGATGTATATGGGGGATGTGTAGATGTGTATATGGGGGGATGTGTAGATGTATATGGGGGGATGTGTAAATGTATATGGGGGGATGTGTAGATGTATATGGGGGATGTGTAGGTGTATATGGGGGGATGTGTAGATGTATATGGGGGGATGTGTAGAGGTATATGGGGGATGTGTAGGTGTATATGGGGGGATGTGTAGATGTATATGGGGGGATGTGTAGAGGTATATGGGGGATGTGTAGATGTATATGGAGGATGTGTAGATGTATATGGGGGGATGTGTAGATGTATATGGGGGATGTGTAGGTGTATATGGGGGGATGTGTAGGTGTATATAGGGGATGTGTAGGTGTATATGGGGGATGTGTAGATGTATATGGGGGGGTGTGTAGATGTATATGATGGGGGATGTGTAGGTGTATATGGGGGGATGTGTAGGTGTATATAGGGGATGTGTAGGTGTATATGGGGGATGTGTAGATGTATATGGGGGGGTGTGTAGATGTATATGATGGGGGATGTGTAGGTGTATATGGGGGGATGTGTAGGTGTATATGGGGGATGTGTAGGTGTATATGGGGGATGTGTAGATGTATATGGGGGATGTGTAGATGTATATGGGGGGATGTGTAGATGTATATGGGGGATGTGTAGATGTATATGGGGGATGTGTAGGTGTATATGGGGGGATGTGTAGATGTATATGGGGGATGTGTAGATGTATATGGGGGATGTGTAGATGTATATGGGGGGATGTGTAGATGTATATGGGGGATGTGTAGGTGTATATGGGGGGATGTGTAGATGTATATGGGGGGGATGTGTAGATGTATATGGGGGATGTGTAGATGTATATGGGGGATGTGTAGGTGTATATGGGGGATGTGTAGGTGTATATGGGGGATGTGTAGATGTATATGGGGGATGTGTAGATGTATATGGGGGGATGTGTAGATGTATATGGGGGATGTGTAGATGTATATGGGGGATGTGTAGGTGTATATGGGGGGATGTGTAGATGTATATGGGGGATGTGTAGATGTATATGGGGGATGTGTAGATGTATATGGGGGGATGTGTAGATGTATATGGGGGATGTGTAGGTGTATATGGGGGGATGTGTAGATGTATATGGGGGGGATGTGTAGATGTATATGGGGGGGATGTGTAGGTGTATATGGGGGATGTGTAGATGTATATGGGGGATGTGTAGGTGTATATGGGGGGATGTGTAGATGTATATGGGGGGGATGTGTAGATGTATATGGGGGATGTGTAGATGTTTATGGGGGGATGTGTAGATGTATATGGGGGGGATGTGTAGATGTATATGGGAGGATGTGTAGGTGTATATGGGGGATGTGTAGATGTATATGGGGGGGATGTGTAGATGTATATGGGGGGATGTGTAGGTGTATATGGGGGGATGTGTAGATGTATATGGGGGGATGTGTAGATGTATATGGGAGGATGTGTAGGTGTATATGGGGGATGTGTAGATGTATATGGGGGGGATGTGTAGATGTATATGGGGGGGATGTGTAGATGTATATGGGGGGGATGTGTAGATGTATATGGGGGGATGTGTAGATGTATATGGGGGATGTGTAGGTGTATATGGGGGATGTGTAGGTGTATATGGGGGGGTGTGTAGGTGTATATGGGGGATGTGTAGGTGTATATGGGGGATGTGTAGATGTATATGGAGGATGTGTAGATGTATATGGG
Source organism: Dendropsophus ebraccatus (assembly GCF_027789765.1). NCBI lineage: Eukaryota > Metazoa > Chordata > Amphibia > Anura > Hylidae > Dendropsophus > Dendropsophus ebraccatus. Next base: position 6,531,839 of record NC_091467.1, read on the forward strand.
GGGATGTGTAGATGGGGGATGTGTAGATGTATATGGGGGGATGTGTAGATGTATATGGGGGGATGTGTAGGTGTATATGGGGGGATGTGTAGATGTATATGGGGGGATGTGTAGATGTATATGGGGGGGTGTGTAGGTGTATATGGGGGGGTGTGTAGGTGTATATGGGGGATGTGTAGATGTATATGGAGGATGTGTAGATGTATATGGGGGGGTGTGTAGGTGTATATGGGGGATGTGTAGGTGTATATGGGGGATGTGTAGATGTATATGGAGGATGTGTAGATGTATATGGGGGGATGTGTAGATGGGGGATGTGTAGATGTATATGGGGGGATGTGTAGATGTATATGGGGGGATGTGTAGGTGTATATGGGGGGATGTGTAGATGTATATGGGGGGATGTGTAGATGTATATGGGGGATGTGTAGATGTATATGGGGGATGTGTAGATGTATATGGGGGATGTGTAGGTGTATATGGGGGGATGTGTAGGTGTATATGGGGGGATGTGTAGGTGTATATGGGGGATGTGTAGATGTATATGGGGATGTGTAGATGTATATGGGGGATGTGTAGATGTATATGGAGGATGTGTAGGTGTATATGGGGGATGTGTAGATGTATATGGGGGGATGTGTAGGTGTATATGGGGGGGATGTGTAGATGTATATGGGGGATGTGTAGATGTATATGGGGGATGTGTAGATGTATATGGGGGATGTGTAGATGTATATGGGGGATGTGTAGATGTATATGGGGGGGATGTGTAGGTGTATATGGGGGGGATGTGTAGATGTATATGGGGGGATGTGTAGATGTATATGGGGGGGATGTGTAGGTGTATATGGGGGATGTGTAGATGTATATGGGGGATGTGTAGGTGTATATGGGGGGATGTGTAGATGTATATGGGGGGATGTGTAGATGTATATGGGGGGATGTGTAGATGTATATGGGGGGATGTGTAGATGTATATGGGGGATGTGTAGGTGTATATGGGGGGATGTGTAGGTGTATATGGGGGATGTGTATATGGGGGATGTGTAGATGTATATGGGGGGATGTGTAGATGTATATGGGGGGATGTGTAGGTGTATATGGGGGGATGTGTAGGTGTATATGGGGGGGATGTGTAGGTGTATATGGGGGATGTGTAGGTGTATATGGGGGGGATGTGTAGGTGTATATGGGGGATGTGTAGATGTATATGGGGGATGTGTAGGTGTATATGGGGGATGTGTAGATGTATATGGGGGATGTGTAGGTGTATATGGGGGGATGTGTAGATGTATATGGGGGGATGTGTAGGTGTATATGGGGGATGTGTAGATGTATATGGGGGATGTGTAGATGTATATGGGGGGATGTGCAGATGTATATGGGGGGATGTGTAGATGTATATGGGGGATGTGTAGGTGTATATGGGGGGGATGTGTAGGTGTATATGGGGGGATGTGTAGGTGTATATGGGGGGATGTGTAGGTGTATATGGGGGATGTGTAGGTGTATATTGGGGATGTGTAGATGTATATGGGGGGGACGTGTAGATGTATATGGGGATGTGTAGGTGTATATGGGGGATGTGTAGGTGTATATGGGGGATGTGTAGATGTATATGGGGGGATGTGTAGATGTGTATGGGGGGATGTGTAGGTGTATATGGGGGGATGTGTAGATGTATATGGGGGATGTGTAGGTGTATATGGGGGGATGTGTAGGTGTATATGGGGGGATGTGTAGGTGTATATGGGGGGATGTGTAGGTGTATATGGGGGGATGTGTAGGTGTATATGGGGGATGTGTAGATGTATATGGGGGGATGTGTAGATGTATATGGGGGGGATGTGTAGGTGTATATGGGGGGGATGTGTAGATGTATATGGGGGATGTGTAGATGTATATGGGGGGATGTGTAGATGTATATGGGGGATGTGTAGATGTATATGGGGGGATGTGTAGATGTATATGGGGGATGTGTAGATGTATATGGGGGGATGTGTAGGTGTATATGGGGGATGTGTAGATGTATATGGGGATGTGTAAATGTGTAGATGTATATGGGGGATGTGTAGATGTATATGGGGGATGTGTAGATGTATATGGGGGGATGTGTAGATGTATATGGGGGGGATGTGTAGGTGTATATGGGGGATGTGTAGGTGTATATGGGGGGGATGTGTAGGTGTATATGGGGGATGTGTAGATGTATATGGGGGGATGTGTAGATGTATATGGGGGATGTGTAGATGTATATGGGGGGATGTGTAGGTGTATATGGGGGATGTGTAGATGTATATGGGGGATGTGTAGATGTATATGGGGGATGTGTAGATGTATATGGGGGATGTGTAGATGTATATGGGGGGATGTGTAGATGTATATGGGGGATGTGTAGATGTATATGGGGGGGATGTGTAGATGTATATGGGGGGGATGTGTAGATGTATATGGGGGATGTGTAGATGTGTTATGGGGGATGTGTAGATGACACTGTTATGGGGGATGTGTAGATGACACTGTTATGGGGGCACAGTCTGATGTCAGAACATGCAGACCGTATGTTTATAATTTACAGACAATATAAAGCACATTTCCCAGTGTTTTCTGCAGCCACCTGGTGTTTGTCAGTGGTATTGCAAGGACTGTAAACTCTGTATGTTGTTCTGCATAATCGCTTGATCTGAACGTTTCTTGGAGTTGGAAATGGTTCTTTTTGATTAATTTGATCAATAAGTAAATTAATTATTACAAAGCCGAGATCAATCAGGAGCCGCCCTGGTGAATCTATGGCAGATCAGGAGGCAATAGGCCATTCTCTAGGCTGTACGGTGGCAGTCAGCATTCCGCTGTACAAACTAGGTTGTTCTTGGGGCAGAATAATTAGATTAATAATACTGCCCCTTATCTGCCCCAGATCAGTAATAACAACCCTGCTCTATAATATATTACATAGTAAGTAGGGGGCACATGTCACTTCTGGGCATTGTCACTATTGGGGGTACTTTCAGGTGTGCTGTCAGGGGGCAGTATCTTGTGGGGCCCTTTTATTGTGTTACTATCTGGAGCACAATATGGGGCAGTACCCGACATTACTGACCCCAGGGGTGCTGTCTGTGTGAACATTAGGTGCAGTAATAGGGGCAAAGGGGGCAGCAGTGGGTACAGCATAGGTGGTGGGGTATAGGTAGGGACGGGGCTGGGAAGGTGGGGAATCAAAGATGTCTGCAGGTGTGGTTGGAGGAAGTCGTTCGGGCTGGATGAAAAACATGGGAAAAGTGCCCCCTGTAGTCCATAGATGTAAGTGCAGTATATGGCCCCTGTATGGGGGGATATTGGTCTCTATGTAGTGGTTTCCGGTGAGTAACTGTATGGTCACCATGCGGTGGTAGTATATGGCCACGGTGTGGCGATTATATGTCTCTAGATCAGCCTTTCTACTGATAATTTATGGGATGAAGGTGTTTCTGACACCTAGTGGTGACCTGTGAAACTACACCCTATTAATAATAAGATATCCATAGAAATAAATGGCACCTTCCACGTGACCCTCTATCCATCCCTGATATAATAATGCACACACTGTGTATCACTCACAAGTTTCTGGTCCTCTGAGCTGACACTCTAATTTGCACAGAACACTCATACACTATACAGCTGTGTAATGGGCAGAGGGACAGCTTGTCTCTCAGGTACCTGTCCTCTATCTGTGACTGTTCCTCACCACTGTGGTTCTAGGGATGAGGAACCTGCTACAATTCCCATTATGCCTGGACAGGTAAAGCCTTGGTGGACGGGCCACAACCATTGTGTTACACTCCATGCTTTACACTGCAGCCCTGCTCCTCCATGCTGTGGATAGAAGGCTCCGCAGGATTTCCGGCCTATCGCGGCTGATAGCAGAGAACAATAGAACGATACAACAGGTTTAATCTGATGGTGATCACTGATATTGATTGATTATGGCTTCTCAGGGCGGCTGCTCAAAGCACGGTGAAACGATCGCTGTACAGACGGTTCTCAGGCTTCACGGAACTGTGAGAGAGCGGCGTCACCTGGAGATCAGTCATGATGATTAGATACCCCTGAGGAGAGAGCGGAGACCCCGGTGAGGAGGGTGGAAGAGGGCGAGACTATGGCAATGGTGCTGCTCAGCCTGGGTATCTAACCCCATCATGTGTGATACTGTCTACTGGGCTGGTGTATCTAAGCCTATCATGTGTGATACTGTCTGACAAGCTGGTGTATCTAAGCCTATCATGTGCACTACTGTCTAATTGCAGCACTGTCTGCAGAGCTGCTACATGTTCCTATCATGTACAAGCTGGGCTGGTGTATCTAAGCCTGTCACATGTGATACAGTGCTGAGCTGGTGTATCTAGGCCTGTCATATGTAATACAGTGCTGAGCTGGTGTATCTAACCCTGTCACATGTGTGATACTGTGTTGAGCTGTTGTATCTAAGCCTGTCACATGTGATACAGTGCTGAGCTGTTGTATCTAAGCCTGTCACGTGTGATACAGTGCTCAGCTGGTGTATCTAAGCCTGTCACATGTGATACAGTGCTGAGCTGGTGTATCTAGGCCTGTCATATGTAATACAGTGCTGAGCTGGTGTATCTAAGCCTGTCATGTGTGATACTGTGTTGAGCTGTTGTATCTAAGCCTGTCATATGTAACACAGTGCTGAGCTGGTGTATCTAAGCCTGTCATGTGTAATACAGTGCTGAGCTGGTGTATCTAAGCCTGTCTTGTGTGATACTGTGCTGAGCTGGTGTATCTAAGCCTGTCATGTGTGATACTGTGTTGAGCTGTTGTATCTAAGCCTGTCACGTGTGATACAGTGCTGAGCTGGTGTATCTAAGCCTGTCTTGTGGTACTGTCTGCTGAGCCTGTGACCTGGTGGCGGCATTTTCACCTGCAGCACGCGGATGAAGGGGTCTTGGAGTCGGAGCAGCGGTGTTGGCAGTGGGAGCATGGTCTTGAGTCGCTCTGTGGACACATTATAGAGGTTATTGCAACGTACAAGACCCCCCTAATATCACTGGCCTATGTGTACAGTGCCCAGGTGTGCGGGGGGCTCCAGGCACATAGAGGGGCCCCCACCATAACACTCACCGTTAAGCATCGGAGTCATGAGCTTCAGGCCAAGGCTCAGGGTCCTCTGCAGATTGTCCATCTAATAGAAGATACAGGACACGATAGGGGTCATACAGGGCATACCCCGCTGCTATCCCCCTCCTCACCCGTAGGTGGAGACAAAGCCTGAGACATAATGCATCTTATTCCAGGAAATAAGGATGTGGTACAAGAGAAGAAGAGAAGTTAATATTTGGTGCAGAAACCTTTGTTTGCGGTAACAGAGGTCGGACGTTTCCAGGAGGTCCTGACCAGGATTGCAGACACTGCAGCAGGATTGTGTCCCCCTCCACTATACACATCTGGGGGGTAACATTGAGTTTCATCTCCCTCCAAAGATTTTGTTATTGGGTTCAGGTGTGGAGACTGGCAGCCACTCCAGGACCTTGAAATGCTTCTTATGGAGCCGCTCCTCAGTTGTCGGGTTTCCTCCTTAGTTGTCCCGGTTGTGTGTCTCCTCCTTAGTTGTCCCGGCTGTGGGTTTGCTCCATAGTTGTCCCGGCTGTGAGTTTCCTCCATAGTTGTCCCGGCTGTGGGTTTCCTCCATAGTTGTCCCGGCTGTGGGTTTCCTCCATAGTTGTCCCGGCTGTGGGTTTCCTCCATAGTTGTCCCGGCTGTGGGTTTCCTCCATAGTTGTCCCGGCTGTGGGTCTCCTCCTTAGTTGTCCCGGCTGTGGGTTTCCTCCATAGTTGTCCCGGCTGTGTGTTTCCTCCTTAGTTGTCCCGGCTGTGGGTTTCCCCCTTAGTTGTCCCGGCTGTGGGTTTCCTCCTTAGTTGTCCTGTGTGCCTCCTCCTTAGTTGTCCTGTGTGTCTCCTCCTTAGTTGTCCCGGCTGTGGGTTTTGTCCTTAGTTGTCCCGGCTGTGGGGTTCCTCCTTAGTTGTCCCGGCTGTGGGGTTCCTCCTTAGTTGTCCTGTGTGTCTCCTCCTTAGTTGTCCCAGCTGGAGGTTTCGTCCTTAGTTGTCCCGGCTGTGGGTTTTGTCCTTAGTTGTCCTGTGTGTCTCCTCCTTAGTTGTCCCAGCTGGAGGTTTCGTCCTTAGTTGTCCCGGCTGTGGGTTTTGTCCTTAGTTGTCCCTGTTTTTCCTCCTTAGTTGTACCGGCTAGGGGTTTCGGGTCATTGTCAGCTAGAAGACTTGCCCTCCACCCATCTTCACTGCCTTTACTGGGGGAAGGAGGTTGTGGTATCTGGTGATACACGGGCCCATCCATCCTCCTTTTTATACAGGTGGGTTGAGTTGTCCTCATCCTTCTTCTTCTTCCTTCAAACACAGCGAGTGGAATTAAAAACCAAAAAGTTGTATTTTGGTCTCATCTGACCACATGACCTTCTCCCATGTCTCCTCTGGATTATCCAGATGGTCATTGGTGACGTCACACAGGCCTGGACATGTGCTGGTGTGTCACTAACGGTAATCTGTGAGACTACGGTCCTGGCTTTGTTCAGATCAGTGACCAGGTCCTCCCATGTAGTTCTGGGCTGATTTCTGACCTTTTTCAAAATCATCCTTACCCCACAAGGTGAGATGCTGCATGGAGCCCCAAACGGAGAAAGATTGACAGCCATCTTGTGTTTCCTCCATTGCCTAATAATTGCACCAACAGCCGTCTCACCAAGCTGCTGCCTATTGTTCTGTAGCCCATCCCAGCCTTGTGCAGGTCAACAATGTTTTGGCCATGGTGGAGAGGTTGGAGTGTGAGGACAGGTGATTATTATACAGGTACCAAGATGAAACAGGTGCAGGTCATCCGCGTAATGAGGGCAGAGTAGAAGGAGCTTCTTATAGAGAAACTAACAGCGGCAGTGAGCGGCAGAATTCTCGCTGGTCGGTCGGTGATCAAATCTTTATTTTATGTAATAAAATTGTGAATAATTATTTGTAAATTTTACAATGTGATTATTTGGAATGTTCTATAGATTCTATGTCTCACAGGTGAAGTTACCCCCCCCCCCCTCTCCATTCTTATTTTCCCAACGATGGATGGATGGATGGATGGATGGATGGATAGATAGATCGATGGATAGGTAGATCGATGGATAGATAGATCGATGGATAGATAGATCGATGGATAGATAGATCGATGGATAGATAGATCGATGGATAGATAGATCGATGGATAGATAGATCGATGGATAGATAGATCGATGGATAGATAGATCGATGGATAGATAGATCGATGGATAGATAGATCGATGGATAGATAGATAGGAGATAGATAGATAGATCGATGGATAGATAGATAATAGATAACTCACCTTGACAGGGCCCACACTGGAATGAATCAGTTTCAGCGAAAAACTGTAAGAAAAACTGGATTCAGCTGCCAGGGAGTCACATGTCATCTACCTCCACTTCCCTGTAGATCTGTGGTCTCATCCTGTTACTTTTCAGCTAAAACCTACTACTCCCAGCATATCCTGCATGTTATCAGAGCATGCTGAGAATTGTAGTTCCCCAACAGCTGGAGAGCCTTAGGCACGGTTATTATGCAGAATACACCAGATATGTCCCAAAGTGATGTCTAACATAACTATTACATAGTGCTGGGATAAGCTTCTAGCTGGCGGCAGGGGATGTCAGTATAACATGTGACCCCACCAGCAGAATAGTGAGTGCAGCTCTGGAGGAAATTCAGAATAATGTTAGCTACATTGGATCTTGACTAGTATGGTTATCGGTGAACTCACTTTTTCACCGCTATGGTCGCTCCCATTGTCTCCTCGGCTAGGACCACGTTCACCTCGGTCACTGAGTCCTGTACACAGAATATTGGGGTCATAAGAGATCACCCGGTAAGATCCCCATCATGTCCTCCTGCAGTAACTCACCACCTGGATCTGGAAAATAGGGATCTGTGTCTGGTTGGGGTAGGTGACATAGGCCTGGACGTCTGCAGACACCTGCACAGTTAGAGAGTCCGGTTGGCAGCTGACAGTCGGGGCTGATCGAGCCGATACCTGGAGGAGGATGGGCAGGGAGTCTGGGAAATGGCTGGGGAGCTGTAAATGGAGGGAGAGACATCAGGGGGACATACTGGAGGCAATGCCCATAGCAGCCAAGCAGCAGCCTGAAGGACGCCTCTGATGGAAGGAGCAGGTGCCCATAGCAGCTAATATGAATGCTGCTTGTCTCTTCCCATTGACACTGCTTGTCTCTTCCCATGGAAGGCAGGTGATAGCTCTTGGTGCAAAGTCTGCCATCACATACAGTCAGGACACTCTCTTACCTCCGGCACAAACATGGCGAGACTCCTCATGTTCAGGTGAATGGGGGATTGCTTCGGGATCTAAAACAACAGCAACATCAATTCCTTGTATTGCTACTAAGTCAACTCTTCAGTGAGGTCTTTAAAGGGGTCATTACCAAGAATATGGAGACCACCTAAACCCCCAAAAGAGTAGGTATCCTAACCAATCCCAGTGCCCGGGGTGAAGCGGAGACAAAGAGGTCTCTACTAGTCTGGGGTCTGTATTAGATTAGGGGTCTGTATTAGATTAGGGGTCTGGGGCCTGTATTGGTTTAGGGGTCTGTATTAGATTAGGGGTCTGGTCTGGGGTCTGTATTAGTTTAGGGGTCTGGTGCCTGTATTAGTTTAGGGGTCTGGTCTGGGGTCTGTATTAGTTTAGGGGTCTGGTCTGGGGTCTGTATTAGATTAGGGGTCTGGGGTCTGTATTAGATTAGGGGTCTGGGGCCTGTATTGGTTTAGGGGTTTGTATTAGTTTAGGGGTCTGGTCTGGGATCTGTATTAGATTAGGGGTCTGGTCTAGGGTCTGTATTAGATTAGGGGTCTGGTCTGGGGTCAGTATTAGTTTAGGGGTCTGGTCTGGGGTCTGTATTAGATTAGGGGTCTGGGGCCTGTATTGGTTTAGGGGTCTGTATTAGATTAGGGGTCTGGTCTGGGATCTGTATTAGATTAGGGGTCTGGTCTAGGGTCTGTATTAGTTTAGGGGTCAGGTCTGGGGTCTGTATTAGTTTAGGCGTCTGGTCTGGGGTCTGTATTAGTTTAGGGGTCTGGTCTGGGGTCTGTATTAGATTAGGGGTCTGGGGTCTGTATTAGATTAGGGGTCTGGGGCCTGTATTGGTTTAGGGGTTTGTATTAGTTTAGGGGTCTGGTCTGGGATCTGTATTAGATTAGGGGTCTGGTCTAGGGTCTGTATTAGATTAGGGGTCTGGTCTGGGATCTGTATTAGATTAGGGGTCTGGTCTGGGGTCAGTATTAGTTTAGGGGTCTGGTCTGGGATCTGTATTAGATTAGGGGTCTGGTCTGGGGTCTGTATTAGATTAGGGGTCTGGGGCCTGTATTGGTTTAGGGGTCTGTATTAGATTAGGGGTCTGGTCTGGGGTCTGTATTAGATTAGGGGTCTGGTCTGGGGTCAGTATTAGTTTAGGGGTCTGGTCTGGGATCTGTATTAGATTAGGGGTCTGGTCTGGGGTCTGTATTAGATTAGGGGTCTGGGGCCTGTATTGGTTTAGGGGTCTGTATTAGATTAGGGGTCTGGTCTGGGGTCTGTATTAGTTTAGGGGTCTGGGGCCTGTATTAGTTTAGGGTTCTGGTCTGGGGTCAGTATTAGATTAGGGGTCTGGTCTAGGGTCTGTATTAGATTAGGGGTCTGGTCTGGGATCTGTATTAGATTAGGGGTGTGGTCCAGGGTCTGTATTAGATTAGGGGTCTGGTCTGGGGTCTGTATTAGTTTAGGGGTCTGGGGCCTGTATTGGTTTAGGGGTTTGTATTCGTTTAGGGGTCTGGTCTGGGATCTGTATTAGATTAGGGGTCTGGTCTTGGGTCTGTATTAGTTTAGGGGTCTGGTCTGGGGTCTGTATTAGATTAGGGGTCTGGTCTGGGGTCTGTATTAGATTAAGGGTGTGGTCCAGGGCCTGTATTGGTTTAGGGGTCTGTATTAGTTTAGGGGTCTGGTCTGAGGTCTGTATTAGATTAGGGGTCTGGTCTGGGGTCTGTATTAGTTTAGGGGTCTGGTCGTGGGTCTGTATTAGTTTAGGGGTCTGGTCGTGGGTCTGTATTAGTTTAGGGGTCTGTATTAGTTTAGGCGTCTGGTTTGGGGTCTGTATTAGTTTAGGGGTCTGTATTAGATTAGGAGTCTGGTCTGGGGTCTGTATTAGGGTATGTTCACACTGAGTAAGTATGGCAGCTCCGCCGCGGAATCCCAGCATCCCACTGTCAGTGAATGAGAGGGCGCACGCTCCTCCGCAGCCGCCGCTCTTCGCTCAATTAAGTGAATTCCGCCGTTCTTACTCAGTGTGAACTTACCCTTAGAGTAGGTTCACACTAAGCAAATCTCGCAGAATTCAGGCGGATTCCACGTCAAAATGCCTGTAAAAAATTACCATTATGAATGTACATTGGCTTTAATGGGCTTTCTGCTTATTTGTTTACACAGCGGAATTTCCACACTGAAATTTCTGCCTTGGATGCGCTTTCTGCCAGAGGGCCCTTGCACACTGAGCAATTCTCGAGGAATTGTAGCTGAAAAATTTCTGCTTGAAATTCCTCGCCTATTCTGCTCTGGCGGAATTCGAGCAGAATTCGAGCGGAAATCAAGCGGAATGCAAGCGGAATTACCAGCAGAATTCAAACCCCATTGACTTCTATAAGATTCCTCTAGCGGAATCCGCCCAAAGAATTGACATGTACATTCTTCGGGCGGAATGCGGATTCTGCGCGGAATTCTGGACGGAAATTTACTCTGTGTGCACGGGCAGTCGGAAATCCCATTGTTCTCTATGGAAAGAGCAATGTTGCATTTACACAGGCGGAATTCCACGCGGATTCCGCCCGCTTTTTATGGTGGAATTCGGGCAGAATTCCGCTAGAATTGCTCAGTGTGCACATACCCTCACACAGAACGATAATCGGCCAATTATCAGTCTGTGAAAAAAATGCAATGATCAGCCGATGACAACGTTTATCGGCTGATCATTGATATAGGTTAGAACCTATATTAGACAGGCGCCGACTGATCTAGCAGATCGGGGCTTGTTTACAGGTATTATCGGGTCCCCATCGGCACGTGTAATACCACCCTTAGATTAGGAGTCTGATCTGGGGTCTGTATTAGTTTAGGGGTCCAGTCTATGGTCTGTATTAGTATAGGGGTCTGGTGTCTGTATGAGGCTGGATTCACACTGAGGAATTCTCAAGGAATTGAAGCAGAAAGTTTTCTGCTTTAAATTCCTCGCCTATTTATCCCTGGCAGAATAGGAGCAGAATTTGAGCTGAATTCAACCCTCATTGACTTCTATAGGATTCCTCTAGCGGAATCCGCCCCAACAATTGACATGTCAATTCTTCAGGTGGAAAGCAGATCCGCGACGGAATTTTCAGTGCGGAAATTCCGCTGTGTAAACACATAAGCAAAAAGCCCATTAAAGCCAATGTACATTCACAATGTTCGTTCTTAATGGGCGGATTTTGTGCGCATTTTGCCACGGAATCTGCCTGAAAATCCATGAGAATTCCTCAGTGTGAACCCAGCCTTAGGGAACCCAGCCTACGGAACCAGAGCAAAGAATTTCCGCCGGATTCCGTAGCTTGTACTTGTTCACGGCCGCATGCCTCTCCGCCCGTGCCATAGATACCATTCTATGCATGGGCGGATTCCGCATTCCGCTGAAAGAATTGACACATAGGAGAGGCGCATGGCCGTAAACGGGTACGAGCTACGGAATCCGGCGGAAATTCTCCGCTCTAGTTCCATAGTGTGAACCCAGCCTTACTTTAGGGGTCTGGTCTGGGGTCTGTATTAGATTAGGGGTCTGGTCTGGGGTCTGTATTAGTTTAGGGGTCTGGTCCAGGGTCTGTGATATTTTACAGGGTCTTGTAGGAGAGTTTAGATAACTGCTTAGTAGAGGCCTTCACACACCATGTCATCAGTGACGTTTATTTGCAGCGCCCCCTCTTGATAGTGCACAAACCCAGCAGAGTTTGCTGTGAATTCCGACAGCGCCAGGATCAACATGCGGGAGTCAACGTCTGGTAGGACAAGCTTCTCCGGAGGAAACGGCAGATCCCAGTGATGATACCGACCCACAAACTCCCCCTGAGGAGGAAGAATCACAGTGAGGGGCTTATATGTCCGCTACGCCAGCCCATCACCCTCACCACCTACCTTCACCAGGAGGTCAAAGTTCTTCTCTGTGATGCTCGGAGGACCCAGCAATGAGATCTCAAATGTGGAAATCTGATCCACGGCCAAGGAAACTGGAAATACAATCGGAGAGTTTAGTAAATGTCAGTCCATGACCTGACTGGGATGATGGATGATGGTGACTGGGGTGATGGGATGATGAGTGATGGTAACTGGGATGATGAGTGATGGAGACTGGGGTGATGGGTGGTGGTCACTGGGATGATGAGTGATGGTGACTGTGGTGATGGGTGGTGGTCACTGTGGTGATGGGTGGTGGTCACTGGGATTATGAGTGATGGTGACTGTGGTGATGGGTGGTGGTGACTGTGGTGATGGGTGGTGGTCACTGGGATGATGAGTGATGGTGACTGTGGTGATGGGTGGTGGTGACTGGGATGATGAGTGATGGTCACTGGGATGATGAGTGATGGTGACTGTGGTGATGGGTGGTGGTGACTGGGATGATGAGTGATGGTGACTGGGGTGATGGGATGATGGGTGTTGACCAGCAATGGCGCCCCCCTCCTCCTCTGCATGGGGAAATCCTCTCATCCAGAGTGCCGCGAATTCTGGGAGGACACAATGGCGCAGTCTGATGATGGGCAGGGGGAGGCTGGACATTGCAGAGCGGCATCACTGCAAGCCGCGTACCTGGGAGGCTGCTTAGAATTGTCTCCATGTGTTTAACTGCATTGGAAAACTGAGGACAAATCTATGAGAAACGAAAAAGACATGAAGAATGCGACATCACCAACACCCCCACCACCGTCATCACCACCGCCACCGACATCCCTACCACCACCCGCTACAGACGATGAGAAGAGCGCACCGCGTACTCACCTGACTGTGCAGAGCATCATGTAGGGGGCCCATGATGGCGTTCTTAAACATGTTAAATAGCCATCTGTGTATATAGAAAGATATTAGATAGAGAGATAGACAGACTGCTCAAAAAATACGGGGACCCCTCAATAAGCCCTCCTAGATGTGACTGATTATATATAGATGTAATGTGTGTGGCCTCCACGTGCCTGTATGACCTCCCTACACCACCCGGGCATGCTCCTGATGAGGTGTCTGTGTGACCTCCCTACACGGCCCGGGCATGCTCCTGATGAGGTGTATGACCTCCCTACAAGGCCCAGGCATGCCCCTGATGAGGTGTCTGTATGACCTCCCTACAAGGCCCGGGCATGCTCCTGATGAGGTGGCTGTATGACCTCCCTACACGGCCCGGGCATGCTCCTGATGAGGTGTATGACCTCCCTACAAGGCCCAGGCATGCTCCTGATGAGGTGTCTGTATGACCTCCCTACAAGGCCCGGGCATGCTCCTGATGAGGTGTCTGTATGACCTCCCTACAAGGCCCGGGCATACTCCTGATGAGGTGTATGACCTCCCTACACGGCCCGGGCATGCTCCTGATGAGGTGTATGACCTCCCTACACGGCCCGGGCATACTCCTGATGAGGTGTATGACCTCCCTACACGGCCCGGGCATGCTCCTGATGAGGTGTATGACCTCCCTACACGGCCCGGGCATACTCCTGATGAGGTGTATGACCTCCCTACAAGGCCCGGGCATGCTCCTGATGAGGTGTATGACCTCCCTACACGGCCCGGGCATACTCCTGATGAGGTGTATGACCTCCCTACACGGCCCGGGCATGCTCCTGATGAGGTGTATGACCTCCCTACACGGCCCGGGCATACTCCTGATGAGGTGTATGACCTCCCTACACGGCCCGGGCATGCTCCTGATGAGGTGTATGACCTCCCTACACGGCCCGGGCATGCTCCTGATGAGGTGTATGACCTCCCTACAAGGCCCGGGCATGCTCCTGATGAGGTGTATGACCTCCCTACACGGCCCGGGCATACTCCTGATGAGGTGTATGACCTCCCTACACGGCCCGGGCATGCTCCTGATGAGGTGTATGACCTCCCTACACGGCCCGGGCATGCTCCTGATGAGGTGTATGACCTCCCTACACGGCCCGGGCATGCTCCTGATGAGGTGTATGACCTCCCTACACGGCCCGGGCATGCTCCTGATGAGGTGTATGACCTCCCTACACGGCCCGGGCATGCTCCTGATGAGGTGTCTGTATGACCTCCCTACAAGGCCCGGGCATACTCCTGATGAGGTGTATGACCTCCCTACAAGGCCCGGGCATGCTCCTGATGAGGTGTCTGTATGACCTCCCTACAAGGCCCGGGCATGCTCCTGATGAGGTGTATGACCTCCCTACACGGCCCGGGCATGCTCCTGATGAGGTGTCTGTATGACCTCCCTACAAGGCCCGGGCATGCTCCTGATGAGGTGTCTGTATGACCTCCCTACAAGGCCCGGGCATACTCCTGATGAGGTGTATGACCTCCCTACACGGCCCGGGCATGCTCCTGATGAGGTGTATGACCTCCCTACAAGGCCCGGGCATACTCCTGATGAGGTGTATGACCTCCCTACACGGCCCGGGCATGCACCTGATGAGGTGGCTCTGACCCCCTAAAGGGGCCGGGTTACACACAGTGGAATGAAAATTCCTCTGCCGGTATGTAACCCTATTCAACTTCACACTACACGGATTCGCAGCGGATTTCGCTGCAAACTTGCAGTGAGAAATCTGCATGCGAATCCGGTATGTATGAAGGTGCCCTTACTTGGAGTTATATTGTGTTGTTTTAAGTGTTCCCTCTATTTTTTGAGCAGGTTAGATGAGATAAGATACATATAAGTATTGCAAGCAGCACAGCTTGGAGCTCGTCTTGTGGGTGCCGGCTGGATGATCCTGACCTTGGATCCTGGAGGATATATTCAAAAAATTCCAACAGCACTTCCCGATATCTTCAAAAACGTGAAATATTTATTCAATCACATAAAAAAACAAACACTGTGGCATAGCAAAAAATCAAGCGACGTTTCTCCCGTCTCACACGGCCATTTTCAAGCTCATATCCCCAAGTGATAATCAATCTTATATATATAACAAGTGACTAAATTTTACACTCCATTGGTTGTTTCAAGTGTCCATCTCTTACAAGTGTTCTCTGATAGGAGGCAATCAAAGTCCATCTGTGCCATTGTGTTTCAGTGGGTTCTTTGTAAGGCAATGTGCGGTGTTAACCCTTTTTGTGCTAAAGTGAGTGACTGCTTGAAATTACCCACTAGCAAGTTCCTCATAATAAAGGTGATAAGAAATACACAGTAATAAATACAATAAGTCCATCATAAGTAGCAACGAAGAAGGATAGACAGCACTATGTTATCCCCATCATTTGGATCTTTTCAGAGCATGATTCATAACCATGAGATATATGTTGCTGTAAGGTAGTGTTCACACTGTACTGACCAATGTTGCATTCTGCATACTCTAGTTCGGCAAATCCGGGGTCATTCAGCCTTCAACTCCATCAGATCTCTCCAAGGGAGGTACAGCTTCACTTCCCCAGGTGCCGTTCAGACCATTCTGGTCACTCTAGGGTATATTGCAAAAGCTGCCAAGGTCTTGTTCACATGTAGCGCATGTTCCCAATCTCATTTGTTGTGGCTTTGGGTCCTCCGGCGTTCGACTTCCTTGGATCTCTCCACAGAAGGTACAGCCGGAAGGCACGAAGTAGGACGCATCTATTTGGATCACTATAGGAGCATGAAAAGAAAAAATATATTTTTTTTATATAAGTATCTGTACACACTAGAGGCGTTTCCCATGCAGTTTTTTTTTCTAAGACCTGGAGAGGTCAGCAGAGCAGAGGATCTAAAGGCTGTACCTTCCGTGGAGAGATCCAAGGAAGTCGAACGCCGGAGGACCCAAAGCCACAACAAATGAGATTGGGAACATGCGCTACATGTGAACAAGACCTTGGCAGCTTTTGCAATAGACCCTAGAGTGACCAGAAGTGGTCTGAACGGCACCTGGGGAAGTGAAGCTGTACCTCCCTTGGAGAGATCTGATGGAGTTGAAGACTGAATGACCCCGGATTTGCCGAACTAGAGTATGCAGAATGCAACATTGGTCAGTACAATGTGAACACTACCTTACAGCAACATATATCTCATGGTTATGAATCATGCTCTGAAAAGATCCAAATGATGGGGATAACATAGTGCTGTCTATCCTTCTTCGCTGCTACTTATGATGGACTTATTGTATTTATTACTGTGTATTTCTTATCACCTTTATTATGAGGAACTTGCTAGTGGGTAATTTCAAGCAGTCACTCACTTTAGCACAAAAAGGGTTAACACCGCACATTGCCTTACAAAGAACCCACTGAAACACAATGGCACAGATGGACTTTGATTGCCTCCTATCAGAGAACACTTGTAAGAGATGGACACTTGAAACAACCAATGGAGTGTAAAATTTAGTCACTTGTTTGATATATAAGTTTGATTATCACTTGGGGATATGAGCTTGAAAATGGCCGTGTGAGACGGGAGAAACGTCGCTTGATTTTTTGCTATGCCACAGTGTTTGTTTTTTATGTGATTGAAAAATATTGAAAAATATTTCAAGTTTTTGAAGATATTGGGAAGTGCTGTTGGAATTTTTTGAATAGATAGATAGATAGGAGATAGATAGATAGATAGATAGATAGGAGATAGATAGATAGATAGATAGATAGATAGATAGAAGATAGATAGATAGATAGATAGATAGATAGATAGATAGGAGATAGATAGATAGGAGATAGATAGATATATAGAAGATAGATAGATAGATAGATAGGAGATAGATAGGAGATAGATAGATAGATAGATAGATAGATAGATAGATAGATAGATAGAAGATAGATAGATAGATAGATAGATAGATAGATAGATAGATAGATATATAGAAGATAGATAGATAGGAGATAGATAGGAGATAGATAGATAGATAGATAGATAGATAGGAGATAGATAGATAGGAGATAGATAGATAGGAGATAGATAGGAGATAGATAGATAGGAGATAGATAGATAGATAGGAGATAGATAGGAGATAGATAGATAGATAGATAGATAGATAGATAGATAGATAGATAGATAGGAGATAGATAGATAGATAGATAGATAGATAGGAGATAGATAGGAGATAGATAGATAGGAGATAGATAGATAGATAGGAGATAGATAGATAGATAGATAGATAGATAGATAGATAGATAGATAGACAGTAGATAGATAGATAGGAGATAGGAGATAGGAGATAGATAGATAGGAGATAGATAGATAGATAGATAGATAGATAGGATAGGAGATAGATAGATAGATAGATAGATAGATAGATAGATAGATAGATAGATAGATAGATAGGAGATAGGAGATAGATAGATAGATAGATAGGAGATAGATAGATAAATAGATAGGAGATAGATAGATAGATAGATAGATAGATAGGAGATAGATTAGATAGATAGAGGTCAGTGCAAGGGACCGACTAATTCAGTTCCGTTTTCTGCAGAGAACCTACTACCCTCCGGAGCAGCTCAGGATGATGGGGGTGATGTCCTCTGATACCTGTCAGACTGATGTTGGGACTTTCCTTCACGCTGGGTGGCACTGCCCCAAGGTTCAACCCTTCTGGCGCTGGGTCCTACAATTCCTGTCCGACCGCTGTGGGTTCCTCTATCTTTGGACTCCTACTGTCTGTTTGCTTGGTGTTATAAATGAGGTTACGCACACCGCACATTACAGACTGGAAATGTACTGAGGTGCCCTCACTGGCTCGCTGGAAACAACCTGCTAATAAATATGGCCCCCTGTCTCAGGTCCTTTATGAAAACCATAAATGCCCTCAAAAATTTTTAAAAAATGTGGATACACTGTCTTATGCTTAATAAGACAGCAGATATTTAAATGTATCTGGGAATCTGGGGTTAGAGAGGGGGGGGGCTGCTCTTTGACCTTTTAACCTGCCTCCTCCTGGCCCTCACCTATTGTTACTCACCCTGAGGTGTGCATTGTATTTTGGGGTGTTGAGTCCACCATGTGATTTTCCGGGCGTATTGGGCCTGATTGTTCTTATGTTTGTACTTTTTGCAAAATCTAAAATAAATTCTTAAAAAAAGAAAAGAGATAGATAGATAATACTGACCCAGCTCCACCGTGGAAATTTAGGTTGACATCTCTGGCATTGGAGGAGCAGCCGGCGGACCATACGGCACCACGTCCGCTGTCATCGCATGTGATCCCCAGGGCGGCATCTAGGGTCAGACCTTGGACGCTGAGCTCCAGCCAGGAGGACGCGGAGCTGCGGAGGAGAAGAGGATTGCTCCTTAGTTGTCTCATTGGGAGAGCAGGGTGATGGGTTGTCACTCAGCTTTCCCAGCACCTCTCCCTCCAGCGCCCCCTATAGACTCACAAGAGCCAGGTTTCGATCCGCAGGAGTCCTGTCACCTGGATTTCCCCGTTGTTGATGGAGACGTTGACCCCGGTGTCCGGTGAGAATGAGATATCTGATGAGGAGAGATCCAGGGTCCGTATCTGTAACCTGAAGCAACAACAAAGTGTGATCCAACATGGCTGCTGGTGTCTCCTCCAGTCACAGCCAAAGCTGCACACACCACCCTGTGTCCTGTCACATCTGCTGCATGGCATATCATCAGGCAGCCTAATGGGAAAGAGACTACATCTCCCACAATGCAATACAGCAGAATCCCCCACATTACAGGAGACAGGCTACTGTTTTCTGTTATCAGCAATCCCAATTGAGACTTAGCACAAGCACAGCGCCACCCCTGTCCTCAGGTTGTGTGCGGTATTATAATTCCTTTTCTTATAGCCACTCCAAACTCCCTGCACTGACACAGTGCTACATTGATAAAGCTATCAGTCAGGCCCCGCCCCTTCCAGCCCAGTGTATCCATGAGTTTGGAGTGTCCCTTTAAGTCTGAGTGATTTCCCTTATCATTGGCCGTGACAACTTACTCTGTGACATAATAGTCAATGCGGCCAAGAACAGCAACAGAGACCGAGCCGCTGACGTCGGGGATGTGAACGGTATCTAGTCGCTTGTGCGCCTCCTCTAAGCCCACCTGCCAGGCTGCGGAGTGAGAAGGGAACAGGTCATCATTAGAGCTATAGGGATGGGTTCACATTTTAGCATCCAGAATTCTGCGCTGGTGTGAACTCACCCTCATCTCCCACCATACCCAACATGCCAGTATTGTTCCAAAACTAGCACCACTCCTGACCTCAGGTTGTGTGTGGTATTACAACTCACTTATTCAATTTAATGGAATTGAGCTGCAATACCGCACACAGCCTGGGAACGGGGGTGGTGCTGTCTGCAAAAAAAAAAAAAAAAAAATTAGTGATGGGAAACCTTTGGCCTTCCAGCTGTTGCAAAACTACAACTCCCATCACGCCTGGACAGCCAAAACTAAAGCTTTGCCTGTCCCGGCATGATGGGAATTGTAGTTTTTTTCAACAGCTGGAGGGCTGAAGGTTCCCTGTTGCTGCTTTAAATGCTATGGGATCACCAGGGGGTGGTGGGTGACTACACTATGACCTATAGGGGGCGGTGCACTCACCGTACTGCAGGCCCTTCAAGGTCAGCCTGCCCTTCACTCCGGGGTCAGTCGCATTGGCTCCGGATAGGATGAAGCCAAAGGTGAGAAGGATCAGACTGAGCTCCATTATCTGATGGGGAGAAATTGGTAAATGAACACAGATGACAATGCATCCAGACCTGACCTATAACCCCTAACAGGTGAGGTCAAATAGGGTCATCAATGGATGCAATAGGCTGGGTATGGCACAGACTGGCTTACAGCATGGCACCGGCCCTGTAGACCACCCGGCAATGACAATGTCAATTATCTAGACTGTATTAAAGGGGTTATCCACGTAAGAGCTAAAATAAAAACCTAGCTGGTCTTACTCACCAAGTTTCCCTGAGTATTTTGAGCCGTCTCCTGTCTTTCTAGCTGCTGCTGTTCCTGAGTTACAAGTTTTTTCTAAAAGACGATCTATATCCAAGATGGCGCCAGCCTGGGAACTACATTTCCCATGATGCTTCTCCCTGATTGGTCCGTTTGTGTACTCGCTCCCTTAGCTTTCTTTCCTGCCCGCTGCTCTCATTACTATTGCACAATAAACACAGGACTGTTTTTTTCACTGATTTTGCATCACATCACCCCAGTATGTATTCCATACTAGCTGATGATGTAGCAGAGCTGACTCGCGCATGATGTAGCTATATGCTACATAGCAGGCATCTGTTTGCTGGGGGTGTATTGTAGGTTTAGATCTCTGCTTGCTGACTGTGAATGTGAACATTCTAGTTCCATCCAGACTAAGAACATCCATAACACTTACAATATCCAGAGCTGTATACTGAACACACAGGTACATCACTGACAGCAAGCAGAGATAGAACTATAACTTTTCTACAGAACATTTCTAGACCTACTTAGTCCTCATTTTCTTACCTTTAACTCTACTTCTCGGGGGGCATCTCAGAAGCCCCGGCTGTTTTCCTAGCGAGTGAGTTAGTGGAGCATCTTTGTTCCTCTTTTAGTTTTACATTCCATTAAATATCTAGGACAGAGCTTCCCAACCTTTTCCACCTTGGGGCACCCCTTAGAAAAAAATTTAGCTTGAGGCACCCCTACCAAATAATGTTCTACACAATATAAAAAACCGCTATTTAGGGACTTACAGGTGACGTCTTCTTTGATCCGAGATGTACCTCTCCGCTTCCTCTCCATCTGGTCCAGACCTCCGTGACGACTTCTTGCAGCTACGTTTCATCTCTTCAGAACCTGCCAGACAAACATATTAGGTTCTGCACATTTCTAGCAACTTGCTTCCCTTTCTCCCTCCTATAGGCTCCCAAACTGCCCATGCTGTGCCCTCAATATAGTGATCATGCCTTCTGCTGTACCCCCCATATAGTAATAATGCCCATGCTGTGCCCCTCAGTATAGTAATAATGCCTCCTGCTGTATTCCCCATATAGTAATAATGCCCATGCTTTGCCCTCCATATAGTAATAATGCCCATGCTGTGCCCCTCAGTATAGTAATAATGCCTCCTGCTGTATTCCCCATATAGTAATAATGCCCATGCTTTGCCCTCCATATAGTAATAATGCCCATGCTGTGCCCCTCAGTATAGTAATAATGCCTCCTGCTGTATTCCCCATATAGTAGTAATGCCCATGCTTTGCCCTCCATATAGTAATAATGCCTCCTGTATTCCCCATATAGTAATAATGCCCATGCTGTGCCCCCAATATAGTAATAATGCCAATGCTGTACCCCCCATATAGTAATAATGCCCATGCTGTGCCCTCTCCCTGCTCTGCTGCCCCCTCAATATAAATGGCCCCTGCATGCTGTGCCCCCACCTATACATAAAAAAACAAACATCCTACTCACCTAATCCGCGCTGCGTGGCTGCTCTTCTTCTCTTCAGGCTCCATCTTGTGAGCCGCGGGGACGGGACCTCCGGCAGGCGTGATGACGTCACGTCAGCACGCCTGCCGCAGAGGTCACGTCCCGGCCTCCCATAAGCTGCTGGCATGAAGTGCCAGCGGCCTATGGGAGTGAATGTTGGAGCAAGACGCTGACAGGTCCTGCTCCTACATTCTGCTCAATTGAATGTTCCACCCGCTCACTGTGTGAGCGGGCGGAACATCAAACCGATCGGTATATCCCTAGAAGCTGCGTGACACAGCTTCTAGGGATATTAAAGGGACAGTGTCGCATTTCCCAAAGGGATCCCGCGGCACCCCTGGCGGGTTCTCCCGGCGCCCCGGTTGGGAACCGCTGATCTAGGGATTCGTCCGGCTGAAGACCTGAGGACCGTCTATCAGCGTAACTACATCCCTTTGCCAAACAACATTAAGACGGATTGTGTCAGATGGGTAAAAGGCCTCCACGCATGGTTCGGCCGCTGCGCCCAGATTGTTTTTTCTTTTTCAGTGCCTACCGTCCTGTGTACCAGCGGCGTTTCATCGATGTCGGCGGCACAGAGATTCCTTGTCTGGGTGGACAAATGGGCGCGCATTCCTCACACATCCGAAGGATCAGGGAGGAGTGGGCTTGCCTGATCTTAAGTAGTACTATCTGGCCACCCAAATCAAACATATAGTGGATTGGTGAAGGAATAGTAATAGGAAGCAGTGGGTTGCCATTGAGCAATCTTATAGTGGAGCGCCTCTGCGAGGGATTGCATGGGTATCAAGCGACCTTCTCAGTGAGCTTCAATACCATCGGGCCTACATTAGCAGCGTGCTCAGACAAGGTGATAGGGCATAAGACAAAACAGATCGCTGATCTCAGGGAGGCCAACCAAACGACAACACTGCCGGCTGCTAGTAAAAGCGCTCAATGCAATGAAGTCCTAGGTGCATTGCTTCCTGGGAAACATGAATATGCAAAATAAAACCCGTGGAGCCTCATTTAAGAGTCTCGAAACAAAGGACTAGCCAGATATCCCCCAGCTTAGGGGCGGCTCCTGTAAGGAAACCACCAAAACCACCATATTAAGTGGCCCTATCAGCCAATGTAATGACAAGGGAAGAACCAAGGCCAGGTATCCATCCACATGCAGCTGTTTTGGGGTGTTGCCCCTCATCAGTGTGGAGCAGGATTCTGGCTAGGTGGGAGCAATGCCTAGTGTGACAGGGCAGCACTTTGTCCCCCTCACTTGTGGGATGACCCTCATATTAGGGAGCCCTGACTTCAGCCCCAGCCCGACCGATAAGGTCTTCCATGATTGGATAAAGGCTGAGATATTTAGAGCACACCAATTCCTAAGAGACAACAACTGGATTTCTGCGGACCTGCTTGGGGATCTGACTGAGCCCTGTCCCTTAGGTCACTGGCAGGTGGCATAACTACCACACTACTTGACAACGTTGCATTCCCCTGCCCATCTCACGGGCACATTTACTCCCTTTGAGAAAATGTGTGCAGCTAAGGAGCCTCTCCAGCATACCCTCTCCCTGACCTATAAGCTATTGCTATCTACTCCATCCCTCCTACTTTTATTTTGAACTTGGAGACTGACCTGGGGATCGCCCTGACCGACATCCAGCAGATTTTCTATCTAACGCATAGATCATCCAACAACTCCAAATTCCAAGAAGCTGGGTACAAGCTGTTAGCCCGCTGGTATAGAGTACCCTCCAAACTGCACAAACTTATACTGTGGTATCCCACCACAGGTGTTACTTGTCTTTTCACCCCTCACAAAATCCTGTACTCCAAAGTGGTAGTGGTAATGAAGTAGTGCCTAAGTTTTGCCACTAGATGTCACTAGTATGTATATTGTATGCTTAAGTATCGCACAGCTGTAGGTAACTAAAGGGTTATTGTTTCTGTGATTTGTGCACCAGTGAGAGTTCTTTCTCTTCTCTACCTATCTCCTTTCTTGCACTCTCTTCTCACCCACTCACAGCACATTTTACATATGCTGTAGGAAGTTGTCTTATGGAGAGAGGAAGTGTAGCCCCCACTTAGTCTTACTCTGGTTTCTGTAGAGGAAGGACGCAAGACAGAACGGTCCCTACAGCAGTCAAGTTGGGCCCTGGCTTATGCCAAGTCCCCTGTTAGAGGACACAGTCCAGTGTAGTCTGAGGTGTGGTACAGAACAGACGAACATGGGAACAGACACTCGTTTCTTGAAAGTAGCACTTGTACATACTATGCAGTGCTAAACACTCACAGAGGGGACAAAGTCAGGGATCATCCCAGCCCACGCCGTGAACAAGTCTAAAGGTGCCGGACAGTATCCTAAAGAAAGAGGAACTAATCCGGATAGAGAAAAGTTGCTAGAAGCCTATGTACTCTATCTCGCAGCGCGGGTGTAACCAGAAAATTCTGATTACTCTGTTCATCGCAGGTAACAAGGTCTGACGCTTGTTTCACCCTCTAGGACGGGTCACCCGACACTGGTGGGCAATAGGTGGTGCAAAGACCACAGAGTCAAAACACGGGCACAAGTATTCTCTCTACTTATTCTACTTCTAAAGTTCCGGCAGAGCACAGTATTACTTGGGTTGGGACTCTCTTGCCATCCTTCTCTCTACTTTTCTGAACTTAATCTACTTCTAAGCACGCAACCAAGCCAGCACGGCTATTCTACCTCCTAAGCTCTCAGCACAAGTCTTGTCCGTCAAGTCCAAAGTTTGTTATCAAGGCAAAAGTCTATTGTGTATCACTCAATCAAGTATTCCCGCAGTAAAGAAGAGTTTATTTATTGTAACGGGACTCTGTGGTTCTTATCCAAGCACCTACACAGCCATTGCACCTTCCTTGGGTCATCTCCCCTTTCTCTGGGTGGCGGTACCAATAGTCCGAGTGGGTCACAACTCCACTCCAGACCACCGTGATAAACGCCCAAGGGACCCCCTCACAGCCCGGCAGGTTACTGACCACAGGGGAATGGGTATAGCCAGCCTCACTAAAATAAAAGCAGGCGTGCCCCCATACCTGTGTGCCCAACAGGCACTGGCGCCACGACAGCATAACACCTGGCTCAGCTATATCCCGAGCACCCACTACAATAGTGGAGTCACACAGCACCATCTGGCAAGTGACCGATCGTGCCTGGCAGCGGGGCCTCACCACAATACCTCAGGTGGACCCGGTCTGCTGGAGATGTGTCGCTAGAGAAGGGACATTCCTATATGTGTTCGGGGACTGCCCGAGACTGCAGACTACGAGAGTGACCATAATAACCATTTACTTTGCAGATGGGCCCACCCTTGTGCAGCACAGGTTATACATGTATATCAGACATAGGGTGCTATTGGGAAGGGCGATGCCTTAGAATAACCCCTTTAATATAATGGGTCTGGGCAGGTTCACAGCCTGACAGCTGAGATTAAAACATGAAGGTAGAAGACTGGGGCGGCCCCTTTAGGAGGGTCATATATAACAGATTGATATCAGGTCTATTTACAGAGCAGAACTGCAACTCCCAGCATGCCCTGATAGCCTTTGCCACACATACTTCTCCAGCTGTTGCAAAACCACAATTTCGGGCATGCTGGGAGGACAAGCTTGAGACAGAGACCACTCTGATAGGGCTTAGAAGACAGTCCACATAGTTCCCTATTCTATCCCTGAGCTGGAAGCTGCCTGTAGCATTGGATAGCACCAACACCATCTGTAGCACTGTACATGGTACCGTCACCCAGCCGCTCCCAGTGTCACCTCCCTGCCTCCAGTTATTAGTGTTACTGGGTATGGGAGAAACGCAAACACCTGGGGAAAACCCAAAACCAGTACAAGGAAGCAGAATGTGTGACATCACGTCTGACCACAGGGGAGGACTCTGCTACACCGCACCCCACTACCCCACCATCGCACAACTACCACCCCCACCGTCCTACAACCACCATCCCACAACTACCACCCCCACCGTCCTACAACTACCATCCCACAACTACCACCCCCACTGTCCTACAACTACTGTCCCCGCCGTCCTACAACTACCACCCCCACCGTCCTACAACTACCATCCCACCATCCCACAACTACCACCCCCACTGTCCTACAACTACTGTCCCCGCCGTCCTACAACTACCACCCCCACCGTCCTACAACTACCATCCCACCATCCCACAACTACCACCCCCACCGTCCTACAACTACCATCCCACCATCCCACAACTACCACCCCCACCGTCCTACAACTACCATCCCACCATCCCACAACTACCACCCCCACCGTCCTACAACTACCATCCCACCATCCCACAACTACCACCCCCACCGTCCTACAACTACCATCCCACCATCCCACAACTACCACCCCCACCGTCCTACAACTACCATCCCACCATCCCACAACTACCACCCCCACCGTCCTACAACTACCATCCCACCATCCCACAACTACCACCCCCACCGTCTTACAACTATCATCCCCACCATCCTAGACTAACATCCAACAACTACCATCCATTATCCTACAACTACCGTCCCCACCGTCCTAGAACAATCATCCCCACCATCCTACACCTTCCGTCCTACAACTACCCCCCCCCATCCTACAACTATCATCCCCAGCGCCCTACAACTATTATCCCCACCATCCTACAGGGGTCCCTAATGGGTCGCACACAGCAAGATCCCCCAATGTCTGGGACCAATCACTATGCTGCCATTGTCCTGTATAGTTGGATCATGTCCTCCATGAGGCTGCCGGCTGGACTATGGTTGCACTTCGGTTTTTAGTGTGTTTTTTTGTACTCCTCCGCCTCTGTCTGATTTTACTGGAAAAACAATAGGTATTCCAAATAAAATTTTATTTTTTACATTTATCCCTTTAGTAAATAACTTTACAAAAAAAAATTTTGATTATTTAAATTTGCTGTTTTACACCACAAAAATGTGCATTTTTTTCATGTGTTTCTGTATGCTGAAAAAATAAAACACATTCTAATTTGTTATAATATAAGGCAAAGGCAAACAGCTCCTGGATATCACCCAGCTGCATCCCCCCCCCCACCCCCACCCCAATAAGACGGACACATTAGACGGCAGAAGCACAGTGTGATCCCGGCCTAATAACACAATAAAACAGGTAAATGTATAAGACCAAGATGATGAAGCCGGGATGTGATCTGTCTCTACTCCCTGATGGTACCCCACAGTCTCTAGATGGCGTTACCTCACAGTCTCTAGATGGCGTTACCTCACAGTCTCTAGATGGCGTTACACCACAGTCTTAAAATTACATTACCCCACAGTCTCTAGATGGCGTTACCTCACAGTCTCTAGATGGCGTTACCTCACAGTCTCTAGATGGCGTTACACCACAGTCTTAAAATGACATTACCCCACAGTCTCTATATGGTGTTACACCACAGTCTCTAGATGGCGTTACCTCACAGTCTCTAGATGGCGTTACCTCACAGTCTCTAGATGACGTTACCCCACAGTCTCTAGATGATGTTACTTCACAGTCTCTACTCCATGACGTTACCCCACAGTCTCTATATGGCGTTACACCACAGTCTCTAGATGGCGTTACACCACAGTCTCTATATGGTGTTACACCACAGTCTCTATATGGTGTTAGACCACAGTCTTTAGATGACGTTACCCCACAGTCTCTACTTCATGACGTTACCCCACAGTCTCTACTCCATGACATTACCCCACAGTCTCTATATGGCGTTACCCCACAGTCTCTCTATGGTGTTAGACCACAGTCTTTAGATGACGTCACCCCACAGTCTCTAAATGATATTACCCCACAGTCTCTACTCTATGACGTTACCCCACAGTCCTTTAAATGACATTACCCCACAGTCTCTAGATGGCGTTACCACACAGTCTCTAGATGGTGTTACCCCACAGTCTCTAGATGGCGTTACCACACAGTCTCTAGATGGTGTTACCCCACAGTCTCTAGATGGCGTTACCACACAGTCTCTAGATGGTGTTACCCCACAGTCTCTAGCTGGTGTTACCCCACAGTCTTCAGATGACGTTACCCCACAGTCTCTAGCTGGTGTTACCCCACAGTCTTCAGATGACGTTACCCCACAGTCTCTAGCTGGTGTTACCCCACAGTCTCTAGATGGTGTTACACCACAGTCTTCAGATGACGTTACCCCACAGTCTCTAGATGGTGTTATACCACAGTCTTCAGATGACGTTACCCCACAGTCTCTAGATGGTGTTACCCCACAGTCTCTAGATGGTGTTACACCACAGTCTTCAGATGACGTTACCCCACAGTCTCTAGCTGGTGTTACCCCACAGTCTTCAGATGACGTTACCCCACAATCTCTAGATGGTGTTACCCCACAGTCTCTAGCTGGTGTTACCCCACAGTCTCTAGATGGTGTTACCCCACAGTCTCTAGATGGTGTTACCCCACAGTCTCTAGATGGTGTTACCCCACAGTCTCTAGATGGTGTTACACCACAGTCTTCAGATGACCTTAACCCACAGTCTCTAGATGGACGATATGCACAAACGATGAAAACAAAGCCCAAACCTTTCTATGATAGTCACCCCTATGGCGGCTCTACTCCTAAGTTTTGGCTAATTATAAAAATGAAAACCTGATTTGCATAAAACACAAAAGCTACATAAAACCACTCTATAGAACAAAAAAAAATGCACAAACAGTAAAAAAAATAAATAATAAATTGGGCTAATTTTGATTGTAACACAACTTGTGAATGCAGCTTTAGAGATGACGGCTAGCCAAGGGGCAGGGGGGCATACATACGGCGTATATTGGGGGTGTCAGGTGTATCTGTGAGATGTGGGGGGACACTGACCTGGTGACGGCCTCCTCCGATCGCTGCCTCCTCTGTATCTCAGATGCTCTTTCCAAACCCTTTCTGGTCTCATAGAGTAAAATACACTAAAACTGAAAGCAGAAACTGCAGGAGGAGGAGGAAGGAGACCGAAGAGTTACACTGCAAAGCAAAGCGTTCAGTCCTGACACCAGGGGGCGCTGCAGCCACAGCTACTGGATTTATTGATGGCAGAATAGGAGTAGGGGGGCCTGATATCCCCTCCTCTAACCCCATTACAGACATGGATGACATTCCCCTGAGATGTCCTACCTGCACAGGATATAACTGTGATACACTTCTGGGGTATCAAAATCTATCATGTGTCAGAGGAGTCAGTGCATCTAGTGGGGTACTCGGGCAAAAAAAAAAAAAAAAAAGATTCTTTTAAATCAACTGGTGTCAGAAAGTTATATAGATTTGTAATTTCCAGTACTTATCAGCTGCTGTATGTCCTGCAGGAAGTGGTGTATTTTTTTCAGTCTGACACAGTGCTCTCTGCTGTCACCTCTGTCCATGTCAGGAAGGAACATTTAATACTGTTTACTAAGTGGCTGTATCTAAGCCTATTATATGGAATACGGTCTACTAATCTGCTGTATCTAAACCTATTATGTGATACTGTTTACTGAGCTGCTATATTTAAGTCTTACATGGAATATTCTTGCTGAGCTGCTGTATCTAAGCCATTCATTGTGTATCTGAGCTTACCCTGTGTGATACAATCTACTGGGCCACTATATGTATTACACTGTGCGACGCTGTCACAGGTCCAGTAATACCAAGCTGGGGTCCAGGTGAACGACCTTAGGTGGTTTCTGCAGCTTTAAGGCCCTATTCTACGGAACGATTAACATTCATAAACTCGCTCCAACGACCGCTAGTTAACGATCACTAATAGTTTTTTTTTTTTTAGGAAACGATAACACATGTGGGAACATGAACGATATATGTAGTATAACGAATATTTTGCGGCCGTTTAAAACGTTCGCCGGGGTGATCATGACCATACGACACACCTACTTTTTTTAAACCTTTTGACGAACGACTGAAAGATTTCTAATTTTACGAACCGATTAGCGAATTATCTTTCAAAGACCAACGATTTTTTTTCGACATGCTGAAAAACAATTTTGAACGACAATATAACGATTTTGCAGTTGTCGTTCGCTTGTTTACAGCTATTCCACGGAGCGATTATCGTTAACGAGCGGGCGTTGGAGCGAGTTTATGAACGATAATCGTTCCATGGAATAGGACCTTTACTCTGTCCTGTGACTTGTAATGAACGTAATGAATGTTGTTCAAGGGCAGATAGCCCCCCCCCCTCCCCCACATACACAAACACCAGGACCAACAAAGCAGAACAGTCCCAGCTACAGAACTGTAAGCGGAAGCCTCACTGTGCCCAGAACGGGGAACCGAAACCGAGAGGCATCAGAAGAGAAGGCGACACAGACCCCAGTGACCCCCGAGAGTCTGCAAATAGACTGGGGGTAGATTATGGTAAATGCCTGTCACGCTGCATCCACCCCATGAGAGAACAAAGAAAAGGTATACACACTTATCATATACCAGTTCTCGTATTTGTCTGACAAATATTATTCTATGAGCACATAAACCAAGAGACCCACGCTGAATCCTGAATATACAATATAACTACAATAATACTGCTCCCTATATACAAGACTATAACTACTATAATACTGCTCCTATATACAGGAATATAACTACTATAATACTGCTCCCTATATACAAGACTATAACTACTATAATACTGCAACTATATACAGGAATATAACTACTATAATACTTCTCCTATATACAAGAATATAACTACTATAATACTGCTCCTATATACAAGAATATAACTACTATAATACTGCCCCCTATATACAAGAATATAACTACTATAATACTGCTCCTATATACAGGGATATAACTACTATAATACTGCTCCTATATACAGGAATATAACTACTATAATACTGCTCCTATATACAGGGATATAACTACTATAATACTGCTCCTATATACAGGAATATAACTACTATAATACTGCTCCTATATACAGGAATATAACTACTATAATACTGCTCCTATATACAAGAATATAACTACTATAATACTGCTCCTATATACAGGAATATAACTACTATAATACTGCTCCTATATACAGGAATATAACTACTATAATACTGCCCCTATATACAGGAATATAACTACTATATTACTGCTCCCTATATACAGGAATATAACTACTATAATACTGCTCCCTATATACAGGAATATAACTACTATAATACTGCTCCTATATACAGGGATATAACTACTATAACACTGCTCCTATATACAGGAATATAACTACTATAATGAATTAGGTAGAAGAATTGAGGCGGTCACTCACCACGTTAGATGCCGAAGATACTTTATTCATCCGAGAATGAACATAGCGGGGAAGGGGGAAGATGGAGGAGCGGGTGCACTCAAACGTTTTCGCGGACTTCCGCTTCGTCAGGTCTGCCAGACCTGACGAAGCGGAAGTCCGCGAAAACGTTTGTCTGAGTGCACCCGCTCCTCCATCTTCCCCCTTCCCCGCTATGTTCATTCTCGGATGAATAAAGTATCTTCGGCATCTAACGTGGTGAGTGACCGCCTCAATTCTTCTACCTAATTCAAGTTGGACTGTTTTCTTTGGCATTGGGCACCTCCACTAGCCGTATATTGTATCCAGTCTAGAGCTTGCCTGTCCGTTGCATCGCAGACTGATTGTGCAGATAGTAGTGCCAGCCGCTCCGTCTCCACTACATAACTACTATAATACTGCTCCTATATACAGGAATATACTACTATAATACTGCTCCTATATACAGGAATATAACTACTATAATACTGCTCCTATATACAGGAATATACTACTATAATACTGCTCCTATATACAGGAATATACTACTATAATACTGCCCCCTATATACAGGAATATATCTACTATAATACTGCTCCTATATACAGGAATATAACTACTATAATACTGCTCCTATATACAGGAATATAACTACTATAATACTGCCCCCTATATACAGGAATATAACTACTATAATACTGCTGCTATATACAGGAATATAACTACTATAATACTGCTCCTATACAGGAATATAACTACTATAATACTGCTGCTATATACAGGAATATAACTACTATAATACTGCCCCTATGTACAGGAATATAACTACTATAATACTGCTCCTATATACAGGGATATAACTACTATAATACTGCCCTTATATACAGGAATATAACTACTATAATACTGGTCCTATATACAGGAATATAACTACTATAATACTGGTCCTATATACAGGAATATAACTACTATAATACTGCTCCTATATACAGGAATATAACTACTATAATACTGCTCCTATATACAGGAATATAACTACTATAATACTGCTCCTATATACAGGAATATAACTACTATAATACTGCCCCCTATATACAGGAATATAACTACTATAATACTGCTCCTATATACAGGGATATAACTACTATAATACTGCTCCTATATACAGGAATATAACTACTATAATACTGCTCCTATATACAGGAATATAACTACTATATTACTGCTCCCTATATACAGGAACATAACTACTATAATACTGCTCCTATATACAGGAATATAACTACTATATTACTGCTCCCTATATACAGGAATGTAACTACTATAATACTGCTCGCTATATACAGGAATATAACTACTATAATACTGCTCTCTATATACAGGAATATACTACTATAATACTGCTCCTATATACAGGGATATAACTACTATAATACTGCTCCTATATACAGGAATATACTACTATAATACTGCTCCTATATACAGGAATATAACTACTATAATACTGCCCCCTATATACAGGGATATAACTACTATAATACTGCTCCTATATACAGGAATATAACTACTATAATACTGCTCCTATATACAGGAATATAACTACTATAATACTGCTCCCTATATACAAGAATATAACTACTATAATACTGCCCCCTATATACAAGAATATAACTACTATAATACTGCTCCTATATACAGGAATATAACTACTATAATACTGCTCCCTATATACAGGGATATAACTACTATAATACTGCTCCTATATACAGGAATATAACTACTATAATACTGCTCCTATATACAGGAATATAACTACTACCGTATAATACTGCCTGCTATATACAGGAATATAACTACTATAATACGAACTGGAGAGAATGGAACGGCTGCACATCCCATCTATGGCTGATACTAATGCCGCTAGGCCTATATTAAAAATCAACACCAGAGTGTCTGTATATGAATTGATCAAACCATATTGCCCCGTGTACCACCGCGCAGGTCCTCTGGTCCACACGGGTCCCTACGCTAACTCCACACCGTGTCGGTCAGCGACCGCCAACCCCGCAAAGCGTGCACGTGCAGGGAAGGGAGGCCATGGAACGGCCCTGCAACCCCAATGTCACAGGACCAGACCCAAAAAGCCCCACCAAAAACCCAGCCAGCACCACCGGCGGGGAAGGCTGCAGCTATGGTGAGCGCAATACCTTATCCAGACTTGTGCTGCTTGGGGGCGACCTTCTCCGCCGGCGGTGCTGGCCGGGTTCTGGTGTGGTGTTTTTGGGTCTGGTCCTGTGGCATGGGGGTCGCAGGGCCGTCCCATGGCCCCCGTTCCCTGGCTGTGCGCGCCTGCGGGGTTGGTGGCCACTGACTGGCACGGTGTGGACTTAGTGTAGGGACCCATGTGTATCAGATACCGGCACGAGGTACATGGGGCAGTATGGCTTGATCAATTCATACACAAAATTCTGATGTGTTTTTTATTTAGCCTAGCGGCACTAGTATCAGCCATAGGTGTGAGGTGCAGCACTCTGTTTCTTCCCTGAACCGCATTTTGTTTCTCTCTTTTCTCCGTGTTTTGCACTCCTCCTGGTGAGACCCACATGACCGCAATTAGCAGGAGACACCTGAGTGCACATGGTTTTAATCCCTCCTGTTTTTTCCCATTCTGTTTGCTGCAGCTATGGTGAGCGCAATACCTCATCCAGACTTGTGCTGCTTGGGGGCGACCTTCTCCGCCGGCGGTGCTGGCCGGGGTCTGGTGTGGTGTTTTTGGGTCTGGTCCTGTGGCATGGGGGTCGCAGGGCCGTCCCATGGCCCCCGTTCCCTGGCTGTGCACGCCTGCGGGGTTGGTGGCCACTGACTGGCACGGTGTGGACTTAGTGTAGGGACCCATGTGTATCAGATACCGGCACGAGGTACATGGGGCAGTATGGCTTGATCAATTCATACACAAAATTCTGATGTGTTTTTTATTTAGCCTAGGGGCACTAGTATCAGCCATAGGTGTGAGGTGCAGCACTCTGTTTCTTCCCTGAACCATAACTACTATAATACTGCCCCCTATATACAGGAATATATCTACTATAATACTGCTCTTATATACACGTAGTCCTCATTGTGGATATCAGGTTCTGCAGCTGCAGTCAGTACATATAGTGACCTGTAGATTCGGTGTATACCCCTGACAGGAGGTGCACACTATACTGTAGAACCTCTGTAGTGTAGCAGAATAGCAGTGACAGGAGGTGTGCTATTAGGGCACAGTTACAGTTAGGGCACTATTACAAACACAGATTATCTAACAGATTATTGAAGCCAAAGCCAGGAATGGATTTGAAAAGAGGAGAAATCTCAGTCTTTCCTTTATGACCTGTTCCCTGTTTATAGTCTGTTCCTGGCTTTGGCTTCACTAATCTGTCTGTGTAATAGGGCCCTTAGTGTGACAGGAGGACCTTGTGTATGCGCAGGCTGGGAGGGGCAGAACCTATCCATGTATTATGGCAGCAGGCAGGTACCTGGAGATTCTGTATGTAACAGCCATGATATATACATGTTCCAGGGACAGGTCACCTGGCAGGAGGACATATGGGAGATATATACAATATACATGTTCCAGGAACAGGTTACCTACTTATACAGAAGGGATGGCAGGAGGACGCTCTGTACCCCCAGGCAGCAGGACATATGGGAGATATATACAATATACATGTGTCGGGTACAGGTCACCTGCTTATACAGCCAAACATATAAAGTATACACACTGTATGGTATAAGACAGAGGTCACATGAGACGGCAGATCAGAGATGTCCCACAGACAAGCAAGACTGACAGGAGGTCTCTACACCCCGGGTGTGGTCTGCAGCAGCTACAAAGGCCATACACATTTATAGGAGATAGAGAGATACACACTCTGTGTGTATAGATTATATATATATATATATATATATATATATATATATATATATACATATACACACACACACACACACACACTCACCGGCCACTTTATTAGGTACACCCTGCTAGTAACGGGTTGGACCCCCTTTTGCCTTCAGAACTGCCTCAATTCTTGGTGGCATAGATACAACAAGGTGCTGGAAGCTCCTCAGAGATTTTGGTCCATAGTGACATGATGACATCACACAGTTGCCGCAGATTTGTCGGCTGCACATCCATGATGCCAATCTCCCGTTCCACCACATCCCAAAGATGCTCTATTGGATTGAGATCTGGTGACTGTGGAGGCCATTGGAGTACAGTGACCTCATTGTCATGTACAAGAAACCAGTCTGAGATGATTCTAGCTTTATGACATGGCGCATTATCCTGCTGAAAGTAGCCATCAGATGTTGGGTCCATTGTGGTCATAAAGGGATGGACATGGTCAGCAACAACACTCAGGTAGGCTGTGGCGTTGCAACCATGCTCAATTGGTACCAAGGGGCCCAAAGAGTGCCAAGAAAATATTCCCCACACCATGACACCACCACCACCAGCCTGAACCGTTGATACAAGGCAGGATGGATCCATGCTTTCATGTTGTTGACGCCAAATTCTGACCCTACCATCCGAATGTCGCAGCAGAAATCGAGACTCATCAGACCAGGCAACGTTTTTCCAATCTTCTACTGTCCAGTTTCGATGAGCTTGTGCAAATTGTAGCCTCAGTTTCCTGTTCTTAGCTGAGCGGAGTGGCACCCGGTGTGGTCTTCTGCTGCTGTAGCCCATCTGCCTCAGAGTTGGCCGTACTGTGCGCTCAGAGATGCTCTTCTGCCTACCTTGATTGTAACGGTTGGCTATTTGAGTCACTGTTGCCTTTCTATCAGCTGGAACCAGTCTGCCCATTCTCCTCTGACCTCTGGCATCAACAATGCATTTCCGCCCACAGAACTGCCGCTCACTGGATGTTTTTTCTTTTTCGGACCATTCTCTGTAAACCCTAGAGATGGTTGTATGTGAAAATCCCAGTAGATCAGCAGTTTCTGAAATACTCAGACCAGCCCTTCTGGCACCAACAACCATGCCACGTTCAAAGGCCTCACATCACCTTTCTTCCCCATACTGATGCTCGGTTTGAACTGCAGGAGATAGTGCATTTAGGCATGTAGACATGGTCAAGACAGAGTTGCCGCCATGTGATTGGCTGATTAGAAATTAAGTGGTAACGTGCAGTTGGAAAGGTGTACCTAATAAAGTGGCCGGTGAGTGTACATACATACATACATACATACAGTGGTAACTTAGTTTAATAGTAACTTGGTTTAAGGGCTTGCAGCTTTTAAAAATTGTGACTTGGTGTAAGAACTCCCTGTACTGGGTGGGAGGGGGAGTGGAGGAGGGGCATGGTCTGCATAGCGGGGTCTACAGTACTGTACTCTGACCCAGGAAGTCTTCCTCACCTTCCAAATCATAGCAGGTCCCTTTCAGGCTGGGGCTTACATCAGGGGACAGGACTGTGGAGGTAATCTCTCCATAGCTGTAACCCCTCTCTCCCCGGACAGAGAGTGCTGCATGTATGTGCCCACATCTGTCCTGCTCATTCCTTCCTGCTCCCTGCAGTCTCTGTCAGTCCTTGTGTTTCCCATCCTCTCCATTACTGTACAGTAACTTATAAAATCACAGAGTGTGTGTGTGTGTGTGTGTGGTGTGTGTACATACATACATTAGGAGACATTAGGAGCTCCTGGGTGTAGTTCCTAATATAACAGCTAGTGTACGCACAGCCAGGAGGACGGACAGGAGGGCTGCAGATCACCATGTTGGCCACCAGGTGTCGCCGATCGCTGCGTCTTCTTCTGAAGAATCGGAGTACAAGGAAGGCATCTTCACTGACGCTTTAATACCATAGAAAGCAAATCCAACATACAAAATATAAAAATACCGGCTCAACGACACATGACAGGCACAGACGTACGACGGCCACGAGGGGCGGTGGAGGGGGCAGAAGCAGTTCACACACACGCACATATTGCAGAGGAGGGGGAGCGATAATGATGGGGGCACGGGCGCCGCTTCTCGGCTCTCGCACAGAGTTTTAAGCCCTCCCCAGTCACAGAATATCTCGGCCATTGAACTCAGTCCTCCTTTTTTTCTTGCTCGTCTTTGTCTGAATCCTTCGGCTTCTCCTCGTATCTGGAAGAAGGAGGATGGGAAATGATAATGTACCCAGCAATGTGCCCCGTCTAGCTGATGCCCACAACATCCCACCCCGGCCCCCTGCCACAGTCACAGAAGGATATTAAAAAGAAGTCCAATAATCCGGAACGTTCAACCATACGGCCACTATTACATCCGCCACTGGGCAAATGGCAGGTACAGGCTGTAATGGCGCCAGGTCAGAGGTCACCCATTAGACCAGAATTTAGAATAGAACTTGACAGAAGGAATGTTGGTTCTGAGCTTCTTTAAATGTGTCCCTGTCCATTTAAAAAAATGTTTA
Organism: Dendropsophus ebraccatus; assembly: GCF_027789765.1. Taxonomy (NCBI): domain Eukaryota; kingdom Metazoa; phylum Chordata; class Amphibia; order Anura; family Hylidae; genus Dendropsophus; species Dendropsophus ebraccatus. The sequence continues at coordinate 6,569,231 of NC_091467.1, forward strand.
AATATATCTTAGAAGCTTCTTAAAAGTTAAGATCAGGGGGGTTAGTGTGTTCTGAAGAAGCGCCCAGTGGAGCGCTTCACTCCCCAGCTTGCTGCCATAGATTATCTCCTGCAGCAAGACAGGGAATGAAGTGCTCAGCCCGGCGCTTCTTCTGGATCTAATGACTGGCGGAGGTCTGGACACCTAGGCCCCCATCTCTAGGACATGTCAAAAGTGACAGAAACTTTTCAGGAAACAAAAAGAACTTTATCGGTGCCGGAGTAAGCTGGGGCCCAGACACCACATGCGTGGAGCTCATTGTAAATCCTGGTACTGCAAATCTTACTCCAGTCACAGCCGAAGCTGCACTCAAAATTCTCCTGATATCCTGTTAGCAGCCAGGATGCATCTCGGTGACGCCATGTCCGTAACGGCTTGTGGGAGACCGAGCCTCATCCTCCATATAGAAAATGCAGGGTGCAGCTTTGTCAGTGACTAAGAGGGTATCCAAAGTTATCGCATGTCCACAGGAGGGGGGGGGGTGACTACCTGATGGGTGGTGGATGAACCACTGGATGGTCCACTGTCCTCACCATCTGGTGAATGGGGAAGTGGGCAGCCATGCTGCTGTTCTCTGATGAAGCCCCCCCCACCTATCAGCAGCTCATCCCCCGGCCTGTGGATATGCAATAGCCCCTCTAAGACCTGCACAGGATTAGTAATGGTGTAATATACATGTAAGTCTGGTGGCGGAGCTACATATAGAAGCTATGGATGTACACCTCTCCCATCTAGGCTGGCGATACCCATGGAGCATGGTTAAGAGTCCGCACATCACAAGTACATACAAAACATTCACATGAAGGGGTTCTCCAGCGCTACAAAAACATGGCCACTTTCTCCCAGAGACAGCACAGCTCTCGTCTCCAGTTCAGGTGTGGTTTACAATTAAGCTCCATTCACTTCAATGGAACAAACCTGCACCCAAACTAGAGACAAGAGTGGTGCTGTCTCTGGAAGAAAGCGGCCATGTTTTTGTAGCGATGGATAACCCCTTATAAAGTAACCCCTTCCCAATCCAGCTAAAAAGCGTCTTTATATCCAGGAGACTGGTGTTACTGCTGAGGAGGAAAAGCGTAAGATTCCCCTGAGGCAGAGAGGAGCACAGGCGTTATAGCACCGGCCACTAGATGGCGTCTTACGCTATGGAACTAGAGACAGAACCGGCTCCATGGCCTTCCCAGTGGGTGATAATGCGGATGATGGGGGGAGGAGTAATCTCGGATTAGGCATGGAAGGCTGGGGGCGGCCGGGATGCACCTGTCCAAATGCAGATATGAGTGGGACCCTTCACATGGAGCTGGGGTGGAGCTGCCGCCTGCGGCGGGGGGAACAGGATTTTTGTTGCATGGATTCGGCCAGGCTGGCGGGAGATCCAGAAACCACCGGAAAGTGAGAGAGGCGTGGAGTGTGAGGTAGAAGTTCCGCAGAGGACTCATAGCTGTGAGAGAACAAAGGACAGGAGGGAGCGGGGGATGGGGCAAGACGGAGGAACCATGAACATGGAGGAGGATGGCAAAAAGCAACAGGAGGGAGAGGGATAACCGAAATACAAGAGATGGAGGGAGGAGAGGGGAAGAGAGGGGAAAAGAGAGAGAGAGAAGGAGGGGGGAGGAGAGGGGGAGGAGAGGGGAAGGGAGAGAGAGAGAGAGAGACGAGGGGGGGAGGAGAGGGGAAGGGAGAGAGAGAGACGAGGGGGGGAGGAGAGGGGAAGGGAGAGAGAGAGAGACACACGAGGGAGGAGGAGAGGGGAAGGGACAGAGAGACACGAGGGAGGAGGAGAGGGGGGGAGAGAGAGAGACGAGCGGGGGAGGAGGGGGGAAGGGAGAGAGAGAGAGAGACACATGAGGGGGGAGGAGAGGGGAAGGGAGAGAGAGACAGAGATAGAGAGACACAGAGACAGACACACAAGGGTGGAGGAGAGGGTAAAAGAGAGAGACAGAGGGGGGATGAGGAGAGGGGGGGGAGAGAGACAGGAGGGGGGAGGGAGAGAGAGAGAGACACACAGAGAGACACACACACGAGGTGGGAGGAGAGGGTAAAAGAGAGAGAGATGGGAGGAGGGGGGAGGAGAGGATAAGAGAGAGACAGGGGGGGGGAGAGGTGAAGAGAGAGAGAGACACACGAGGGGGGGGGAAGGGGAAGTGAGAGAAAGACACGAGGAGAGGGGAAAGGGAGAGGGGAAAGGGAGAGAGAGAGCGAGACAGGAGGGGAGAGGAGATGGGGAAGGGAGAGAGAGAGCGAGACAGGAGGGGAGAGGAGATGGGGAAGGGAGAGAGACACAAGGGGGGGAGGGAGAGTGAGAGACACACACACACACAAGGCGGGAGGAGAGGGTAAAAGAAAAAGACGGGAGGAGGGGGGGGAGACAAGGAGAGGAAGAGAGAGACAAGGAGAGGGGAAGGAGAGTAATAGAGAGAGAGACACACACACGAGGGGGAGGAAAGGGGAAGGGAGAAAGAGGTACAAGGGGGGAAGAAAGGGAGAGAGAGAGAGACAAGAGGAGAGGGGAAAGGAGGAGAGAGAGAGACACACAAGGGGGAAGAGAGAGGAGGGGGGGGAGAGGTGAAGAGAGACACACACACGAGAAGAGAGAGAGAGAGACACACACACATGAGGGGGGAGGAGAGGGGTAGAGAAAGACATGAGGGGAGAGGAGAGGGGAAGACAGAGACACACACACACACACACACACACACGAGGGGGGAGGAGAGGGGTAGAGAAAGACATGAGGGGGGAGGAGAGAGAGACAGGAGGAGAGAGAGACAGGAAGGGGGGGGGGAGAAAGGAGGAGAGGGGAAAAAGAGAGACAGGAAGGGGGAGCACAGAGATGAGCGGGGAAGAGCACAAGAGGAGGGGCGAGGAGACAAGTGGGAAAGGGATGTGAAATGGAAGAGGCAGCAGGAAGGAGAAGACAGGAACATGAGAAAACAAAAGGGAAAAAGTAACAAACATAAGATTGGGGGGAGCAGCAGGAATTCCGAAGGATGCAAACAATGATGAAGAGAAGAATATATGAAGATGGAGACACAGGTGAATGCAGAACATGAGCGAGAAGAAGGAGGAAAAAAAAAAAAAAGGAGGCAGAAAAATGTGAAGAACGTTTCTAGGACTGTCCAAGCCGACTACTCTAATCCCCCCCCTCCCCCCACCGACCTTCACGTCCGGTACTCACCTAAACATCTCTGTGATCTCTCCTTTCACCAGGGCCACAAGCAGAGGGAAGCCGATACAGGCGGGGACCAGGTAGAGGAGCGCCGGCTGCGGAGAGACACCAGACATCAGAGACCACATCATCCTCCTCAGGTACGAGAACAATGGCGGCTGCCGCACTCCACAACACACAATGAGTATGCAACCTGCGTAATGCTGCTCGTGAGCAATGGTGGGACAAGATGGCCGCCACTCTCCGGCGCTGGAGAGAAGAAAATTAGTTACAGTTGTTATCAAACAGCAGCTGTCCATGAGTTGTATTTGGTATTGCAGCTCGGCTCTATTTAAGTGAATGGGGCTGGCCTGCAATGCCTTATACAACCAGTGGACAGGTGTGGAGCCGTTTTGGGAAGAGAGCAGCAGTGTTTCTCTTTTTTCTGTGGTTATTGAGCTTATTCACTACCAGATTCTGTTTTTTTCCATCAATCAAAATGATATGAAAACCTTATCTGGAAATGGAGAAGTTTACACAGAAGGGGAAGTATCACCTGGGCCGGTCACCTTTAACCCTTTCACTGCCGAGCGTCAATGCTGGCCTCCTATGGTCACCGCCGATGGTGGAGTCAGTGACTGCGTGCGCCGATACAACGTGGTTACTGACCTGAGCGTGTTTGAAGGTGTGCATCACAAATATGGTCAGGGCCAGGCCAAAGATGTACGCCAGGAAGCTGGTGTAAAAGTAAGTGTGAGAATTCTTCTTCAAACTGCAATGAAAGATTCAACCCGGTTAGCAAAGACGAGTGTGAAAACTGAGTGTCTGCTCTGAACTCCGGCACCCGGCGTGATGCCGACACAGTACAGTGGTCTGCGCTCACCTGATGTCAAAGCGGAGTAACAGAGCGATGAAGATTCCTGGAATACAGAGAAGAAATGGAATATGGGATTAGAAGGTCACATGACTGGATGTGTAACCTGTCACCAGACACATACAGGAGCTGTATACACAAACGGGAGAAGAGCCGTCAATGTTAATGAGGGCCCCAACCACAAAGCAGGCGTGCTGTGCAGACACGGCCACAGCGTACGATATGGATGGGATAGGAGCCGTTTATGCTGCCATGATACAGCTGGGATAACAGATGGTTACTGGACAGCTATAGCAATGGCTTCCTACCGTATATGACAAGGATGGGGAACCTGTGGCCCTCCAGCTGCCGCAAAACTACAATCCCCATCATGCCTGGAGAGCTAAAGCTTTGGTTGTGCAGGCATGATGGGAATTGTAGTTCTGCCGCAGCTGGAGGGTCACTGGTTCCCCTCATCCTCGGTATATGACATCATTGTTCGGACTCACCTGGAATGACAATATCCCCCAGTCCCAACATAGCAAAATTATTGGCTTCAAGTCCCTTCTCCAGCAGATCCTGAGGAAACACCACTGAGAGGAAAGAGAAAAGAGGAGAGAATGGGGAGGTGGAAACACTACAGAGCAGGGTCAGGATCTTGGCTCTCCAGCTGTTGGAAAACTACAACTCCCATCATGCCTGGACAGCCACAGCTTCAGCTGGACAGCCAAGGTTTCCCATCCCTGGTGTATAGCAGCACATCCCAACCTGGGGCTCTATAGCTGCAGATCCCATCATGCCCCGACAGAACTGCTGCAAAACTACAGTGCTGCAAAGCGTCTGCAACTTTTACAAAACTAGAACGTCCATGATGGAAGAAGCTGGAGACCACTGCAGTAAAGAGAAATGGAGAATGCGGGGTTTGGGCCAGATACTCACATTTTATTGGTGCCTCAAAAGATTTGGCCACAGTCACCATTACGTTGGTCCCAAAAACCTGGAAAAAAACAAAACAAAATGCTTTAAGGGCTATTAAAGGGGCACTCCAGTGAAAGTCTTTTTCTTTCAAATCAACTGGTGTCAGAAATTTATATAGATTTGTAATTTACTTCTATTTAAAAATCTCCAGTCTTCCAGTACTTATCAGCTGCTGTACATCCTGCAGGAAGTGGTGTATTCTCTCCAATCTTACACAGTGCTCTCTGCTGCCACCTCTGTCCATGTCAGGAACTGTCCAGAGCAGCAGCAAATCCCCATAGAAAACCTCTCCTGCTCCTGCTATGGAGAATACACCACTTCCTGCAGGACACACAGCAGCTGATAAGTATGGGAAAACTTTATATTTTTTAATAGAAGTAAATTACAAATCTATATAACTTTCTGAAACCAGTTGATTTGAAAGAAAAAGATTTTCACCAGCGTGCCTCTTTAAATGTCTCATGTTGCCTTTGGGTTATGGACAGACTTACCCAGAAGATGTCATAGATGAAGAGCCCCCCCAGCAGGATGCAGCCGGTACTGACGTTGTTCAGATGCAGAAGCTCAACCCCATTGAGGGCAAACGCCAAACCAAAGAGGTTATTGGCGATCCAGTGCTGAGGAGAAGAGACGGATATTTATGGTCACACAGCGGGAACGGCACAGAAATCCCACCAAGTGGTCCCGAGTCATATGGGGGTGGGCTTCTCACCTTCTTCAGGAGGTACCAGACCCCGACTACTCCGCTGATCACCAGACACACCAAGTCCCGGGTGTCAAACTCGTAATTTACAATCTCTACAGGAAGAACATGCAGAATGTGAGCAGATCAATAAGCCAGGAAGAGCGCCCCCCGGCTGTGGCCATACACGGTGCACTCACCTTCCTTACTGTCCCCTGAGCCCTGAGTGAAGAGCAGCTGATACTGTTTGTTGGGGAAGTTTTCTGGGAAGAGTCTGTTCATGGCCGGGCTGAGGGAGAAGTGTGGGACACAGACAAGGAGCGTGTTAAAGGGGTTACGCAGTTTGGGAAAATTCATGGCCTATTAGAGGGGAAGGAGTCCGACCCCCAGGATAATACTGCAGCACCGTACACCACCATAGATACCGTACACCACCATAGATAATAGTATAGGGACAGCAATGATAAGAAAGGGGGCTTCAGCACTCACCTGACCACCGGGACCCCATCAAACAGCTGACTAACCCTGTCAATCTAATATCAATGGCCATCAATGTTTCCAGGCTGGAGAACCCTCTTATTATTAATCCAGGACTGAACCAAGAGGGAGAGGTGGGGGGTAAAGGGATGAATGAGAACGAGGATGAGCGGGGGCCGTCCCACCTTATGTAATATATCGCTGCTTGCAGACTGTGTATGGAGCGTTCCCCATTTTAACCGGAGGCTGAAATCCTCCTCGGACTTACAGAGGCTGTGTACGAGGACTTATTATTAATACATGGCTGGGGGCAGTAGTGATACTCACCTACCCCCGATTCCCTGCAGCTCACTGTCCCAGCTTCTTCCTGGTGTGAGCTCTGGTGTTCCTGCACTTATCGGCTGCTGTATGTCCTGCAGGAAGTGGTGTATTCTCTCCAGTCTAACACAGTGCTCTCTGCTGCCACCTCTGTCCATGTCAGGAACTGTCTACAGTAGGAGAGGTTTTCTATGGGGATTTGCTGCTGCTCTGGACAGTTCCTGACATGGACAGAGGTGGCAGCAGAGAGCACTGTGTCAGACTGGAGAGAATACACCACTTCCTGCAGGACACACAGCAGATGACAAGTACTGAAATACTGGAGATTTTTTTAAATAGAAGTAATTTACAAATCTCTGCCACTTTCTAGTACCATTTGATTTAAAAAAAAATTTTTGTTGAACTATCCCTTTAAGATCTCTGCCCGCTGTCCGTAAAGTCACTAATCTTGTGGATAGGTAATGAGCTGTCATTCTGAGATATCCCCTTATAACCAATATAAATCCAATAAATGTAGATGTCCTGATGCTGTATCTTGTGTAGCGGCAGGCAGTGACACACCGGCAAGCCAGATCTATACGCCAAGGGTCACCCATATCTGCTCACCTTATAGTGTGCGCCAGAGCCAAGACCCCCAGGATGAAGAAATACATGGACAGTAAGAGGTTAATATACTCCTGGGAGAAGATCTGGAAGAGGAAAGAAAAAAAATGTCAGAAGCGAAGAAAGGAGCCTTATACAGTCAATAAACGGAAGCCAGAAAGAGGGGACAATCCTACTACCCCTGGGGATACAACATCACAGAACGAAAGGGGATCTCCAGCCATATAACCTGAGGGGGGATACACAAGAGGTAATACAGCCCCTCCACCTCTGCTGATAATAGAGGGGGGGATACAGGAGAGGTAATACAGCCCCTGCACCTCTGCTGATAATAGAGAGGGGGGATACAGGAGAGGTAATACAGCCCCCTGCACCTCTGCTGATAATAGAGGGGGGATACAGGAGAGGTAATACAGCCCCTGCTCCTCTGCTGATAATAGAGGGGGGGGGATACAGGAGGGGTAATACAGCCCCTGCTCCTCTGCTGATAATAGAGGGGGGGGGATACAGGAGAGGTAATACAGCCCCTGCACCTCTGCTGATAATAGAGAGGGAGGATACAGGAGAGGTAATACAGCCCCCTGTACCTCTGCTGATAGAGAGGGAGGATACAGGAGAGGTAATACAGCCCCTGCCCCTCTGCTGATAATAGAGAGGGAGGATACAGGAGAGGTAATACAGCCCCCTGCACCTCTGCTGATAATAGAGAGGGAGGATACAGGAGAGGTAATACAGCCCCTGCACCTCTGCTGATAATAGAGAGGGGGGGATACAGGAGAGGTAATACAGCCCCTGCACCTCTGCTGATAATAGAGAGGGAGGATACAGGAGAGGTAATACAGCCCCCTGCACCTCTGCTGATAATAGAGAGGGATACAGGAGAGGTAATACAGCCCCTGCACCTCTGCTGATAATAGAGAGGGGGGATACACGAGAGGTAATACAGCCCCTGCCCCTCTGCTGATAATAGAGAGGGGGATACAGGAGAGGTAATACAGCCCCTGCACCTCTGCTGATAATAGAGAGGGGGGGTACAGGAGAGGTAATACAGCCCCTGCACCTCTGCTGATAATAGAGAGGGAGGATACAGGAGAGGTAATACAGACCCTGCCCCTCTGCTGATAATAGAGAGGGAGGATACAGGAGAGGTAATACAGCCCCTGCACCTCCGCTGATAATAGAGAGGGGGGGGATACAGGAGAGGTAATACAGCCCCTGCACCTCTGCTGATAATAGAGAGGGGGGGATACAGGAGAGGTAATACAGACCCCTGCACCTCTGCTGATAATAAAGGGGGGGGATACAGGAGAGGTAATACAGCCCCTGCACCTCTGCTGATAATAGAGAGGGGGGGTACAGGAGGGGTAATACAGCCCCTGCCCCTCTGCTGATAATAGAGAGGGGGAGGGGGATACAGGAGAGGTAATACAGCCCCTGCCCCTCTGCTGATAATAGAGAGGGAGGATACAGGAGAGGTAATACAGCCCCTGCACCTCTGATGATAATAGAGAGGGGGGGGGATACATGAGAGGTAATACAGCCCCTGCTCCTCTGCTGATAATAGAGAGGGAGGATACAGGAGAGGTAATACAGCCCCTGCACCTCTGCTGATAATAGAGAGGGGGGTACAGGAGAGGTAATACAGCCCCTGCCCCTCTGCTGATAATAGAGAGGGGGGGGGGGGGGTACAGGAGAGGTAATACAGCCCCTGCACCTCTGCTGATAATAGAGAGGGGGGATACAGGAGAGGTAATACAGCCCCTGCACCTCTGCTGATAATAGAGAGGGAGGATACAGGAGAGGTAATACAGCCCCCTGCACCTCTGCTGATAATAGAGAGGGAGGATACAGGAGAGGTAATACAGCCCCTGCCCCTCTACTGATAATAGAGAGGGGGGGGGGGATACAGGAGAGGTAATACAGCCCCCTGCACCTCTGCTGATAATAGAGAGGGAGGATACAGGAGAGGTAATACAGCCCCTGCCCCTCTACTGATAATAGAGAGGGGGGGGGGGGGTACAGGAGAGGTAATACAGCCCCTGCACCTCTGCTGATAATAGAGAGGGATACAGGAGAGGTAATACAGCCCCTGCACCTCTGCTGATAATAGAGAGGGGGGGGGGGATACAGGAGAGGTAATACAGCCCCCTGCACCTCTGCTGATAATAGAGAGGGAGGATACAGGAGAGGTAATACAGCCCCTGCACCTCTGCTGATAATAGAGAGGGAGGATACAGGAGAGGTAATACAGCCCCCTGCACCTCTGCTGATAATAGAGAGGGAGGATACAGGAGAGGTAATACAGCCCCTGCACCTCTGCTGATAATAGAGAGGGGGGGATACACGAGAGGTAATACAGCCCCCTGCACCTCTGCTGATAATAGAGAGGGAGGATACAGGAGAGGTAATACAGCCCCTGCACCTCTGCTGATAATAGAGAGGGGGGATACAGGAGAGGTAATACAGCCCCCTGCACCTCTGCTGATAATAGAGAGGGATACAGGAGAGGTAATACAGCCCCTGCACCTCTGCTGATAATAGAGAGGGAGGATACAGGAGAGGTAATACAGCCCCTGCCCCTCTGCTGATAATAGAGAGGGGGGGATACAGGAGAGGTAATACAGCCCCTGCTCCTCTGCTGATAATAGAGAGGGGGGGGGGATACAGGAGAGGTTATACAGCCCCCTGCACCTCTGCTGATAATAGAGAGGGATACAGGAGAGGTAATACAGCCCCCTGCACCTCTGCTGATAATAGAGAGGGATACAGGAGAGGTAATACAGCCCCTGCACCTCTGCTGATAATAGAGAGGGAGGATACAGGAGAGGTAATACAGCCCCCTGCACCTCTGCTGATAATAGAGAGGGAGGATACAGGAGAGGTAATACAGCCCCTGCACCTCTGCTGATAATAGAGAGGGAGGATACAGGAGAGGTAATACAGCCCCTGCACCTCTGCTGATAATAGAGAGGGGGGATACAGGAGAGGTAATACAGCCCCTGCACCTCTGCTGATAATAGAGAGGGAGGATACAGGAGAGGTAATACAGCCCCTGCCCCTCTGCTGATAATAGAGAGGGATACAGGAGAGGTAATACAGCCCCCTGCACCTCTGCTGATAATAGAGAGATAGAGAGGGGGGGGGGGGGGATACAGGAGAGGTAATACAGCCCCTGCACCTCTGCTGATAATAGAGAGGGGGGATACAGGAGAGGTAATACAGACCCTGCACCTCTGCTGATAATAGAGAGGGAGGATACAGGAGAGGTAATACAGCCCCTGCACCTCTGCTGATAATAGAGAGGGGGGTACAGGAGAGGTAATACAGCCCCTGCCCCTCTGCTGATAATAGAGAGGGGGATACAGGAGAGGTAATACAGCCCCTGCCCCTCTGCTGATAATAGAGAGGGGGGGGGGATACAGGAGAGGTAATACAGCCCCCTGCACCTCTGCTGATAATAGAGAGAGGGGGGATACAGGAGAGGTAATACAGCCCCTGCACCTCTGCTGATAATAGAGGGGGGGGATACAGGAGAGGTAATACAGCCCCTGCACCTCTGCTGATAATAGAGAGGGGGGGGAGGATACAGGAGAGGTAATACAGCCCCTGCACCTCTGCTGATAATAGAGAGAGGGGGGATACAGGAGAGGTAATACAGCCCCTGCACCTCTGCTGATAGAGAGGGGGGATACAGGAGAGGTAATACAGCCCCTGCTCCTCTGCTGATAATAGAGGGGGGATACAGGAGAGGTAATACAGCCCCTGCCCCTCTGCTGATAATAGAGAGGGAGGATACAGGAGAGGTAATACAGCCCCTGCACCTCTGCTGATAATAGAGAGGGGGGGGGGATACAGGAGAGGTAATACAGCCCCTGCACCTCTGCTAATAATAGAGAGGGGGGGATACACGAGAGGTAATACAGCCCCTGCACCTCTGCTGATAGAGAGGGGGGAGGATACAGGAGAGGTAATACAGCCTCTGCTGATAATAGAGAGGGGGGATACAGGAGAGGTAATACAGCCCCTGCACCTCTGCTGATAATAGAGAGGGATACAGGAGAGGTAATACAGCCCCTGCACCTCTGCTGATAGAGAGGGAGGAGGCCGCAATACACAACCATCTACTTCTGCCCAATCACCTGTTCCAGACGCAGAAGCGGATATAATACAATACAAGATACTGCAGTGTAATATACAAGAGCTGAAGAGGTGACATATTTGGCCCTTATATTATATCCTCCTTATTATATCCGGATAGATAGATGTATATACCAGGCAGGATTACACTCACTTACTGTAGATTTACCAACCACATCTGCTGGAAGTTAACTCCAAGCATCTACTACGCTTTCAGTCAAGTACTATTTCATGTTGCTTCATATCTCCCCCCAAAACCTCAGACTGTGGCCCCTTGTCTTTGTGAGTAAAGTTACAAAAGGTGAACAAAAAAAAAATACTTTATATTCCTGTGAAGTTAAAAAAGTAAATGAACAAAGTTTTATGCAGCAGCGTCGGCGGCCTGATCGTCCCGCTCATCACATGACTCATGCCGCAGCATACGCCGAGGTGGTGAGCTCGCCCTCCGGCTACACTGAGTAAACTATAGGGAGGGGACAACAAAAAAAACAAACCGTGTCCTCGGGGCCCCAGACAGCGGCGGCCTTAACCCCTTCACACCAGCGCCATCTCTGACTACGGTCCTTCCATGTTTTTACACAGACAACAATAAATAAAAATATTAAATAAAAAATTAAAATTAAAAAAAAAAAAATCAGCCGTCCTGGGATGTTGAGGGGGCACTAAAATGCTCAACCCGAGTAACCAACCCTATTAACGTCAATGGGAACCTGCCCCCTGCTCAGCAGAGGGGAGGGCGTCTGGTCACCTTCAAGGGACGTGTAACCAAAATACACAATGTGACATGTCAGGCCCACTCAGCGGCAGAGGTGGGAACCCCGACATGACGTCTCCAGCCTGTTTTCAGACCAGGAAGTGGCTGAGGAGGGAGGTCACCGGGGCAGTGCGATACGGGACCCAACACTGGATTCGGGCCAGTAAGAGGACGTTGTTGCCTTCATCCACCCACCTGCTTTTAGGGAATGTTCACACGTAGCGGATCCGCAGCGAGACCCGCTGCAGAACCCTGCCCAGAAATCTCTGTGGGCAGACAAAGTCGCAGCAGGAGGCACATTCCGCTGCGAGTTTGCCAGCAGCCCGCCTCGTTAACCCCCCCGACACCAGAGCCTATACTTCACCTGGTTCCCGCTCCGGCTTGCCCCACCGCAGCGCACTGATTGGCTGAGCGGGACGTGAAGACACCGGGACCCAGAAGCAAGCCGGAGCGGGTACCCGGTGAAGTATAGGGCTGCAGAGTTTGTCTGCCCATAGAGTTTACAGGGCAGATATCCGCTGCAGATCTGGTACGTGTGAACGTACCCTAAAAGAAAAATAATATAAAAACGTGATGAAGGTGCCAACAAAATATACAGATCACAGTGCAAAGAGTGAGCGTCCCGTCACCCGGCAGCCAATAAGAGAGTGGTTACAGGGTCAGAATGGAGAACACATGGTTGGAATTTTGTTAAAGTAGTAAAAGAAAAGACAAGTTGTATAACTGGGGGTACGGCTGTGATGACAGTGACCCCCACAATACAGATCACATGACCGGACCACCGCTGTATCGGCCCACCGCTCTGGCTATACACATCATAAACCCGATACTCACTTTAAAAAACAGGTAAAGCCCGAAGAGGGTGCAGCTGGCGATGATGGGGAAGCGGGCGGCATCCCTGCTGGTGATGGTCTCCGGCATGTCCGATGCGTTCTGCAGGAAGAACAACAACACCCAGCAGTGAGATTCAGGATAGCATTGGGGTTACAGGCAACAAGGCAAACAATGGGCACTATCCCCCTCCCCTCAGTGTCCAGTCTCTATACTGAGTACAGCACAGTACCATCCCCCTCCCCTCAGTGTCCAGCCTCTATATTGAGAGAGTACAGAGAGGCTACAGCACAGTACCATCCTCCTCCCCTCAGTGTCCAGCCTCTAAACTGAGTACAGCACAGTACCATCCTCCTCCCCTCTATACTGAGTACAGCACAGTACCATCCTCCTCCCCTCTATACTGAGTACAGCACAGTACCATCCTCCTCCCCTCTATACTGAGTACAGCACAGTACCATCCTCCTCCCCTCTATACTGAGTACAGCACAGTACCATCCTCCTCCCCTCAGTGTATCTGCACAGCACAGTACCATCCTCCTCCCCTCTATACTGAGTACAGCACAGCACCATCCTCCTCCCCTCTATACTGAGTACAGCACAATACCATCCTCCTCCCCTCAGTGTATCTGCACAGCACAGTACCATCCTCCTCCCCTCTATACTGAGAGGATACAGCACAGTACCATCCTCCTCCCCTCTATACTGAGTACAGCACAGTACCATCCTCCTCCCCTCTGTACTGAGAGGATACAGCACAGCACCATCGTCCTCCCCTCTATACTGAGTACAGCACAGTACCATCTTCCTCCCCTCTATACTGAGTACAGCACAGCACCATCCTTCTCCCCTCTATACTGAGTACAGCACAGTACCATCCTCCTCCCCTCTATACTGAGTACAGCACAGTACCATCCTCCTCCCCTCTATACTGAGTACAGCACAGTACCATCCTCCTCCCCTCTATACTGAGTACAGCACAGTACCATCCCCCTCCCCTCTATACTGAGTACAGCACAGTACCATCCCCCTCCACTCTATACTGAGTACAGCACAGTACCATCCTCCTCCCCTCTAAACTGAGTACAGAACAGCACCATCCTCCTCCCCTCTATACTGAGTACAGCACAGCACCATCCTCCTTTCCTCTATACTGAGTACAGCACAGCACCATCCTCCTCCCCTCTATACTGAGTACAGCACAGCACCATCCTCCTCCCCTCAGTGTTTCTGCACAGCACAGTACCATCCTCCTCCCCTCTATACTGAGTACAGAACAGTACCATCCTCCTCCCCTCTATACTGAGTACAGCACAGTACCATCCCCCTCCCCTCTATACTGAGTACAGCACAGTACCATCCTCCTCCCCTCTATACTGAGTACAGCACAGTACCATCCTCCTCCCCTCTATACTGAGTACAGCACAGTACCATCCTCCTCCCCTCTATACTGAGTACAGCACAGCACCATCCTCCTCCCCTCTATACTGAGTACAGCACAGTACCATCCTCCTCCCCTCTATACTGAGTACAGAACAGTACCATCCTCCTCCCCTCTATACTGAGTACAGCACAGCACCATCCTCCTCCCCTCTATACTGAGAGGATACAGCACAGTACCATCCTCCTCCCCTCTATACTGAGTACAGCACAGCACCATCCTCCTCCCCTCTATACTGAGTACAGCACAATACCATCCTCCTCCCCTCAGTGTATCTGCACAGCACAGTACCATCCTCCTCCCCTCTATACTGAGTACAGCACAGTACCATCCTCCTCCCCTCTATACTGAGTACAGCACAGCACCATCCTCCTCCCCTCTATACTGAGTACAGCACAGTACCATCCTCCTCCCCTCTATACTGAGTACAGCACAGTACCATCCTCCTCCCCTCTATACTGAGTACAGCACAGCACCATCCCCCTCCCCTCTATACTGAGTACAGCACAGCACCATCCTCCTCCCCTCAGTGTATCTGCACAGCACAGTACCATCCTCCTCCCCTCTATACTGAGTACAGCACAGTACCATCCTCCTCCCCTCTATACTGAGTACAGCACAGCACCATCCTCCTCCCCTCTATACTGAGTACAGCACAGTACCATCCTCCTCCCCTCTATACTGAGTACAGCACAGCACCATCCTCCTCCCCTCTATACTGAGTACAGCACAGTACCATCCTCCTCCCCTCTATACTGAGTACAGCACAGTACCATCCTACTCCCCTCTATACTGAGTACAGCACAGTACCATCCTCCTCCCCTCTATACTGAGTACAGCACAGTACCATCCTCCTCCCCTCTATACTGAGTACAGCACAGTACCATCCTCCTCCCCTCTATACTGAGTACAGCACAGCACCATCCCCCTCCCCTCTATACTGAGTACAGCACAGTACCATCCTCCTCCCCTCTATACTGAGTACAGCACAGCACCATCCTCCTCCCCTCTATACTGAGTACAGCACAGCACCATCCCCCTCCC
Source organism: Dendropsophus ebraccatus (assembly GCF_027789765.1). Lineage (NCBI taxonomy): Eukaryota > Metazoa > Chordata > Amphibia > Anura > Hylidae > Dendropsophus > Dendropsophus ebraccatus. Next base: position 6,584,533 of record NC_091467.1, read on the forward strand.
CTCTATACTGAGTACAGCACAGCACCATCCTCCTCCCCTCTATACTGAGTACAGCACAGTACCATCCTCCTCCCCTCAGTGTATCTGCACAGCACCATCCTCCTCCCCTCTATACTGAGTACAGCACAGTACCATCCCCCTCCCCTCTATACTGAGTACAGCACAGTACCATCCTCCTCCCCTCTATACTGAGTACAGCACAGTACCATCCTCCTCCCCTCTATACTGAGTACAGCACAGTACCATCCTCCTCCCCTCAGTGTATCTGCACAGCACCATCCTCCTCCCCTCTATACTGAGTACAGCACAGCACCATCCTCCTCCCCTCTATACTGAGTACAGCACAGTACCATCCTTCTCCCCTCTATACTGAGTACAGCACAGTACCATCCTCCTCCCCTCTATACTGAGTACAGCACAGTACCATCCTCCTCCCCTCAGTGTATATGCACAGCACCATCCTCCTCCCCTCTATACTGAGTACAGCACAGCACCATCCCCCTCCCCTCTATACTGAGTACAGCACAGCACCATCCCCCTCCCCTCTATACTGAGTACAGCACAGCACCATCCCCCTCCCCTCTGTACTGAGTACAGCACAGCACCATCCTCCTCCCCTCAGTGTATCTGCACAGCTGTCGCCCGGCCACACTCCCCCTCACTCCCCGGCAGCCTTTGGCTTGTATCTCTGCAGCAGCTGGCGGCCGGAGCTCCCCCATCTCCGCTCCATTCTGAGAGGGTCCCGGGAGCAGCACACAGGCCCCGGCCGCGCTCCCTCACCTTCCCCCGGGCACAGGTTACGCTTCTCATTGCTCCGAAGAAGATGGGCAGCAGCGCCATCCCCAGCAGGCTGCCGTACGCCAGCGCCGTCCCCTCCGGGCTTCCCAGCCTCCCGGTGCCGTTCACAGCAGCATCGCTCTCATTGTGCAGAGCCGCGGGCTCCAGCTCCGCCATGTCCGGGATGTCGCTGCTTCGTCAGACTTCACAGCGATCAGACCGGTAAGGACACGTTACCAAAGCTGCCGGAAGTGACGTCTCATTCAGGCGACACACTGCACTCAACTTCCCTAGCGACCAGGCGCGGCTGTATCCAGGGGAGGGGCTTATAGAACACGTCATAACACCTACTCCGCCCCTCAGCTGGTCTACACACTGTTCCAAAATAAGGAGCAGTATTATAGTATGTATTATTAGCATGTATTATAGTACTTATATTCCTGTATATAGGGGGCAGTATTATAGTAGTTATATCCCTGTATATAGGGGCAGTATTATAGTAGTTATATTCCTGTATATAGGAGCAGTATTATAGTAGTTATATTCCTGTATATAGGAGCAGTATTATAGTAGTTATATTCTTGTATATAGGGAGCAGTATTATAGTAGTATATTCCTGTATATAGGAGCAGTATTATAGTAGTTCTATTCCTGTATATAGGGAGCAGTATTATAGTAGTTATATTCCTGTATATAGGGAGCAGTATTATAGTAGTTATATTCCTGTATATAGGAGCAGTATTATAGTAGTTATATCCCTGTATATAGGAGCAGTATTATAGTAGTTATATTCCTGTATATAGGAGCAGTATTATAGTAGTTCTATTCCTGTATATAGGGAGCAGTATTATAGTAGTTATATTCCTGTATATAGGAGCAGTATTATAGTAGTTATATCCCTGTATATAGGAGCAGTATTATAGTAGTTATATTCCTGTATATAGGAGCAGTATTATAGTAGTATATTCCTGTATATAGGAGCAGTATTATAGTAGTTATATTCCTGTATATAGGGAGCAGTATTATAGTAGTTATATTCCTGTATATAGGGGCAGTATTATAGTAGTTATATTCCTGTATATAGGAGCAGTATTATAGTAGTTATATTCCTGTATATAGGAGCAGTATTATAGTAGTTATATCCCTGTATATAGGAGCAGTATTATAGGAGTTATATTCCTATATATAGGAGCAGTATTATAGTAGTTATATTCCTGTATATAGGAGCAGTATTATAGTAGTTATATTATTGTATTATATGTAGGAGGCAGTATTAGGCCATGTTCACACCATACTTTTTATGAGAAGAGCGGTATATTATACCTATGGGGTATTATTAGAAATGGCATGTGTATTAGTGGGCACCAGACCGTTTCCTGGCCCCATTGTTGGGGAAGGGCCGTTTGGATTACATCTTTATGGACACACTAATTTAAACCTGCTGTTCTGTTCGGTCAAAAATGACCGAATTTGAAATTTGATATTTTTTTGAAATATTCATTATGCGGTTCTGAAACTTGTGGTTCATTGACTTTTCCTCATTTGAGGGGTTCTTACTAATAGCAGTTTGTATTTATTTATTTTTTGTTTATTTTTACTCCACGTCTTTTTTTACTCTTGTACTGTTCGGTCAAAAATGACCAATAGCCTTTTATACTAATCTCCAGCCATTTTTTGAAAAAAATAAAGGAGTAATAATCTCATTTTGGTCAATCATTAACCGAGACAACAGAAAGCCGGACATAATGTTACATTACAATGCCACTAAAGGGACAGTTGCTACTCTAGATCAACTCATAGGCACTTACACCTGTAAACGCAGAACTAATTGGTGGCCAATGGTTGTTTTTTACAATATTCATGATGTGTCGGCGTACAATGCATTTGTGTTATGGCGTGAAATAGATCCAAATTGGAACAAAAATAAACTGTATAAAAGAAGAATGGGAATTTTTATAGAGGAATTGGGAAAATCACTGGTTAGCCCATATATTGAACAAAGAAAAGTAACACCCAGAGGTGATGGAGCTGCAGCCATGGTCCACAGGATCCAACAGCATGCTGAAGAAAGTGACCCAAGGGCTTCCGCTAGCACTGCCACGATGGCCACGGCCTCCACCAGCAATGCAACCAGCCTAAAACGGGAATGATGCGCCTTCTTTCCAACATCAAGTAATCACAAATCCAATGTGATATGTTGCAAAGTGCAAAGTACTTATGCAAAAGACATGTCAATTATACTTGTGACAAATGCAAATAGTAAATTTAGCACCTTGAACCTTATTTCACATTTTATATAGAAAAAACTAGACTTTTATATTTACATACAGTTTGATGTTACTAGTTATAGTTAACAGTTTTATAAAGACTTTTTTGTGCAATATGCATGAATAATGCAATAAGGCCATCTAACTTTTTTTTTGACACAAATGAATATGTAAATTAAAGAAGCAGTTCACTTTTTTTTTTTTTTGGGCCCCCCCCGGTAGCCTGTGGCATGTATACTTACAGAAGATGATCGGTGTCCCGCGGCGTAGCTCCGGTCCCGTCCCGCGGTGCCGTACAAATCTGGCGCGCGCTCACTTCCGCCGGCGCTGTGACTCCTCTTCTCAGCCTTGTAATTTGAACGCCGGAAGTCACGCGCTTCCATAGAGAATGCATGGAAGCGAGTGACTTCCGGCGTATAATGACAGGACAGAGAAGAGGACTGACAGCAGCCGGCGGAAGTGAGCGCGCGCCGGATTTGAACGGCACCGCAGGACGGGACCGGAGCTACGCCGCGGGACACCGATCATCTTCTGTAAGTATACATGCCACAGGCTACCGGGGGGGGGGCCCCAAAAAAAAAAAGTGAACTGCTTCTTTATGTTTTTTATTTCATTTTTCATTTGTTTATAAACAACCATGTTCACATATAGTTTTTTGGCTATGTTCACACTACGTAAGAGACCGGCCGTTCCGTGACCCCAGCTGGGTCACGGAACGGCCGGTCTCTAGCCGGATCATCTCGCGCGCCCGCTTCAGAGCTTCCCATAGCCCACAGTGCCGCTTGCTTCACTGTGTGAACTGACAGGTCTTTCTGCGGACGGAATTCACTGAATTCCGGCCGCAGAAAACTGACATGTCAGCTTTTTCCGGCCCCGCATGGGATCCCGGCCGGAGCGTATACGATGTGTGTACGCTCCAGCCGGGATCCCATTGAAAACAAGGCTATGTACCACCCTCAAAACTACGGCCGTAGTTCTGCGGCAAGAACTATGGCCGTAGTTTTACGTAGTGTGAACATAGCCTAATAATGCAAAAGAAAAATAAAACACTAGTTAGTTAAAAATCCAGACCTTAATAGGCCCGGTCAAAAATGACCGAAACATGATATGTGTATAGTAGAACCGAACAGAACAGCAGGGTTAAAGCATTCCGTCTTGCTGTCAGTTTCCCTTTCAGTGAATGTAAACCCAGTGCTGTATAAATCCTTATCCTTCCATCTGTAGGTTATACATGCAGTCCGTGTGCTTATAGGATGTGCAGCCTCTATGGCTCCCCGCTCTCAGCTCCCGGGGGAGGGGCAGTGAGGGGCCCCAGGCTCCGAGTCTCCTTTCTGTGTCCCAGTGAATCGATAGCAGGCAGCGGCTCACGGTACACGCATCGCCCTGTGTTTATCAGATGTATGCCAGGTCATTAAACACATAGCAGGAATCCAGCCGCCCTGCGCCCGGGCATAGGACTCCGGAACAATACCACGCGTTCCCCCTACAGAATATTTTTCCATAGCCCCCCGCCCCGGCCCCCTATGTTTGTATGCATACACTACACTTTTCTTGGAAAACAGAGCCCTGTTTAAGAGCGGTGTGACGTTGTGTTAGTCAGGACAGCTTACATGGGGCGATATTTATACTGTACATTATAACATTGAGAGAAGTCCTATAAACAGGGCAGGACAGGGATTTATATGTAACGGCCGCACACATACACGTTACTGCAGCACTGTACTCTAAGGGCTCTGCCGCATTGCTGGGCCACAATGGCCGACCACCAGCATGGCTGACCGGGGCCCCTCTATTACCTGGCTCGCCCAGTATGGGTGTATGGCTGCTTCAAATATTGGATTAGAAAGCACATTTTTGGGAATATATAATGGACGTAAATATACTGTAGGGCACAAGGCTGCATCACTGTTATATGGTGGATTGTATGATCTAAAGTGGGTCAGGTCTATGCTATGGACTGGTTTAGGTTCGACCCACTAAAAAGCCTTCTATGGTGCCAAAAAAATCAAGTATACAACTTCTATTATGTCTTCCTGAATTGGGAGGGGGGCTTGACATGTGAGCCCCCTTCACTTAAAGGGGTACTCCTGTGAAAATCTTTTTCTTTCAAATCAACTGGTTTCAGAAAGTTATAAAGATTTGTAATTTACTTCTATTTAAAAATCTCCAGTCTTTCAGTACTTATCAGCTGCTGTATGGCCTGCAGGAAGTGGTGTATTCTCTCGTCTGACACAGTGCTCTCTGCTGCCTCCTCTGTCCATGTCAGGAACTGTCCAGAGCAGCAGCAAATCCCAATAGAAAACCTCTCCTGCTCTGGACAGTTCCTGACATGGACAGAGGTGGCAGCAGAGAGCACAGTGTCAGACTGAAGAGAATACACCACTTCCTGCAGTACATACAGCAGCTAATAGGTATTGGAAGACTGGAGATTATTAAATGGAAGTACATTACTAGGCTATGTTCACACACAGTGAACAACTGGCCATTCCGTGACCCCGGCCTGGTCACGGAACGGCCGTTCTCTGCCCGGATCATCGCGGCTGGTACTTAAGTACCGGCCAGATGATCTGTCCGTTCGCAGAGCTCTGATGCGGGCGCATCAGTGCGCGCCCGTATCAGAGCTTCCCCCTGCACACTATGGAGCAAGCGGCTGGAGCCGCTCGCTTCATAGTGTGAACTGACAGGGTTTCCTACGGCCGCAATTCATTGAATTGCGGCCGCAGAAAACTGACATGTCAGTTATTTGCGGGGCTGCACGGGATTCCGGCTGGAGCGTATACGATGTGTGTATGCTCTGGCCGGGATCCCACTGAAACTAAGGCATTGTTCCACCCCGCAAAAACTACGGCCGTTGTTGCCATCGGTAACAATGGCCGTAGTTTTACGCAGTGTGAACATAGCCCAAATCTGTATAACTTTCTGACACCAGTTGATTTAAAAAAGATTTTCGCCAGAGCAACCCCCTCCCCCCCCCCGGCAGGTTGGTGGTGGACATGGTGGAGCCCACAACCTACCAGGCTAATGCCAGTATATACGTATGTCTTGTCAGTCAGTATGGATGCTGTCAGTCAGGGATGGGGAACCTGCCGCCCTCCAGCTGTTGCAAAACTACAATTCCCGACATATCCGGACGGCCAAAAGCTGGAGGGCTGAAGGTTCCCACTCCTGGTGTAAGGCAACAGTCGGGTTATGCTGAGGGTTGTAATCCCACAGCGTTTGGAGGCCACTGATGGTCGGCTCTGGAGGAAACATGAGAAGGCTGAAGGCGTAGAGGACTTTTTATTCCTCTGTGATTATTTTTCTTAGCTGCGACTAATTTTCCATCCCGGTGTGGGCGGACGGCCACTGCCAGAATACAGGCCATCTCCATTTTGTAGGTTTCTCAGGATCTCCCAGTCCTTTACTGCTGGTCAGAATGGGTGAGATACAGTATATACCATGGATATAACAAGTCCACACCCCAGGCTTTTGTTGTGTAAACATATCAGACCAATAATAATTGTCTAAAAAAAGCATTCAGTCCTTGGGGTAGGCGACTTGACAGTCCTCGCCCGATCCAGACCTGACAGTCCTCACCCGATCCAGACCTGACAGTCCTCACCCCGATCCGGACTTGACAGTCCTCACCCCGATCAGGACCTGACAGTCCTCGCCCGATCCAGACCTGACAGTCCTCACCCCGATCCGAACCTGACAGTCCTCACCCCAATCTGGACCTGACAGTCCTCGCCCAATCCAGACCTGACAGTCCTCACCCCGATCCGGACTTGACAGTCCTCGCCCGATCCAGACCTGACAGTCCTCACCCCGATCTGGACTTGACAGTCCTCGCCCGATCCAGACCTGACAGTCCTCACCCCGATCTGGACTTGACAGTCCTCGCCCGATCCAGACCTGACAGTCCTCACCCTGATCCGAACCTGACAGTCCTCACCCCAATCTGGACCTGACAGTCCTCGCCCAATCCAGACCTGACAGACCTCACCCGATCCAGACCTGACAGTCCTCGCCCAATCTGGACCTGACAGTCCTCACCCCGATCCAGACATGACAGTCCTCGCCCAATCTGGACCTGACAGTCCTCACCCCGATCCAGACATGACAGTCCTCGCCCCAATCTGGACCTGACAGTCCTCACCCCGATCCAGACATGACAGTCCTCGCCCAATCTGGACCTGACAGTCCTCACCCAGATCCAGACATGACAGTCCTCGCCCCAATCTGGACCTGACAGTCCTCACCCCGATCCAGACATGACAGTCCTCACCCGACTGGGGGAAGGAGACTAAATAGATAATAACAAGTATAGAAGGAATTGTTAGTCTCCCCATGGGCAGCAACATATCAAAAGTTATGTTCTGGAATACCCCTTTAAACTTTTCATATGGTCCTTTTTTCAATCTGTTGTCTGGTTCCCAATATCTCTGCAATTTGAGGTCTTTCGATGCACTGAAGGTGGGCCCGGCGCCCCCAGTGCACCAATATCTCCTCCCTGGTGGCCCTCGTCTTCTCTGTTCCCTCAGTCCCGCCTTCTTTGTCAAGTCCAATGCAGCTAGCACTACTTTATTAGCATCCACAGAGTGGGGAGGAAAATACGAGTGAGTATATTTTTTTATAGTACAGGGGGGGGGGCGGTGTCAAACTACCTACAGGAAGGGATTATCAACATGAGGGGTATTTTTTCCTGGTGGGGATTAAATAGCAGGGCCGAGGAGGATAGACAGGGTGGATGCCTAAACCGACTTGAGTTCTGCTGTGAAGATACAAAGTGGGGGCTATCATGTGGGAGCACATCGGGGCCTTATATTATATGGGGAAACAGAGAGACCCAACTGCTATATAGCCACACAGAGGGCGCCTAATTACTATACAGATGCACGAAGGGGGGCTAACTACTATATATATATATATAGATATATATATATATTTATATACACACACGAAGGGGGGCTAACTACCATATATACAGTATATATATATATATATATATATATATATATATATATATGAACAAAGGGGGGGCTAACTACTATACAAATATGCACAAATGGGGGCTCACTTTTATATATATGCACAAAGGGGGGCTAACTACTATATATATGCACAAAGGGGGGCTAACTACTATATATTCGCACAAAGGGGGGGTAACTACTATATATATGCATAAAGGGGGCCTAACTACTCTATTGGGACACAGCGAGGACCTCTGTATGGATACACAGAGAGAACCTATCTATGGATAAACAAAGCAAGCCTAACTACTATAAGAGGGCACAATGGGAACTAACTACTATATGGGGGCACAGAGGAGGGCTAATACTACATGCGCTGGAGCAAGGAAACTAATCTGTTTCTCTGGCAGATTCTTCAGAGTTGTGGCCCCGGCCAGATGGAAACGAAAAAGAAGACGTCATCTGGGTCACTTGACATTAATCACTGTCGTCATTTGTACAGTCTATAGTACCTGTGTAGTGCTGGAATCTACCAATATATGGGGATAGTATTTTATTTACTAACAGTATAATGGTATTAGTCAGTATGTGATGGTATTGGTAAAGGTTATGGTGTAGCGGTATTATTTGTCCCATATATACTGGAATCATTAGTAATACTGGCGTCATGGAAGCACATCCAGCACAGGGTGACCCGCACTGCACTATTATACCCCAGCATGCAGCTGTTAGTGCAGGTTTCCCTCATAGGGTCCACATAGCCCTGGAGCCGGCCGTGGTGACTGCACCCACATAGCTACACCTGCGCCCCCACATCTCTCCCGCACAGAGACCACTCATACTTCACCATCCTTCACCATCCGATGAACCTGACGGCGACCAGGTCATCAAACATTCTGGATTACTGGATCAGTCATAGAAAAGTATAGAAAACTCATTGTCACTAAGACGAAGCCATAATATTCCACGCTGTACTGCCGTTCTGTGCTGGAAACCTTCTGGATTATAGGGATTTTACATGGCCCCCTAATATTCCCATCCCCTTTAAGGAAGCATGGGATCTGCGGGTCATTCCCATCCCTCCTCTCTCCCTCCCCTCCCCCGTCTATCCATAGCGTCTCTCCCGCCCTCTCTCCATAAACACTGAGCTCACTTTTTCCACTGTTTGGTCAGTGTTGGATTAGAAGGGAGCTGGGCAGAGTTCCCTCAAATCCTGCAAGGAGAGAGGGGAGAGGAGGAAGATGGAGAGATAGTGGAGGAGAGGCGAGACGTGCGGCCGCTCCGGCTCCTCTGGGATGAGGGATTTGTGTCTACAGGAGGGTAACTGGTAAAGAAGAGAAGAGTCTCCTACTATAGTGTAATATAAAGTGAGGCGTGCACATGACGATACCGTCCCAGGAGAAACAAATTTACATCCATTTGTTTGAAGTCATTGGGACTTTCCAGCCCTGAATAGCGGGTGGATATCTGGTCCATGGCGTCCGTGGGTGTCCGGTCCACAGAGTCTGTACCTTCTGCTCCCAGAGTTAGAGGTTCTTACAGTCATCAATCCACCCCTCACAGGACAGACAGGTCATGGCACGACCGGGAATGGACTCTCAACACGGTCCTGCTGTTGCGGGTAACAAGCCGGTCCAGGAACCTGCGTGCCCGCTTGCCCAGACTCTCTTTGCGCAGGCTTCTTAAGCGGCAGCTTTCGGCCACTTCTGGCCCATCTCTCCGTAGCCGTATCTGACGCACCATCCCCTCAAACAGCTCCTGAACGTTGTGCTGAAGGACGGCAGAAGTCTCGATGAATTTGCAGTCGAACACCACGGCGCAGGCTCTGCCCTCTGTATAAATGAACAACCAAAGGTCAATGCTAACATCTAAGGAGTTTCCACCATGTAAGTCGTCTAGAAGGTTCCATCATCTCCAGCTCCTCATCATTCTAAAAATCTCTGCTGTCAGAGATCGGAAACAGAACACATGAGGACGTACTTACCTGTCCAGGCTCCCCCTGTGTCCTCCAGCCTCTAGGATGTCTCCGAAGTGACAGGCCCCTAAGCCAATCACTGGCCGAGACAAGACGGTGCCACAGCCAGTGATTGGCTGAGCGGTCTGTCAATTTAGAGACGGGTTTCGGAAGTGTCGGAGGCAACTGTAGTAAGTGAAGAACATAGGAACAAGGCTGGAGGATACAAGGGGAGCCTGGACAGGTAAGTACATCTTTTTTTTTCCTTTACCCATGCATCAGTTGTCGGCCATGCATTGCTGTTACACATAGCGATGCGAGGTCAGCGGCCAATGATTTTTAAAGATATTTAAAACAAGGATCAGCCAATGATTGTTTCTTTATTACACGGAATGATATCTGCCCGAATCAGCAGGTATATGGGCATCATGGTGTGTGTGTGTGTGTGTAGGGGGTGCTGGGGGCCTAGTTTGAGGTCTCTCGTCTATTAGCCGTTACTATTGGCGCTTGGAGGGTTTATGTACAGATTGCATAGTGTACTTTCTTTTATGTACAGATTTCATAGCACACTTTCTTTTTTTTATATTTTATATTGGAATCTACTGCTTACTAAACTGTACACATGTAATATAGTCGAGAGTCTACAAGAAGGAGTATGGTCCCTTTAAGAAAAACAACCAAGAGCCCATTAAAAGGTGTAGTTCACTCCCAAATTTTTTTCTTTAAAATCAACTGGTGACAGAAAGTGCCAGAGATTTGTAATTTACTTCTACTCAAAAATCTCCAGTCTTCCAGTACTCATCAGCTGCTGTATGTCCTGCAGGAAGTGGTGTATTCTCTGCAGTCTGACACAGTGCTCTCTGCTGCCACCTCTGTCCATGTCAGGAACTGTCCAGAACAGGAGAGGTTTTCTATGGGGATTCGCTGCTGCTCTGGACAGTTCCTGACATGGACAGAGGAGGCAGCAGAGAGCACTGTGTCAGACTGGAGAGAATACACCGCTTCCTGCAGGACATACAGCAGCTGATGAGTAGTGTAATACTGGAAATTGTTAAATAGAAGTAAATTACAAATCTTACCAGTTGATTTGGGGGGGGGGGGGGGTATTTTGCCAGAGTACCCCTTAAAGCTGTTGCAGGACTATAGTCTGGTTTTGCCTCTGGTTGGGATCGCTGTCACTGTTGCTGAGCATGCTGGGACTTGTTGTTTTGCAGCAGCTTAGAGCTGACTGTAGCTGACGCACAGTGTTAATACTTTCGTACTGCAGGGTATGACTTGAGAGAATACACCACTTCATGCAGTACATACAGCAGCTGATAAGTACCGGAAGACTGGAGATTTTTGAATAGAAGTAATATACAAATCTCTGGCACTTTTTGGCACAGGTTGATTTGAAAGAATAACTTTTTTTGGTGAACAACCCCTTTAAGGTCTGTGATAGGGAGGAGCATACAGAAAGCAAAGGGTGATCTACCAAATGGGGTGTGGGTGCTCATGAGGTATCACACACAGACTCTCTCTCTGGAACATATGCTCTTGGATATCAGTATAGGCTAATGGAGAGAGTGTAGATACATTCATAGATATAGGAATAGTAACCGCAGTGTTATAGTACATAACAGAAACATTGTTAGGACTCAGACGCTTCATGGAGATCCCCTTTAAGCGTCCTGGGAGATCCCCGGAGCGGGAACGTCAGATAGGAGGGTAGAGGCCTTGGCAGAGGGTAAATGAAGCGGAGTCCTTGGGCAGCTGCCATATCTTTCAGCAGGTTTCCCTTCCTCCCAATCACTCACCTTCCACAGACACTTCCCGGCTGCGGACAAGGTCTGTCTTGTTCCCTACCAGGATGATTGGAATATTTTCGTACTGACGCGTACGCCTCAGCTGGATCCGTAACTCCGAGGCACTTTCGAAGCTGGAGCGGTCGGTGATGGAGTAGACGAGGATGTACGCGTGGCCGATTCGCAGGGCATTGTCACAGCCGTCTGTCCGTTTCTGGAGGTTAAGGGTTAGAGGGTTTAGTCATCTGCACTGTGTAACGGCCCTCCTGTCTCAGCCCGCCCCATAAGGATCACAGCTGGAGATCTGTTACTGTGGGATCTATGTGACACCAATGGATCCAGGAATAGTGCATGGTGGGCTCCCGACTCCTCCATCATACTGGGGGGAGAAGGGTCAAGCATAATGGATTTCACCCACCCAATCTAAGAGGAGCTGAGCATACATGTGTGGGGGGATCAGGCAAGATAGCTACCAGCTGTATGAGCTATCTACACATGGCATGCTTTACTCCTTAAAGGGGTACTCTGATAAAGAAAATGACTTTCAAATCCACTGACATTACAAAGTTATATATATTTGTAATTTACTTCTATTTAAAAATCTCCAGTCTTCCAGTACTTATCAGCTGCTGTATGTCCTGCAGGAAGTGGTGTATTCCCTCTAGTCTGACACAGTGCTCTCTGCTGCCACCTCTGTCCATGTCAGGAACTGTCCAGAGCAGCAGCAAATCCCCATAGAAAACCTCTCCTGCTCTGGACAGTTCCTGACATGGACAGAGGTGGCAGCAGAGAGCACTGTGTCAGACTGGAGAGAATACACCACTTCCTGCAGCACATACAGCAGCTAATAAGTACTGGAAGACTGGAGATTTTTAAATAGAAACAATTTACAGATCTGTATAACTTTCAACTTTTTGACACCAGTTAATTTAAAAGATTTTTTGTGTGGAGTTCCCCTTTAAGGGTATGTTCACACACATTGGAGTTTCATTTCGTTACTTAATGTGAACACAGCCTAAAGGGACGCTATACATAAGGTCCTCCCTTTCTCCATGTGCTGTGTAGATGAATACCTGGATCTCGCAGATGTCCATCAGGAGGAGGCTGGTGTCCTCTCCGTCCACCGTCAGTGTGCACTGATACAGCTCTGAATGAAATAGGAAGAAAAACATATCAAGAAAACATGTAGCTATAGCAGGGTGGACCGAGATAGCAGATCCTTTCATTAGGGTTTGTTCACATGCTGCAGATCAGCTGCAGATCATCCAGTGACTGCTGGGACCCCCCGCCAGCCCGTGTGCAGACTCAACTGCTGCCCCTTCACTTTCACTTGGACATGTAAATGATGCCCAAGGTCCCACACACACATCCGTATTACTGATCCGCATTCTCATCTGTATTACTGATCCACATACTCATCCGTATTACTGATCCGCATTCTCATCTGTATTACTGATCCACATACTCATCCGTATTACTGATCCGCATTCTCATCTGTATTACTGATCCGCATACACATCCGTATTACTGATCCGCATACTCATCTGTATTACTGATCCGCATAGTCATCTGTATTACTAATCCGCATAGTCATCTGTATTACTAATCCGCATACACATCCGTATAACTGATCTGCATACTCATCTGTATTACTGATCTGTATACTCATCTGTATTACTGATCCGCATACTCATCTGTATTACTGATCTGTATACTCATCCCTATTACCGATCCACATACACATCCATATTACTGATCTGTATACTCATCTGTATTACTGATCCGCATACTCATCTGTATCACTGATCCCCATACTCATCCGTATTACTGATCCGCATATTCATCTGTATTACTGATCCGCATACTCATCCGTATTACTGATCCGCATACACATCTGTATTACTGATCCGCATACTCATCCGTATTACTGATCCGCATGCTCATCTGTATTACTGATCCGCATACTCATCCGTATTACTGATCCGCATACTCATCTGTATTACTGATCCGCATACTCATCTGTATTACTGATCCGCATACTCATCTGTATCACTGATCCACATACTCATCTGTATTACTGATCCGCATACTCATCTGTATCACTGATCCCCATACTCATCCGTATTACTGATCCGCATACTCATCTGTATTACTGATCCGCATACTCATCCGTATTACTGATCCGCATACACATCCGTATTACTGATCCGCATACTCATCTGTATTACTGATCCGCATGCTCATCTGTATTACTGATCCGCATACTCATCCGTATTACTGATCCGCATACTCATCTGTATTACTGATCCGCATACTCATCCGTATTACTGATCCGCATACTCATCCGTATTACTGATCCGCATACTCATCCGTATTACTGATCCGCATAGTCATCAGTATTACTGATCCGCATACTCATCTGTATTACTGATCCGCATACTCATCTGTATTACTGATCCGCATACTCATCTGTATTACTGATCCGCATACTCATCTGTATTACTGATCCGCATACTCATCCGTATTACTGATCCGCATACTCATCTGTATTACTGATCCGTATGCTCATCTGTATTACTGATCCGCATACTCATCCATATTACTGATCCGCATACTAATCTGTATTACTGATCTGCATACTCATCCGTATTACTGATCCCCATACTCATCTGTATTACTGATCCGCATACTCATCTGTATTACTGATCCGCATAGTCATCAGTATTACTGATCCGCATACTCATCCATATTACTGATCCGCATAGTCATCTGTATTACTGATCCGCATACTCATCTGTATTACTGATCCACATACTCATCTGTATTACTGATCCACATACTCATCCGTATTACTGATCCGCATACTCATCTGTATTACTGATCCGCATACTCATCTGTATTACTGATCCGCATACTCATCCGTATTACTGATCCGCATACTCATCTGTATCACTGATCCACATACTCATCTGTATTACTGATCCGCATACTCATCTGTATTACTGATCCGCATACTCATCTGTATTACTGATCCGCATACTCATCTGTATTACTGATCCGCATACTCATCTGTATTACTGATCCGCATACTCATCTGTATTACTGATCCGCATACTCATCCGTATTACTGATCCGCATACTCATCTGTATTACTTATCCGTATGCTCATCTGTATTACTGATCCGCATACTCATCCATATTACTGATCCGCATACTCATCTGTATTACTGATCCCCATACTCATCTGTATTACTGATCCGCATACTCATCCATATTACTGATCCGCATAGTCATCTGTATTACTGATCCGCATACTCATCTGTATTACTGATCCGCATACTCATCTGTATTACTGATCCATATACTCATCCGTATTACTGATCCGTATACTCATCTGTATTACTGATCCCCATACTCATCCGTATTACTGATCCGCATACACATCCGTATTACTGATCCGCATACTCATCTGTATTATGAATCCCCATACTCATCTGTATTACTGATCCGCATACTCATCTGTATTACTGATCCGCATACTCATCTGTATTATGGATCCCCATACTCATCTGTATTACTGATCCGCATACTCATCTGTATTACTGATCCGCATTCTCATCTGTATTACTGATCCGCATACTCATCTGTATTACTAATCCCCATACTCATCCGTATTACTGATCCGTATGCTCATCTGTATTACTGATCCGCATACTCATCCGTATTACTGATCCGCATACTCATCTGTATTACTGATCCGCATACTCATCTGTATTATGGATCCCCATACTCATCTGTATTACTGATCCGCATACTCATCTGTATTACTGATCCGCATTCTCATCTGTATTACTAATCCCCATACTCATCCGTATTACTGATCCGCATACTCATCTGTATTACTGATCCGCATACTCATCTGTATTATGGATCCCCATACTCATCCGTATTACTGATCCGCATACTCATCTGTATTACTGATCCGCATACTCATCTGTATTATGGATCCCCATACTCATCCGTATTCTCAATATCCCAAGTAACGAATAAACACAAGACTGCAGAATGAGACTACATACAAGGTAGTCTGTAACCATGGAGATGCAAAGGTCTGCATAGGAGCTGTGTGCACAGAACGGTGGGCAGCAGTAGACTATAGGGTGCAACAATGATGGCGGCCCCCCCTTCTTCTGTCATAGGTCTCCAATGTCCTATTACAGACCATCTCCATCTGTATGCCTGCACTAGGTCCATGAGCACTACACCCCTGACCAGGTCCACCGCTGTAGCAGCTCTGCTCATCCGTATCACACTCAGTAGCTGACCTGGCCTCCATATTCTATCACAGTTGCTATAGATATTTTTCACCTGCTATCATCACTAGGGGGCGCTGTAATACAATAGCACTGCCCAGCCGGCACCTCCCCGCTCCCTGCACTCACCCGGCTGTTGTTCCAATGTTTCTCTGTCTTGTTCTCTTCTGAATATCCCGACCAGACTTGACTTCCCCACACCGGGGTCTCCGAGCAGGACCACCCTAAAGAGTCCGTCTGAGGTTCCCTGTGATCCCTGCCAGTCTGAATGGCTGCTTCCTTCTGATTCTGCAGGATGCTGAGCGGAGACTTTCATGATGGGGTTGGTGGTGTGTGATCGGTGCTGGTGTGCGCAGGGTAGGGGAGTGCTCGCTCTCCTCCGCAGGGGGGCGCGAGCCGCACACATCTAGACAAGAGCCACGACAAGAACTATTAATGGTGCGTTCACACCTACAGGATCTGCAGCGGATTTTCTGCAGCAGATTTCATTTAAATAACTGAACACAGCATCAAATCTGCTGCAGATCCTGTAGGTGTGAACGCACCCTAAAGGAGTACTTTACCCCCCAAAAAAAATTATTTTAAATTAACTTGTGTCAGAAAGTGACAGAGATTTGTACTTTACTTGTATTACAAAATCTCCAGTCTTCCTTTATGCTGTATGTCCTGCAGGAAGTGGTGTATTCTCTCCAGTCTGACACAGTGCTCTCTGCTGCCACCTCTGTCCATGTCAGGAACTGTCCAGAGCAGCAGCAAATCCCCATAGAAAACCTCTCCTGCTCTGGACAGTTCCTGACATGGACAGAGGTGGCAGCAGAGAGCACTGTGTCAGACTGGAGAGAATACACCACTTCCTGCAGGACATACAGCAGCTGATAAGTACTGAAACTTTCCGCTCTCCAGCTGTTGCAAAACTAGAATTTCCATCATGCCTGGACAGCCAAACACTCTTACAGCATGATGGGAATTGTTGTTTTGCAATAGCTGGAGACCCGAAGGTTGCCCATCCGTGTGAGGACTGGATAGAGTTGAGACAAAGAACAGGGCATCCAGTCACTGACAGCAAGAAGAGATCTTGGATACTGTAAGAAATTAAAACACAAAGTCTGAACCTATTAATAGCACAAATCCCATATGGTCTGTTACAATGTGTCAGTGCAGTAAATGTTGCTGCCTGGAGCGCAGCCAGATACAATTATATCAGGGCAGGACAGGTAATGAGAATGGAGCCATGCACTAGAGATTCCAGCCTGTCGCTTTACAGCTGCTGCAAAACTACAACTCCCAGCATGCCCGGACAGCCTGCAGTAATAGTGATAATAGAGCACTGGACCCCACCTCTGTCTTTCAAGCCGCTGCATAACTACAACTCCCAGCATGCCCCGACAGCCTGCAGTAATAGCTGAATTTCTAGAGCACTGGACCCAAACCTTTGTCTTACCAGTCACTGCAAAACTACAACTCCCAGCATGCCCGGACAGCCTGTAGTTTCAACCTGTGGATCAGCTGTTGCAAAACAACAACTAATCTGTCAGGACATGCTGGGAGTTGTAGTTCTGCAGTGACTGGAGAGAGAGAGGTGGGGGCCCAGTGCTATAGGGAGTGCGGCTATTACTGCAGGATGTCAGGGCATGCTGGGAGTTGTAGTTCTGCAGTGACTGGAGAGAGAGAGAGGTGGGGGCCCAGTGCTATAGGAAGAGGAGCTATTATTGCAGGCTGTCAGGGCATGCTGGGAGTTGTAGTTCTGTAGTGACTGGAGAGACAGAGGTGGGGTCCAGTGCTATAGGGAGAGAAGCTATTACTGTAGGCTGTCAGGGCATGCTGGGAGTTGTAGTTTTGCAGTGGCTGGAGAGACTTAGTTTACAAACCATTGATTTACAGAACATGAACCCTCTTGAGCTATTATGCCTCACAGCTGAGGGTTCTTTCCAATGTGTCAGTGCAGGGAACAATATACTGGCCAGGACAGGGGATTGTCAAGACAAATGCTCAGCTATAAGAAGACACAGGTCAGAGGTGACAGCAAGCAGAGATCCTGAAAGCCTGGAGGAACTCCACCCCTAAGTGTATGTGAAAGTGGCTGCAGGCTGAGTCACTAGACCCCCCCATAACCTAATTATAGGAGCCCGAGCGCTGACCTAGATGTGGCCGACCTGACTGGGAAGTATTGACATGGCTGTGATTATTTATACAGTGGCCGGGGTGGCATGTGTGGGTCACTAAGCCGTGAGGTCACACATGGCCCTGCGCAGTGCCCGCCAAGCTGGGGTCATGTGACATGAAGGTGTGTGTGTTACTATCACTTTAAATAATACAAAACATATATATACATATATATATATATATATATATATAGTTCTAATCTGTTCCTCATATTCCAACAACTGTAAAGATCTCTGCTGGAATATCTCATCCTGCCCCATCTGTGCTCCCAGGTGAGCATGTAATACACAGTCTGGGCTAATGCATCGTCTCCTACACTGATACACTGCGACAAACCCTCAGCTGTGAGAAATACTACATCAAGAGGGTTTATATTCAAAATTGTTTCCAACCTGTGGCTCTCTAGCTGTTAGATGTCAGGGCATGCTGGAGTTGTAGTTCTGCTATGAATGGAGAGCCATAGGTTGGTGTCCAGTTCTCTATGGAGTATCACTGTTACTGCAGGGCATGCTGGGAGTTGTAGTTCTGCACTAGCTGGAGAGCCATAGGTTGGGGTCCAGTTCTCTATGGAGTATCACTTTTACTGCAGTCTGTCACGGCATGCTGGTAGTTGTAGTTCTGCATTAGCTGGATAGACGGAGATTGGGGTCCAATTCTACTATTACTGCCGGCTATCAAAGCATGCTGGGAGTTGTAGTTCTGCACTAGCTGGAGAGCCATAGGTTGGTGTCCAGTTCTCTATGGAGTATCACTGTTACTGCAGGGCATGCTGGGAGTTGTAGTTCTGCACTAGCTGGAGAGCCATAGGTTGGGGTCCAGTTCTCTATGTAGTATCACTATTACTGCAGTCTGTCAGGGCATGCTGGGAGTTGTAGTTCTGCACTAGCTGGAGAGCCATAGGTTGGGGTCCAGTTTCTATGTAGTATCACTATTACTGCAGTCTGTCAGGGCATGCTGGGAGTTGTAGTTCTGCACTAGCTGGAGAGACGGAGGTTGGGGTCCAGTTCTACTATTACTGCCATCTGTCAGGGCATGCTGGGAGTTGTAGTTCTGCACTACTTGGAGAGACGGAGGTTGGGGTCCAGTTCTACTATTACTGTTGGCTGTCAGAGCATGCTGGGAGTTGTACTCAATAATCACGATTAGACCTGTAAGTGATGTGGACGCTGCCACAAACCTCAGTCTTTCTCATTGTTTCAAGTGAGTTGTGCCAGCACTTAGTCTTTGGATACAACCCTCATCCTCTGCTCCCCACTCTGGTCTTACCTCTGCCCTGTGGAGGACTCCCTCCTGATGTGTCTGTGAGCGCCCTGTATATGAGGACGCTGCTGATCCCTGGGGGATGTGATCTCTCGGGCAGCATCCAGCTCTCTGACTACACAGGATAGGACAGCTGTGTTATATATGACGCCGGCCATAGAACCCCACCCCCTGGATGGAGCCCCGGCAGCCCCACGTTATCTACTGCTGGGAGGAAAGGGTTAAGTACAAAAGATGAGCGACATGTATAACACTGCAGCACTTACAGGTCCAATAACATTACCTATACCCAAACCGGAGGAAATCATTGTATAATGGAAAGTTCTGCAACTTCAATGAAGGAAAAGCCGCACAGCTGGAGGTTTGTTACAGTTGTATCTCCCCCCGGTCCTCACAGCTTGTTACATTGTATCTCCCCCTGTCCTCACAGCTTGTTACATTGTATCTCCCCCCGGTCCTCACAGCTTGTTGCATTGTATCCCCCCCCCCCCCCGTCCTCACAGCTTGTTACATTGTATCTCCCCCAGTCCTCACAGCTTGTTACATTGTATCTCCCCCCCTGTCCTCACAGCTTGTTACATTGTATCTCCCCCCCTGTCCTCACAGCTTGTTACATTGTATCTCCCCCCGTCCTCACAGCATGTTACATTGTATCTCCCCCCCTGTCCTCACAGCTTGTTACATTGTATCTCCCCCTGTCCTCACAGCTTGTTACATTGTATCTCCCCCCGTCCTCACAGCATGTTACATTGTATCTCCCCCGGTCCTCACAGATTGTTACATTGTATCTCCCCCTGTCCTCACAGCTTGTTAGTTACATTGTATCTCCCCCCGGTCCTCACAGCTTGTTACACTGTATCTCCCCCGTCCTCACAGCTTGTTACATTGTATCCCCCCCCCCCCCCCCCGGGTCCTCACAGCTTGTTACATTGTATCCCCCCCCCCCCCCCCCGTCCTCACAGCTTGTTACATTGTATCCCCCCCCCCCCCCGTCCTCACAGCTTGTTACATTGTATCTCCCCCCCCCCCCCCCCCCCCCCCGTCCTCACAGCTTGTTACATTGTATCCCCCCTGGTCCTCACAGCTTGTTACATTGTATCCCCCCTGGTCCTCACAGCTTGTTACATTCTATCTCCCCCGTCCTCACAGCTTGTTACATTGTATCCCCCCCCCCCCCCCCGTCCTCACAGCTTGTTACATTGTATCCCCCCCCCCCCCCCCCGTCCTCACAGCTTGTTACATTGTATCCCCCCCCCCCCCCCCCCGGGTCCTCACAGCTTGTTACATTGTATATCCCCCTGTCCTCAGCTTGTTACATTGTTTTTCTCCCCCCACCGTCCTCACAGCTTGTTACATTGTATCTCCCCCGGTCCTCACAGCTTGTTACATTGTATCCCCCCCGGTCCTCACAGCTTGTTACATTGTATCTCCCCCAATCCTCACAGCTTGTTACATTGTATCTCCCCCCCCGGGTCCTCACAGCTTGTTACATTCTATCTCCCCCGTCCTCACAGCTTGTTACATTGTATCTCCCCCCCCCCCCCCCCCTCACAGCTTGTTACATTGTATCCCCCCTGGTCCTCACAGCTTGTTACATTGTATCCCCCACTGTCCTTACAGCTTGTTACATTGTTTCTAACCCCCCCCCCCCCCGTCCTCACAGCTTGTTACATTGTATCCCCCCTGGTCCTCACAGCTTGTTACATTGTATCCCCCCTGGTCCTCACAGCTTGTTACATTGTATCTCCGCCCGTCCTCGCAGCTTATTACATTGTATCTCCCCTGGTCCTCACAGCTTGTTACATTGTATCCCCCCCCCCCCCCCCGGGTCCTCACAGCTTGTTACATTGTATATCCCCCTGTCCTCAGCTTGTTACATTGTTTTTCTCCCCCCACCGTCCTCACAGCTTGTTACATTGTATCCCCCCCCCCCCCCCCCCCCCCCCCGGGTCCTCACAGCTTGTTACATTGTATCCCCCCTGGTCCTCACAGCTTGTTACATTGTATCTCCGCCCGTCCTCGCAGCTTATTACATTGTATCTCCCCTGGTCCTCACAGCTTGTTACATTGTATCCCCCCTGTCCTCACAGCTTGTTACATTGTATATCCCCCTGTCCTCAGCTTGTTACATTGTTTTTCTCCCCCCACCGTCCTCACAGCTTGTTACATTGTATCCCCCCCCGGGTCCTCACAGCTTGTTACATTGTATCTCCCCCTGTCCTCAGTTTGTTACATTGTATCCCCCCTGTCCTCACAGCTTGTTACATTGTATCTCCCCCTGTCCTCACAGCTTGTTACATTGTATCTCCCCCTGTCCTCAGTTTGTTACATTGTATCCCCCCTGTCCTCACAGCTTGTTACATTGTATCTCCCCGCCCGTCCTCACAGTTTGTTAGATTGTATCTCCCCCCCCCCCCCCCCAGCTTGTTACATTGTATCACCGTGCTGAGCTCATAGAGGACTGTCTAGACTGGAGATGCTTGTAACAAACCCTCAGCTGTGACAAGTGGCTGGCATCAATGTCACAGAACTGAAACCACCAGAGATGTGTGCCCTGCAGTAAGATGCACCCACTCCTGATCCATCTACCTCTCAGTGTCCACGTATAGAAATCTAGTTGTTGTTGTTGTTGGTGTATATTATAGTAGTAAAATCACTCTACTATGTTGTGGTGAGACCACGCCCCCTCCAACTAAGCCCTGCCCACTAATTAAAGATGAGAAAGACTTTACAGACATTACACTGGGGGAGCTGTCTGTGTCACTAGTGCTGCAGCCTCCCCTGATGTCTATATATTACGTGTTAACATTAGAATAGACATTACACTGGGGGAGCTGTCTGTGTCACTAGCAGGGCTGTGGAGTCGGTAGGCCGCAGCTCCGACTCCAACTAAAACTCCAACTCCTGAATTTTATCAGGACCGACTCCCGACTCCGACTCCTGCTCCTTCATAAATGGCCGGTCATATACCTGGGGAGTTATCTATCACACTGGCTCAGCAGCTTCTCCCTAATGTCCTACATGATCCTGGGGCGACTTCTGAGGGAATAAGGAACGATATACAGCAGCTTCTCCTGTGTGTGCAGTGGATGCAGCCAGTCTCCAGCCTCCATGTCCTGAACAACTCAGAACTAGACTAGATGGAGCAGGTGGTCTTTTCCTGCTGACAGTCTTTGATGTTTCTAACTAATATTCCCCATACACACATAGACACTGCTAACACTGCCAAATCCCTGTGATACAGAGGGGTCAGCTATACTGAGAGTCACACATAATGATGCTGAGGGTCACTGTGGGGGCAAGCAATAGCACACAAACACACACACACACACACACACACAGCCTGCTGCAGCCATAGCACACACACACAGAGCCTGCTGCAGCCATAGCACACACACACACACACACACAGCCTGCTGCAGCCATAGCACACACATACACAGAGCCTGCTGCAGCCATAGCACACACACACACACACACACACACAGCCTGCTGCAGCCATAGTACACACACACAGCCTGCTGCAGCCATAGCACACACACACACACACACAGCCTGCTGCAGCCATAGCACACACACACACACACACACACACACACACACACAGCCTGCTGCAGCCATAGTACACACACACAGCCTGCTGCAGCCATAGCACACACACACACACACACACACACACACACACAGAGCCTGCTGCAGCCATAGCACACAGACATACACACACACACAGCCTGCTGCAGCCATAGCATACACACAGCCTGCTGAAGCCATAGCATACATACATACACACACACACAAAGCCTGCTGCAGCCATAGCACACATACATACACACACACCCTGCTGCAGCCATAGCACACATACATACACACACACAGCCTGCTGCAGCCATAGCACACATACATACACACACACAGCCTGCTGCAGCCATAGCATACACACAGCCTGCTGCAGCCATAGCATACATACATACACACACACACACACACATACTCACACACAGCCTGCTGCAGCCATAGCGCCCACACACACACAGCTGCTGCCATAGAACACTGAAGAAAAACACACAATCTTCTCCCAGAGAGAAAACACCACACTGAGGATAGAGGTTACTGCTACACTACGTATGTCTTCTCCTCCAGGATATCTTCATTTACACTGCTGCTCATATACAGTCATCCAGCATCCAGGAAGAGAACAGCACAGATCTCCCCTCACACAATGGACTCTTCCAGCTCAGAAACAAACTGCCAAATAGTGGCTGACAACTTTTCCCCAACCACCCTTATGTAATAGGGCCAGTGTCCTATTACTGATATATTCCCCGAGCACCCTTATGTAATAGGACCAGTGTCCTATTACTGATATATTCCCCGACCACCCTTATGTAATAGGGCCAGTGTCCTATTACTGATATATTCCCTGACCACCCTTATGTAATAGGGCCAGTGTCCTATTACTGATATATTCCCCGACCACCCTTATGTAATAGGGCCAGTGTCCTATTACTGATATATTACCCGACCACCCTTATGTAATAGGGCCAGTGTCCTATTACTGATATATTCCCCGCCCACCCTTATGTAATAGGGCCAGTGTCCTATTACTGATATATTCCCTGACCACCCTTATGTAATAGGGCCAGTGTCCTATTACTGATATATTACCCGACCACCCTTATGTAATAGGGCCAGTGTCCTATTACTGATATATTCCCCGACCACCCTTATGTAATAGGGCCAGTGTCCTATTACTGATGTATTCCCCGACCACCCTTATGTAGTAGGGCCAGTGTCCTATTACTGATGTATTCCCCGACCACCCTTATGTAGTAGGGCCAGTGTCCTATTACTGATATATTCCCCGACCACCCTTATGTAATAGGGCCAGTGTCCTATTACTGATATATTCCCTGACCACCCTTATGTAATAGGGCCAGTGTCCTATTACTGATATATTCCCCGACCACCCTTATGTAATAGGGCCAGTGTCCTATTACTGATATATTCCCCGACCACCCTTATGTAATAGGGCCAGTGTCCTATTACTGATATATTCCCCGACCACCCTTATGTAATAGGGCCAGTGTCCTATTACTGATATATTCCCCGACCACCCTTATGTAATAGGGCCAGTGTCCTATTACTGATATATTACCCGACCACCCTTATATAATAGGGCCAGTGATACATTAGAATGTTGCTCATAAAATATATTGATGAGCAAAAATTCATATCAAAACTCAATTCTAAATTGTTTAAAGATTTTTTTAAAGCTGGAGTCGGAACATTTTTTTCCCGACTCCAACTCCGACTCCAGACAAAACAAGCTCCGACTCCGACTCCACAGCCCTGGTCACTAGTGCTGCAGCCTCCCCTGATGCCTATATATTACATGTTACCATTAGAATAGACATTACACTGGGGGAGCTGTCTGTGTCACTAGTGATGCAGCCTTCCCTGATGTCTATATATTACATGTTACCATTAGAATAGACATTACACTGGGGGAGCTGTCTGTGTCACTAGTGATGCAGCCTTCCCTGATGTCTATATATTACATGTTGCCATTAGAATAGACATTACACTGAGGGAGCTGTCTGTGTCACTAGTGCTGCAGCCTCCCCTGATGCCTATATATTACATGTTACCATTAGAATAGACATTACACTGGGGGAGATGTCTGTGTCACTAGTGCTGCAGCCTCCCCTGATGCCTATATATAACATGTTACCATTAGAATATACATTACACTGGGGGAGCTGTCTGTGTCACTAGTGTTGCAGCCTCCCCTGATGCCTATATATTACATGTTACCATTAGAATATACATTAGACTGGGGGAGCTGTCTGTGTCACTAGTGCTGCAGCCTCCCCTAATTCCTATATATTACATGTTACCATTAGAATAGACATTAGACTTGGGGAGCTGTCTGTGTCATTAGTGCTGCAGCCTCCCCTAATGCCTATATATTACATGTTACCATTAGAATAGACATTACACTGGGGAAGCTGTCTGTGTCACTAGTGCTGCAGCCTCCCCTGATGCCTACATATTACATGTTACCATTAGAATAGACATTACACTGGGAAGCTATCTGTGTCACTAGTGCTGCATCCTCCCCTGATGCCTATATATTACATGTTACCATTAGAATAGACATTACACTGGGGGAGCTGTCTGTGTCACTAGTGCTGCAGCCTCCCCTGATGTCTATATAATACATGTAACCATTAGAATAGACATTACACTGGGGGAAGCTGTCTGTGTCATTAGTGCTGCAGCCTCCCCTGATGCCTATATATTACATGTTACCATTAGAATAGACATTACACTGGGGGAGCTGTCTGTGTCACTAGTGCTGCAGCCTCCCCTGATGCCTATATATAACATGTTACCATTAGAATATACATTAGACTGGGGGAGCTGTCTGTGTCACTAGTGCTGCATCCTCCCGATGCCTATATATTACATGTTACCATTAGAATATACATTAGACTGGGGGAGCTGTCTGTGTCACTAGTGCTGCAGCCTCCCCTGATGCCTATATATTACATGTTACCATTAGAATAGACATTACACTGGGGGAGCTGTCTGTGTCACTAGTGCTGCAGCCTCCCCTGATGCCTATATATAACATGTTACCATTAGAATATACATTAGACTGGGGGAGCTGTCTGTGTCACTAGTGCTGCATCCTCCCCTGATGCCTATATATTACATGTTACCATTAGAATATACATTAGACTGGGGGAGCTGTCTGTGTCACTAGTGCTGCAGCCTCCCCTGATGTCTATATAATACATGTTACCATTAGAATAGACATTACACCTGGAGGGAGCTGTCTTTGTTACTAGTGCTGCAGCCTCCCCTGATGTCTATATAATACATGTAACCATTGGAATAGACATTACACTGGGGGAAGCTGTCTGTGTCAGTAGTGCTGCAGCCTCCCCTAAGGTCTATATAATACATGTTTCCCATGTAATGTCTATTCTAATGGTAACATGTAATATATAGACATCAGGGGAGGCTGCTATAGTGACACAGACAGCTTCCCCCAGTGTAATGTCTATTCCAATGGTAACATGTATTAGAGAGACATCAGGGGAGGCTGCAGCACTAGTGACACAGACAGCTTCCCCCAGTGTAATGTCTATTCTAATGGTAACATGTATTAGATAGACATCAGGGGAGGGGAGGCTGCAGCACTAGTGACACAGACAGCTCCCCCCCCCCCAGTTTAATGTCTATTATATAGACCTCAGGAGAGGGAGCGGCGCTAGTGATATGTAACTTGCCGGGACCAAAGTCTGGGCAGCCCTGCAGTTCCTAACACAGCCACTGGGGGCAGCAGGGGCCATTTTTACATGACAGGGACCATGTAAAAATATAAAGAAAAGAAAATATACAAACAAATATATATTGTAAAGTTATATACGTTTATTAAAAAAATGTAGAAGAAAAAGCAAAACATTTAGGGAGGCATTTATTAAGTCCGGCGTTTTTTAAAAATGCCCCCGCAGCTCCGGCGCTACGGAGATTTATGTAGAGGCGGACTGCCTCTACATAAATCCCGTGCGCGCCGTTGCGCACCGCCGAAAACCTATGCCAGCTGAGGACTGGAGTAGGTTTTCGGCGTACATTTTGGCGGAACGGATGATAAATGGCGCGGACTCTGAGTCCGCGCCCTCCGTTCCGCCCACTCTCCGCCCCTTTTCCGCCCCCTGGCGTACTCAGCGGAAAGTGCCGATTTGCGAATTTTTTATTCGCAAATCCGCCATTTTTGCTTAAAAAAAGACGCAAATCGTCACTTTCCGCCGAAAATCATCCATTCGCCGGATGATACATGTGGCCCTTAGAGTGTTACTGTAACTAAAAAGCTTGAATGAGTTGGGGGCTGGGCATTCAGATAATTGCTAGGACAAGCTGGGAGAAGTGCTCAGCTGAACGCTTCTCCCTCTGTCTCTATCCTTGTTACAGGAGACACATTCTATAGTCAGAGGGCTGGAGAGAGAAGAGCTCAGCTACACACTTCTAGGATTTTCTTCTTGCAACGGGTGTTTCTCTTCTTTAACATGAAGTGGACACGTTAAGGCTTCAGTGGTCACTTCTGCCGCTCACATATCCGTCCCCCCCCCCACAATCCCGTGATAGGGTATGCCGCTCACATTGTTCATCCCGACACCCCCCCCCCCACAATCCCGTGATAGGGTATGCCGCTCACATTGTTCATCCCGACACCCCCCCCCCCACAATCCCGTGATAGGGTATGCCGCTCACATCGTTCATCCCGACCCCCCCCCCCCCCCAATCCTGTGATAGGGTATGCCGCTCACATCGTTCATCCCGACCCCCCCCCCCCCACACACACAATCCTGTGATAGGGTATGCCGCTCACATCGTTCATCCCGACACCCCCTCCCAAATCCTCATACAGCTATGGCTATTGGAAGGATGAAAAAGAAAGAAAAAAACTGGCTGTGATCTTAAAGGGTTAAGGTGGCTCTGTGTAGTGTCCGTACATTACAGTACATCATCTGCATGACTTATTTATAGCACTGTGGTGCGGTCATGCGATGGGGCCGCTACAGGCAATGTGTCTAGCGCTGAGTGATCCTATGATATGCCATCGATACAAGTGTGAAGGTCCCATTGATCCCAACCTGTGGCTCTCCAGCTGCTGCAGAACTACAACTGCCTCCATGGTAAGAGATGATGTTCTGCAGCAGCCGGGGATCTGCAGGTTGGGGACCCGTCAGGCATTTCTCACAACCTACATAGACTGAGTCTTATTTTTTGCTGAATGTAATTTACCACAGCTCTTTCTTTACAGAGAACTTACTCTGACAGAATATAACTTCTGACATGGCGGCACCTGCTGTGATCAGGATGTATGGTCGGCAAGAGGAGCTGCAGCAGCACGATCCACTGACAATGTAGTCTCATAGGCTTCTATTGTCAGGATT
The DNA here is from genome assembly GCF_027789765.1 of Dendropsophus ebraccatus. Classification (NCBI taxonomy): domain Eukaryota; kingdom Metazoa; phylum Chordata; class Amphibia; order Anura; family Hylidae; genus Dendropsophus; species Dendropsophus ebraccatus. The sequence continues at coordinate 6,612,969 of NC_091467.1, forward strand.
GGCTGTTATGGGGATACGGCTGGGGAGTGAATGGCACGGCACTCTGTGATCAATAACTTATGACTAGTCTGATGACATGTGAACAGTTATTTTTACGTGACCGGCACTCTTTAAAGTGTAATTGTCACAGAGACAAAAGTCTGGGTCTGACCTTTACCGATCGGGAGATGGAGCCGGAAGAAGACCACTGCATCACATCCGCTCCCCGCTCTGTGTTACAGTCAGGCTGTAATGGAGCCGGACTCTTTTTTTCTTACACACAGCGGGGAGAGTAAGCGCTGCAGCGCATCTTCTTCTGGCTTGTTCTCCCGATGAACACTCGGACCTGGACCGATCAAAATTTTTGACATGTGAAAATTTTTTTTTTGAAATGACAGGTACACTTTAAGAATAAGGATACTGTTGTGGTGTGGCATCAGGCCATACTACTGCTGGCACAGGTGATCATGCCCGACACTGAATAATGACAACACCAGCAGAGACCCTGACTGACAGCTGAGCGAGCAGGAGGCCGGGCAGCAGAGACACTGACTGACAGCTGAGCGAGCAGGAGGCCGGGCAACAGACACACTGACTGACAGCTGAGCGAGCAGGAGGCCGGGCAACAGACACACTGACTGACAGCTGAGCGAGCAGGGGGCTGGGCAGCAGACACACTGACTGACAGCTGAGCGAGCAGGAGGCCGAGCAGCAGAGACACTGACTGACAGCTGAGCGAGCAGGAGGCCGGGCAACAGACACACTGACTGACAGCTGAGCGAGCAGGGGGCCGGGCAACAGACACACTGACTGACAGCTGAGCGAGCAGGAGGCCGGGCAACAGACACACTGACTGACAGCTGAGCGAGCAGGGGGCCGGGCAACAGACACACTGACTGACAGCTGAGCGAGCAGGGGGCCGGGCAGCAGACACACTGACTGACAGCTGAGCGAGCAGGGGGCTGAGCAGCAGACACACTGACTGACAGCTGAGCGAGCAGAAGGCTGGGCAGCAGACACACTGACTGACAGCTGAGCGAGCAGAAGGCCGGGCAGCAAACACACTGACTGACAGCTGAGCGAGCAGGGGGCTGGGCAGCAGACACACTGACTGACAGCTGAGCGAGCAGGGGGCTGGGCAGCAGACACACTGACTGACAGCTGAGCAAGCAGGAGGCCGAGCAGCAGAGACACTGACTGACAGCTGAGCAAGCAGAAGGCCGAGCAGCAGAGACACTGACTGACAGCTGAGCGAGCAGGGGGCTGGGCAGCAGACACACTGACTGACAGCTGAGCAAGCAGGAGGCCGAGCAGCAGAGACACTGACAGCTGAGCAAGCAGAAGGCCGAGCAGCAGAGACACTGACAGCTGAGCGAGCAGGAGGCCCAGCAGCAGACACATTGACTGACAGCTGAGCGAGCAGGAGGCCGAGCAGCAGACACATTGACTGACAGCTGAGCGAGCAGTAGGCCGAGCAGCAGAGACACTGACTGACAGCTGAGTGAGCAGGAGGCCGAGCAGCAGACACACTGGCTAACAGCTGTGCGAGCAGGAGGCCGAGCAGCAAAGACACTGACTGACAGCTGTGCGAGCAGAAGGCCGAGCAGCAGAGACACTGACTGACAGCTGAGTGAGAAGGAGGCCGGGCAGCATTGATTATTTATGAAGAGGAGGAAGGAGGGGTGAGGCGGCCAGAGTGTGGCACAAACACTGAGGCACAACTCCTCTTTGACACTTTATTACAGTAGGATTGTGCATAATCCACTGAACGGACAAATTACCAAAAGGCACCATGCTCACTAGGGGATTGCAAGCTAGAGCACACTGTCAGCACCGCTCTTTTATATGTGTCCTTAGGAAAGCTGGGTGATAATTAACACGGCCACAAGTAGCTTATCATCCAGCTTTCCCAAAGTCCTAAGTGATGCAATGGGAAATCTGTGATTTTGTCTGGCGCACCTACAGACTGGCACACACAGCAGACCAGACTCTCTGGCATCTCCACGTAAACACAAAGTCCTTGTTATACCATCACGTTCCATGAGTTGTTCAGTAGTCCAAGAAGTAAATGTACGTGAGGGATGTGACGAGTCTTCGGCTTACAGACTGTGAGACGCATCAGGCACTAGATGTACATTGGCCGGTTCAGGGGGATATCCAGGATCACATCTTCATCAGCCGCACAACTATGAGGAGGAGAAAGGAGCGTTATCAGCATATGGCTCATATACATCCATTACCCTAACGTTCTGTCAGGCAGGATACAGCGACGGTACAGTCCTAAGACAGGGAAGGAATCCTCTGCAATCGCTGTGCACAGTCTCTTTCTCCTGCGGCTTCCTATGTTACCTCTTAGTCACCCCCAGCCCGCCCTCCTCAAACCCCTAAACTGAAGTCATCTGTAAGTAGGATAGAGGAGGCCGATCCCACATCTGTCATTTGTAGCTTTCTCCTCCTTTGTATCTCACCGCTGTAACCCTACACACTGGGCATGTGCAGGCATAGAGAGGACGACAGCTCCAGAATATAATGGAGAGGACGACAGCTCCAGAGTATAATAAGGAGGACTGCTCAGCTCCAGAGTATAATGGGGAGGACGACAGCTCCAGAATATAACGGGGAGGACGACAGCTCCAGAATATAACGGAGAGGACGACAGCTCCAGAGTATAATAGGGAGGACGACAGCTCCAGAATATAACGGAGAGGACGACAGCTCCAGAGTATAATAGGGAGGACTGCTCAGCTCCAGAATATAATGGAGAGGACGACAGCTCCAGAACATAATGGAGAGGACGACAGCTCCAGAGTATAATAAGGAGGACTGCTCAGCTCCAGAATATAATGGGGAGGACGACAGCTCCAGAGTATAATAAGGAGGACTGCTCAGCTCCAGAATATAATGGAGAGGACGACAGCTCCAGAGTATAATGGGGAGGACGACAGCTCCAGAGTATAATAAGGAGGACTGCTCAGCTCCAGAATATAATGGGGAGGACGACAGCTCCAGAGTATAATAAGGAGGACTGCTCAGCTCTAGAATATAATGGAGAGGACGACAGCTCCAGAACATAATGGAGAGGACGACAGCTCCAGAGTATAATGGGGAGGACGACAGCTCCAGAGTATAATAAGGAGGACTGCTCAGCTCCAGAACATAATGGAGAGGACGACAGCTCCAGAACATAATGGGGAGGACGACAGCTCCAGAACATAATGTGGAGGACGACAGCTCCAGAACATAATGGAGAGGACGACAGCTCCAGAATATAATGGAGAGGACGACAGCTCCAGAACATAATGGAGAGGACGACAGCTCCAGAATATAACGGAGAGGACGACAGCTCCAGAGTATAATGGGGAGGACGACAGCTCCAGAATATAACGGAGAGGACGACAGCTCCAGAGTATAATGGGGAGGACGACAGCTCCAGAACATAATGGAGAGGACGACAGCTCCAGAACATAATGAAGAGGACGACAGCTCCAGAACATAATGGAGAGGACGACAGCTCCAGGACATAATGAAGAGGACGACAGCTCCAGAATATAATGGGGAGGACGACAGCTCCAGAACATAATGGAGAGGACGACAGCTCCAGAATATAACGGAGAGGACGACAGCTCCAGAATATAATGGGGAGGACGACAGCTCCAGAGTATAATGGGGAGGACGACAGCTCCAGAATATAACGGAGAGGACGACAGCTCCAGAGTATAATGGGGAGGACGACAGCTCCAGAATATAATGGAGAGGACGACAGCTCCAGAACATAATGGGGAGGACGACAGCTCCAGAATATAACGGAGAGGACGACAGCTCCAGAATATAACGGAGAGGACGACAGCTCCAGAGTATAATGGGGAGGACGACAGCTCCAGAACATAATGGGGAGGACGACAGCTCCAGAATATAACGGAGAGGACGACAGCTCCAGAGTATAATAAGGAGGACTGCTCAGCTCCAGAATATAATGGAGAGGACGACAGCTCCAGAGTATAATGGGGAGGACGACAGCTCCAGAACATAATGGGGAGGACGACAGCTCCAGAGTATAATGGGGAGGACGACAGCTCCAGAATATAATGGAGAGGACGACAGCTCCAGAATATAATGGAGAGGACGACAGCTCCAGAATATAATGGAGAGGACGACAGCTCAAGAGTATAATGGAGAGGACGACAGCTCCAGAACATAATGGGGAGGACGACAGCTCCAGAACATAATGGGGAGGACGACAGCTCCAGAACATAATGGGGAGGATGACAGCTCCAGAACATAATGGGGAGGACGACAGCTCCAGAACATAATGGGGAGGACGACAGCTCCAGAACATAATGGGGAGGACGACAGCTCCAGAACATAATGGGGAGGACGACAGCTCCAGAACATAATGGGGAGGACGACAGCTCCAGAACATAATGGGGAGGACGACAGCTCCAGAACATAATGGGGAGGACGACAGCTCCAGAGTATAATAAGGAGGACTGCTCAGCTCCAGAACATAATGGAGAGGACGACAGCTCCAGAATATAATGGAGAGGACGACAGCTCCAGAACATAATGAGGAGGACGACAGCTCCAGAGTATGATAAGCAGGACTGCTCAGCTCTAGAATATAATGGAGAGGACGACAGCTCCAGAACATAATGGAGAAGACTGCTCAGCTCCAGAACATAATGGGGAGGACGACAGCTCCAGAACATAATGGGGAGGACGACAGCTCCAGAACATAATGGAGAGGACGACAGCTCCAGAACATAATGGAGAGGACGACAGCTCCAGAACATAATGGAGAGGACGACAGCTCCAGAACATAATGGGGAGGACGACAGCTCCAGAACATAATGGGGAGGATGACAGCTCCAGAACATAATGGGGAGGACGACAGCTCCAGAACATAATGGGGAAGACGACAGCTCCAGAACATAATGGGGAGGACGACAGCTCCAGAACATAATGGGGAGGACGACAGCTCCAGAACATAATGGGGAGGACGACAGCTCCAGAACATAATGGGGAGGACGACAGCTCCAGAACATAATGGGGAGGACGACAGCTCCAGAACATAATGGGGAGGACGACAGCTCCAGAACATAATGGGGAGGACGACAGCTCCAGAACATAATGGGGAGGACGACAGCTCCAGAATATAATGGGGAGGACGACAGCTCCAGAGTATGAGGAGGACTGCTCAGCTCCAGAACATAATGGGGAGGACGACAGCTTCAGAACATAATGTGGAGGACGACAGCTCCAGAACATAATGGAGAGGACGACAGCTCCAGAATATAATGGAGAAGACTGCTCAGCTCCAGAACATAATGGGGAGGACAACAGCTCCAGAATATAATGGAGAAGACTGCTCAGCTCCAGAGTATAATGGGAAGGACGACAGCTCCATAACATAATGGGGAGGACGACAGCTCGAGAACATAATGGGGAGGACGACAGCTCCAGAATATAACGGAGAGGACTACTGAGCTCCAGAGTATAATGGGGAGGACGACAGCTCCAGAGTATAATGGGGAGGACGACAGATCCAGAATATAATGGGAAGGACGACAGCTCCAGAGTATAATGAGGAGGACGACAGCTCCAGAATATAATGGGGAGGATGACAGCTCCAGAGTATAATGGGGAGGACGACAGCTCCAGAATATAATGAGGAGGACGACAGCTCCAGAATATAACGGAGAGGACTACTGAGCTCCAGAGTATAATGAGGAGGACGACAGCTCCAGAATATAATGAGGAGGACGACAGCTCCAGAATATAACGGAGAGGACTACTGAGCTCCAGAGTATAATGGGGAGGACGACAGCTCCAGAGTATAATGGGGAGGACGACAGATCCAGAATATAATGGGAAGGACGACAGCTCCAGAGTATAATGGGGAGGACTGGTCAGCTCCAGAATATAATGGGGAGGACGACAGCTCCAGAGTATAATGAGGAGGACTGCTCAGCTCCAGAATATAATGGGGAGGACGACAGCTCCAGAGTATAATGGGGAGGACTACTGAGCTCCAGAGTATAATGGGTAGGACGACAGCTCCAGAATATAATGGGAAGGACGACAGCTCCAGAGTATAATGGGGAGGACTGGTCAGCTCCAGAATATAATGGGGAGGACGACAGCTCCAGAGTATAATGAGGAGGACTGCTCAGCTCCAGAATATAATGGGGAGGACAACAGCTCCAGAGTATAATGGGGAGGACGACAGATCCAGAGTATAATGGAGAGGACGACTCAGCTCCAGAACATAATGGAGAGGACGACAGCTCCAGAATATAACGGGAGAGGACGACTCAGCTCCAGAACATAATGGGGAGGACGACAGCTCCAGAATATAATGGAGAAGACTGCTCAGCTCCAGAATATAATGGGGAGGACGACAGCTCCAGAATATAATGGAGAAGACTGCTCAGCTCCAGAATATAATGGGGAGGACGACAGATCCAGAATATAATGGAGAGGACGACAGCTCCAGAATATAATGGAGAGGACGACAGCTCCAGAACATAATGAGGAGGACTGCTCAGCTCCAAAACATAATGGGGAGGACGACAGCTCCAGAATATAATAGGAAGGATGACAGCTTCAGAGTATAATGAAGAGGACTGCTCAGCTCCAGAATATAACGGAGACGACTACTGAGCTCCAGAACATAATGGGGAGGACGACAGCTCCAGAATATAATGGGGAGGACGACAGATCCAGAATATAATGGAGAGGACGACAGCTCCAGAATATAATGGGGAGGACGACAGCTCCAGAACATAATGGAGAGGACGACAGCTCCAGAACATAATGGAGAGGACGACAGCTCCAGAACATAATGGAGAGGACGACAGCTCCAGAACATAATGGGGAGGACGACAGCTCCAGAACATAATGGAGAGGACGACAGCTCCAGAACATAATGGGGAGGACGACAGCTCCAGAGTATAATAAGGAGGACTGCTCAGCTCCAGAACATAATGGAGAGGACGACAGCTCCAGAATATAATGGAGAGGACGACAGCTCCAGAACATAATGAGGAGGACGACAGCTCCAGAGCATAATGGGGAGGACGACAGCTCCAGAACATAATGGAGAGGACGACAGCTCCAGAACATAATGGAGAGGACGACAGCTCCAGAACATAATGGAGAGGACGACAGCTCCAGAACATAATGGGGAGGACGACAGCTCCAGAACATAATGGGGAGGATGACAGCTCCAGAACATAATGGGGAGGACGACAGCTCCAGAACATAATGGGGAGGACGACAGCTCCAGAACATAATGGGGAGGACGACAGCTCCAGAACATAATGGGGAGGACGACAGCTCCAGAACATAATGGGGAGGACGACAGCTCCAGAACATAATGGGGAGGACGACAGCTCCAGAACATAATGGGGAGGACGACAGCTCCAGAACATAATGGGGAGGACGACAGCTCCAGAACATAATGGGGAGGACGACAGCTCCAGAACATAATGGGGAGGACGACAGCTCCAGAACATAATGGGGAGGACGACAGCTCCAGAATATAATGGGGAGGACGACAGCTCCAGAGTATGAGGAGGACTGCTCAGCTCCAGAACATAATGGGGAGGACGACAGCTTCAGAACATAATGTGGAGGACGACAGCTCCAGAACATAATGGAGAGGACGACAGCTCCAGAATATAATGGAGAAGACTGCTCAGCTCCAGAACATAATGGGGAGGACAACAGCTCCAGAATATAATGGAGAAGACTGCTCAGCTCCAGAGTATAATGGGAAGGACGACAGCTCCATAACATAATGGGGAGGACGACAGCTCGAGAACATGATGGGGAGGACGACAGCTCCAGAATATAACGGAGAGGACTACTGAGCTCCAGAGTATAATGGGGAGGACGACAGCTCCAGAGTATAATGGGGAGGACGACAGATCCAGAATATAATGGGAAGGACGACAGCTCCAGAGTATAATGAGGAGGACGACAGCTCCAGAATATAATGGGGAGGATGACAGCTCCAGAGTATAATGGGGAGGACGACAGCTCCAGAATATAATGAGGAGGACGACAGCTCCAGAATATAACGGAGAGGACTACTGAGCTCCAGAGTATAATGAGGAGGACGACAGCTCCAGAATATAATGAGGAGGACGACAGCTCCAGAATATAACGGAGAGGACTACTGAGCTCCAGAGTATAATGGGGAGGACGACAGCTCCAGAGTATAATGGGGAGGACGACAGATCCAGAATATAATGGGAAGGACGACAGCTCCAGAGTATAATGGGGAGGACTGGTCAGCTCCAGAATATAATGGGGAGGACGACAGCTCCAGAGTATAATGAGGAGGACTGCTCAGCTCCAGAATATAATGGGGAGGACGACAGCTCCAGAGTATAATGGGGAGGACGACAGCTCCAGAATATAATGAGGAGGACGACAGCTCCAGAATATAACGGAGAGGACTACTGAGCTCCAGAGTATAATGGGGAGGACGACAGCTCCAGAATATAATGGGAAGGACGACAGCTCCAGAGTATAATGGGGAGGACTGGTCAGCTCCAGAATATAATGGGGAGGACGACAGCTCCAGAGTATAATGAGGAGGACTGCTCAGCTCCAGAATATAATGGGGAGGACAACAGCTCCAGAGTATAATGGGGAGGACGACAGATCCAGAGTATAATGGAGAGGACGACTCAGCTCCAGAACATAATGGAGAGGACGACAGCTCCAGAATATAACGGGAGAGGACGACTCAGCTCCAGAACATAATGGGGAGGACGACAGCTCCAGAATATAATGGAGAAGACTGCTCAGCTCCAGAATATAATGGGGAGGACGACAGCTCCAGAATATAATGGAGAAGACTGCTCAGCTCCAGAATATAATGGGGAGGACGACAGATCCAGAATATAATGGAGAGGACGACAGCTCCAGAATATAATGGAGAGGACGACAGCTCCAGAACATAATGAGGAGGACTGCTCAGCTCCAAAACATAATGGGGAGGACGACAGCTCCAGAATATAATAGGAAGGATGACAGCTTCAGAGTATAATGAAGAGGACTGCTCAGCTCCAGAATATAACGGAGACGACTACTGAGCTCCAGAACATAATGGGGAGGACGACAGCTCCAGAATATAATGGAGAAGACTGCTCAGCTCCAGAATATAACGGAGAGGACGACTCAGCTCCAGAATATAATGGAGAGGACGACAGCTCCAGAATATAATGGAGAAGACTGCTCAGCTCCAGAATATAACGGAGAGGACTACTGAGCTCCAGAATATAATGGAGAGGACTACTGAGCTCCAGAATATAACGGAGAGGACTACTGAGCTCCAGAATATAACGGAGAGGACCACAGCTCCAGAATATAATGGAGAGGATGACAGATCCAGAACATAACGGAGAGGACGACAGCTCCAGAACATAACGGAGAGTACGACAGCTCCAGAATAGAATGGATAGGATGACAGCTCCAGAATAGAATGGAGAGGACTACTAAGACTCCTTCATTTGTGGCTTATAGCAACGGGATGTAAGAATATAGAAGCCAGGAAGGTGGTGATCATGGCATGGAAATCTCTGGAAACTCCTTCTCTATCGCAATGGAAATCTCTTGTTAACTTGTATATTCTCATTTATAGGGTACTCTACCAAAAAAGAAACTGCCCAAAAAAGTTTGATCAAATATGGTTACAATGGCTGGCTATTCCCGATATGGCTTCTAAGATACGGGCATAAAAAGTATGGGTGGTTCCTTGTTCAGACTTGGGGATGGGGGGGCAGGTGTGTGGCAGAGTATGAAAGGTGAATGAATGTTGTGTGTACTATGTGTGTTTCTGATTGGCGGGCCCCAGGCATTGGGTTCATACTTTAATCTAATACCCTCCATCTTAAGAGTCGCTATCTGAGACTTGTTATTATGGTTAAAACGCTCTGGTTTTGGGACTCTTTATTGTGTTCTATGCTTTCTGGTTGTACAATGTATGACTTGATGCCTGTGCAGGCTCGTTGTCTGTTGTATTTCTTGATGTAACTGTTGGTTTTAAAAAAATTGCATAAATAAAACCTTTAAAAAAATATATAGAAAGATTGCAGATATAGAATCAGTCTTGTATACTCTACTGAGGTATAATCTACTGGTAACCTAAAGATAACAGGTGTTTTGGAGATGACAGAGTCCCTTTAGAGATGCCTCCTCAGATCTTCCTGGCATCACAGTGAGAGATACTTCTACATCTCATACACTTAAGTGTACAGACACATGCTTATTTGAATCTCTGCTTTTAGGCTATGTTCACACTACGTAAGAGACCAGCCATTCCATGACCCCGGCCGGGTCACGGAACGGCCGGTCTCTGGCCGGATCATCTCATCATACTTAAGTGCCGGCCGGATGATCATTCGGCCACGGAGCTCTGATGCGGGTGCATCAGCGCGCACCCGCATCAGAGCTTCCCATAGCCCACAGTGAAGTGAGCGGCCGGAGTCGCTCGCTTCACTGTGTGAACTGACAGGTCTTTCTGCGGCCGTAATTTACTGAATTCCAGCCGCAGAAAACTGACCTGTCAGTTATTTGCGGCGCTGCATAGATCCCGGCCGGAGCGTATACGATGTGTGTATGCTCCGGCCGGGATCCCATTGAAAGTAAGGATTTGTTCCACCCCGCAAAACTACGGCCGTAGTTTTACGTAGTGTGAACATAGCCTTAAAGTGTACCTGTCACATATTAAAAAAAATGTTGACATGTTCCATGGAGACATCAGAAGTTTTGATCGGGTCGGGGTCTGGGTGGACAGAGTTGGGAGAAGTGCGTAGCTTGCCTCAGTCTCCGGCTCACTGCAGGAGATGATCTCCATAGACTAAGGGCCCTATTTCACAGTAATGATAATTGGCCGGATCGGCCCTATTTGGCCTGATTCCGACGATTATCGTTCGGTGAAATAGAGAGAATGATCAGCCGATGATCGTGTCATCGGCTGATCGTTCATTTAGGGCCAGACCTAAAATCATCGTTCCCCCACCGCGCATCGCTACGGTTGAATAGCGGTGCGCGGCGGGCGGCCGACGATTTGACAAGCAGCAGCATCATACATTACCTGTCCAGGCTTCTTCTCTGCGCTGTCTTCATCCCCGGGTCCCACAAGCTCTATCTTCAGAATGGCCGGTCAGCTGACGGAGCGCTCAACCAATCACAGGCCGGGACCGCCGCGGTGTGTGGCCTGTCAGCTGACCGGCCATTCTGAAGATAGAGCTTGTGGGACCCGGGGATGAAGACAGCGCGGAGAAAAAACCTGGACAGGTAATGTATGATGCTGCAAGGGCTGCAAGGACATCGGTAACAATGTCCTTGCAGCCCTCGCTCAACGATCATCGGGCCGTGGAATAGGCCCAGTAAACGAGCGGCGAGCCAGCAGATCGCCGCTCGTTTACATCGTTGATCGGGCCCTCCTCGGCCCGTGGAATAGGACCCTAACGTAGAAGACTGCCCCCCTGCAGAGAGATGAAGATAGCAGGGAGGTAGGGGGAGAAGCAATCAGCCAAGAGCTTCTCCAGGCTTGATTAGCGGGGGTTTAAACACCCACATCCCAACTGACCAAACTTTCTCTAGGACATGTCAAAAGTTCTTTAAAGTGACATTGTGAGGGGGACTATCCCACCCTGTAATCCCCATCAGCACATAGTGGGAAAGCTCTCCTGCATAGATCCCACCACATACACAGCTCTGCCCTTTCTCTTGTCTCAGGTTATATCTGCACATACACTTTCCTATGTTCCAACATTGTGTGGATCCAGCCTTCCCCATAAACAACTCTCACACTCACCGGGGCTCGTGGAGCAGCAGATCCCTGCGGAGTCTGTCTGTCTTTTCATTCCATGACTTACGGAGAGAATTTCCAGTTTCCAGCAACATCTTAATGTCATCCTGAAGTCCTGTAATCATCTGTGGGGAGGAAGTGATAGAGGCCGCGACTCTAAAGGGTCCTTTGACACAGACAGATTTATCTGACAAATTATTGAAGCCAAAACCAGGAACAGACTATAAACAGGGAACAGGTCATAAAGGAAAGACTGAGATTTCTCCTCTTCTCAAATCCTTTCCTGGCTTTGGCTTCAATAATCTGTCAGATAAATCTGTGTAAAAGGACCCTAAAGCTGAAGACACACATCTTATTTACAAAACAAAAAAGAAATCAATAAGTATTAATGGTACAAGTGATTTTAAGAAACTCTGTAATAGGTTTTACTAAGCAAAAGAGTTTCCTCCTGTACTCAAAAAGCTGTTTTACAGCCAGTCTATGGAGAGGGGAGGGGCAGAGGGGGATGAGTGAGCACGGAGAGGAGAAAAGGCAGCCCTGCACAGAACAACATCCTGCAATCTTCTCTCACGAGGATCCAAGACCAGCAGTAACCTTTCTGACCTGTGAATCCAGCCTTTTATCTGCCCAGTCTCCAAACTGTACAGCTGCTTGTCTCCTCTCCCTGCTTACTCATCCCCCTCATCCCATCCCCCCTCCATAGATTATAATGAGACTCAACAAACCCATCTTCACTTTGCTTCTCTGTAATGAAGACGGCTTTGCCTGATAATGAACAGATAAGAAGTGAGTGAACTTTTTGAGTACAGAAAGAGGCTTTTTTGCCTAATAAAACCTTTTACAGAGTTTCTTAAAATCTTGTATTACCACTACCTACCACTACAGCTGTTTTATTCTGCATCATATAGGCCCCCCATACATATCACTAATGTGTCAGCTAATTCTTTCTCCCTTTTACCCCTTGTTATTCGGTCCTCATGGTATGTAATGTTATATTAGTCAGGAATCAGGCATAGCCATGAGCTGTGACTGTCACCTGCTGGTACGCTCGGATCTCGCTCCTCATCTCCTGGTTCTGCAGACACATCCTTTTTAAAGGCAAAGGCAGAGACTCCACATGTTCCTATAGACAGAGAATGAAGGTTACACCCTGCAGGATTTGTTCTATACTGATGCATCACCTTATAGGTACATAAAGATATAATAGACAGAATATTCAGAGTCTTTGCAAAGAATTTTCTTTGCTCACCTTGTTTTGACCTGTGGTTACCTCATCCTCCAGAGCTGCATTCAAAATTTAGCTAATTGCTACTGGAACTGCTTGACATTGTCCTTACAGATGCAGCCATAACTATTACACAGGCAATTTATCAGCCAAATCAGGGAGATCCTGCCCCATGTAATAGATCCAGCCATCAGCCCATCACTCGGCCGGAGGTCTCCTATTATGTGGCTGATTACTGCTGGGGCCGCACGATTACTGTGCCATGTACTACGTTCTGTAAATAATGCTGCTCGGGCCGGCTAATACGGCCTTCATACATTTCATCAGAATTTAGCAGATTTTGCCCACCTACAGTAGCATAACCTCCCGCAGACCATACCCTGCACAAGCCAAATCTGCTGAGCAAGCTAGGTGCCGCTAGGGGATGTAAGAGAGCTAAGAAGTCAGCAGAATTGCAAATGCAGCTCTGGATGTGACTAAACTGTCAGCTGAATATGGACTCTCATCCTCCCAATAAACATGGGGAACAATAGGGCCAGGGACTATAGTATAGTACCTTATACTATAGTCGGCCGGACCCGCTGGCTGACTATAGTATAAGGTATATCAGGGCCCCCACCTACTATGTGCCATTTGCCCTGATGCAACAATTTTTGGACCCCCTACAGCAAGGCCCCTGCCTACACAGCCAGGGTATAGGAAGGATAGTAATGGCATCTGAGAGCGGCGGTAAACTTTACTGACCAATTGGGTGAAATGATTTGGCTCCTTTTTTGGAGTCATTCTGGAAGATTTACTCAGGAGAAGAATGCAGCTTAAAGGATGGAGTCAGCGCGGGCCCAGCATGGTGCATGCCAGACATAGCTCCAGGAACAGAGGAGATCCCCTGATATAAGCAGGGCCAGCGAGGTGCACACACTTCCTGCCATGTCAGAGACTCCTGGGCTTTTATAGAAATCTACTAAGAGGACCCCGCACCTGAATGATGGTTCTTCTGGCAGCTGGAATACATGCCGCCTTTAGTAATGCAAACAATGAACGGTGCCCCTCCAACTCCGCCATGCAGTGGGAATGCAGTCTGGAATGACGTCCCCGAGAATATCGCTTCATCCTGTCTTGAAATCTCTGCTCACTACTACTGACTCCAAAGGGTTAATATCTGTAATCTATAGTGACCTCTTGGCGTCCTTCCATAACTCCAAACCAATAACAATTTTTGACCAATGGGAGAGAGATGTAGGCCTTGTCACATCACATTCTATACAGAATAGGATTGTGTCCTGATTCTTCTTACCCTTGATGTGGAACAGAAGACGCTCATATATCAATATGTAATGTCTACTAGGTCTAGTTACAACGGACACTGATCCGACGGGTATTGCACTAGATATAGCTAGGATACTCTACCAGGCCCGGAAGTTCATTGCCCGCTATTGGATACAGATGGCAGTACCCACAGGTGCGGAACTGATGACAAGACTGCATGCTATTATAGGGCTGGAGAAAGGAGTATATAAAAAACGTAAGGCGATGGCCAAATTCAAGACTATTTGGGGCCCCTGGATATACTGCCCAGCATAGACATACTAGGTAGACCTTCATGAGGGGGTTAATGGTCTGATGGCATACGATTTGGTGGCACATGGGTGAAGCTAGTCAGCTTACATTAAGATTGTGAGCTTACGGAAATGATACTTCTACAATTCTTTTTTCTCACACCCATATCCTTAATGAATGCAAAATGTCTGGTTAAGTCCTTGCCCAAGCGATCTAGTGACCCAGAACCGATAATATACTGTCCTCTGCATAAAGGTTATACCTTCCCTAGACTAGGATAGCACTGATTGATAGGTTTATTAAAGTGTCACTGTCGCTCAAATTTGTTTTTGCAGAAATCAATAGTACAGGCAATTTTAAGAAACTTTGTAATTGGGTTATTAGCTGAAAAATGCATTTTTATCATGAAAAAGCAGTTTGAAGCTCTCCCCCTGTCTTCATTGTTTTCTATGGAGAGGGGAGGGGTGGAGGGAGATGAGGCACTTAAACAGGACAACAAAGAGTTAATTTACAGCTACATCACCGGGCTATCTCCTCTGAAGTCAGCACTAACCTCTCTGACCTCTGAATACTGGCTTTCATACAGCCCCCACTGTGTAATCCTTTGTTCTTTGTTGTCTGCTGGCGACTAATCTCCCTCCTCCCCCCTCCCCTCTTCATAGGTTAGACAGGACACGACTGATGTAAAAGAGTCAAGATTTCCTGATAATGAGCAGTGAAAGAGAGAGAGGAGGGGGGGGATCTGGGGAAAGTATTTTTGAATGCAGAATATGGCATATTTCCCTAATAAACCAACTTACAATGTTTCTTAAAATCGCCTGGACTATTGATTTCTGCTAAAAAAAAAAAAATGACAGTGACACTTTATGGCGCCTTCTGAAGCTAAACGAATAGGAATGATCCTGAGATAACGCCTCCCTTCCTGCCATCAGAAATATTTGCCATCAGAAACTTATGCCTCCCTGTATTGCATATGTTATATATTACTGTGTTTTGGTTTTCTTTTTGTGAGGGGAGGTTGGGGGGTGGGAGATGTAAAGGGTGGGGGAGGGTATATAAAAAGTATATATTTTTGTTTTGAAAAAACTTCAATAAAAAATTATCTGACTAAACAACAATGAAAGGTGCAAAGGAAGGTATTGCTATAGAAAACGGGGGACTTGGAATGGTTCCCATCACTACTGTTGTGCTACACAAAGTCTATATGTAACCCCATCTGTCAGAGGCAGCGACAGTAACCAGACCCTTGTCCCGGGCCTTACAGAACACCAGAACGCTGCTATGATAACTCAGCTGTACAGTCTGGTGGTGTTATAGTGAAGCAGTGATCTATAGCAAGGCACACGTTCGCTCACCTCTACTACACCCTGGAGAACACTGTCCTGCAGCTTCTGATGACTTTCCAACAATTTATTAATCTCTGCTCGAGCCAACGCCTCCACATCAGCGGCCTGGTCCTGGAGAAAGGCGAGAAAGACAGGAGTCACAAAGCACAAACACTGTCATTTAGAAGTCTCGTAATTCATCTGGCTATCTGGATGTGTCTTACCATAAAGTGTACCTGTCATGTAAATGTCACTTTGTAGAAATCAATAAGTATCAATAGTACAAGTGATTGTAAGAAACTCTGTAGTAGGTTTTATTAAACAAAAGAGTTTCCATCTCTGTACTCAAAAAACTGTTTTACAGTTCCCCCCCCCTTTCAGAAGAAGCAGGATTTCTGTGTCCATTATGCTCTGTGGAGAGGGAGGGACCGAGGGGGATGAGTGAGCACGGAGAGGAGAAAAGGCAGCCCTGCACAGCACATCATCCTGCAATCTGCCAGCACTGACCTTTCTGACCTGTGAATCGAGCGTTTTATGCGCCCACACAGTCTCCAGACTGTACAGCTGCTTCTCTGCTCTAACTGCTCACTCATCCCCCACGGTCCCTCCCCCCTACATAGGTTATAATGGAGACAGCAGAACCCGTCTTCACTTTGCTCTTCTGTAACGTAGACGGCTTTGCCTTATAATGAACAGATAAGTAGGGGGGAGGCTGGGAAACTGCTTTTTGAGTACAGAAAGAGGCTTTTTGCCTAATAAAACCTATTACAGAGTTTGTTAAAATCGCTTGTACTATTGATTTCTGCAAAAATATTTTAAATAACAGTTACACTTTAAGTAAAAAGGAGAAATGGGTGGACAACATCCACAAATAATAATCCCCCATTATCTGTATGCAGTGGTCTATTCCACAGCTTCATCAATGCAGAACAAACCATTGCACAGCAAGAAATGGGGGTTCTGACTACACTAAACCCCCCATAGACTTTAGGAAAAAAAATCGTTCCACCCATTGATTTTGTCAGGACTAGCTGACTGTCTAATGTGTATGGGGGCTCTCCCACAGGAAATGATGTGGGGTGGGGAAGAAGATTCAACAGCCTCATCCTTTTATTGTTTGGAGAGCAGCTTTCCCCTCCTCTCTCTATTCAGAACCGATGAACCCTCGGCTGAGCTGAACATGGGTATGGGTCATGGGTACGGAGGAAGCGGAAGAAATAGCTGTTGGACAAACAAGCATTTTGGCCGACAGCTATTGTATGTGCATGGGTACCTTAAAGGGGTTGTACAGTGGCTAAATCTTTTTACTCCCCCCTCCCTTCCAAGATGCTGGGAGGGGCAGGGCTAAACACGCCCTCATGCAATGTCCAATAGCTGCAGTGTCTAGTTTCGCGGCTTAGCCCCTCCCACCCCTTGTTTCGGAAGGCTTACATCTGAGAAGTGGGATCTAAGAAAGTGAGCGCCAGCAAGCAGAAGTCTTCAGCCTTTTTCTGCTTGCTGGGCAATCCCTTTAACAAATGGGTGGTGGAGTCAGTTACTCAGCCATTGGCCACCATGTTACCACGCTTCTCACCTCATGCAGCTCACGTAACACCCGCAGCTGTCTCTCCAGCTCTGCAGCCTGAAGTGTTCTTGTTGAATGGCCTCGGTCTCGGTACTCTCGCAGTTGCTGCAGCTCCTTCTGGGTCTTTTGTATCTTTTCCTCACAATTCTGCAGCTGCAGACGCAGTCCTGAAAGTGACACATGACAGAATACCGGAGTTCAAAGTGATCTCCAAGTACAATACGCAATCTCTATATATCTATTAGTGTATCTGGATATTCATTAGATCTGTTGGCTGGACTGACCATCCCTGTAATGTGTTTAGGGGTGTACAGACTATCCCTGGTTGGTGGACAGAAGGATTGGGCATATTGGATTTCAACAGGAGTCTGGAGGAGACAGGGGAATCTAGAACAGGGGTCCTCAACTGGCGGAAGACAGCTGTCTCGGCCCCCTGCTGCAGCTCAGTATACCTGTATACTGAGCTGCGCTGCTCCCCTCTGCACAGTAACTATGAGTGCTTGTAACGAGCACTCATAGTTACCGTGCAGGAGCAGCACCGACAGAGGAGGAACCATTGGCTCCCTCCCTGTCAGTCTCTCACAAGAGGCCACTCTGCCCTGTCTCTGGTTTTGGCGCTCAAGTGACGCCACTGGAGCGCCGACGCCAGGAGAGGGGAGAGCGGCCTCTTGTGACCACTGCAGTGCGGCCACAGGAGGGGAAGAGAAGAGAAGACACCCGGACCCAGGTGAGTATAAGTGTTTGGTTTTTCTATGTTATATGCTATATGGGAGGGGGAGCACAGGGGGCTATATAACTGGGGAGCACATAGCAGGGGTGCTATATACTACTGGGGGAGCAAAGTGGGACTATATACTACTGGGAGAGCGCACAGGGGGCTATACACTACTGGGGAAGTGCACAGGGGGACTATATACTTCTGGGGGAGCGCACAAGGGGACTATATACGACTGGGGGAGCACACAGGGGAATATATACTACTGGGGGAGCACACAGGGGGCTATATACTACTAGGGGAGAGCACAGTGGGACTATATACTACTAAGGGAGAGCACAGGGGTCTATATACTACTGGGGGAGCAACAGGGCGCTATATACTACTGGGGGAGCGCAACACATTTACTAATGATGTTCAGGTTGAACCTTCACCTGACAATAGACTCCGGTAAGTGGACCTTCACTAAAAGTTGTTGAGTACCCCTGGTCTAGAAGGTACAGAAGAGTCTGGAGGGGATAGTGGAGGCTGGAGGGGACAGAGGGTGTGGAACAGAGGAATTTGGAAGGGACAGAGAAGTCTGGAGGGGCTAGTGGAGGACAAACGGGAAAGAGGGGTCTTTCAGTGGCTTTTTACCCTATGCCCACTGTAAGCACATTCACGTTCAGCCAAGGAGGAAAAGCTGTTACCTGAACAAGAATTTGTCCGGTCACAATCTTAGGTGTATGGCCACCTAAACCTTACTTGGTGTATTGTCATGGCTGACAACAGGCAACAATAAACTGCACTGCAAGATGGACTATAGGCCTGGACACATCAGCAGCTGTCAGCTGATTCCAGACTCCCATACATATGGATACTATAGGTATTAGTATATTTGTAGTATATAGTATATATGTATTAGTATGCATCCTGTCTATTATAGGGAGTGGGGGATAAGATGCTGCATGGGTGGGTTTGGCAGATGTTATTCTAGCTGAATATTGAAGAACAGTCATTTACAGGTGAATGGTACACATTACTCCCCGGTCCTCCTCCCTCTTCCCTGGTCCTCCTCCCATAGACACTGCAGGGCAGAGTTTCACAAGGTAAAATATTACAATGTTTAACGCTATTAATGTTGAGATAAGTTCACAAATGGCCGCCGAGGGCTAACTCCATCGAAGGTCCTTCCACTGCAATAACAAATGAGGTAGGTGTGAGCTCTAATGGGTAAGTGGCCGGTCCTAGTCACATGACTTAGTCACTGCTTTGTGTTAGTTCCTCTTACAGAACGAGCGGGGAGATGTTTTCATGTTTTTTTGCATATTAACCCTTTAAGGTTGTGGCCTGGTTGGGTTCTAAGGACGCAGCTTTTTTTTTTTTTTACAACTTTCTTTTCCTTTCGCCTTCAGGCTTCATTTCCACGTTCTGTACACGGAATGTTCAAATGACGCCTAACTCTTATCTGAGGAATGAGTAGTACTTTTACTGTACATACCATTGGTTTTTAATATGTTTTCTTTGACAAAAATGAAAAATAAAAATAGTGTTTTCTTCAGTTTGCTAAAATTTCTTTTCTTTCTGTTACCGAGCAGGAAGAACTGAGTGTATATATATATATATATATATATATATATATATAGATAGATAGATAGAACTGAGTATATATATATATATATATATATATATATATATATAAAAAGATTCAGTATAACTTGTAACATATTGATGGAAATCTCTGTTCATTCTGTGATAAGGAGTCGAGTGGGCGGAGTCACTCAATGGGCTGGACTCTTTAGTCTGGAGACATTAGAGATTTCAATCAATAAATTACAGGTTATACTGAATAATTTCCCATAAGAATATACATTAATCCGCACAGCTCCTCCTGCTCTATATCACGATGCCGATAGCTTAGGTAGCATTTTCATGGTGACGGGTTCCCTTTAAGCCGCAGTGGAGGACTGGACTTGTCCTTCACTCCAGCATTACATTGCAGTCCTCTTATGCCTGTCAGTGTGAGGCTGCTCACAGATAAAGGGAATGATAAGGATGCATTTTTGTTATCCCTGTTAGAGACACAAGTCCAGGCTCATCCACAGGTCTGAAGTCCTCACAGAAGGGCTGACTGGAATGTATACAGGCTTGAACACCATGTGATACAGGATATCTAATATTTTGCATGTGAATACGCAGTGGTTTGCATTTGTTTTTAGTTGTTCAGCTTTTGTTTTGTTTTTTTCTTATTAAATTCATTTTTATCTCCACTATTTTCCCTGTATATTTAGCCTCTGATATGCGAGCTGGGATCTGATTGTTTCACGTCCTGATGATGACAACACGTAGAGGTGAGGATGTTAACTACACTTCCACAGGGGTAATTTGGCTAAAAGCTCTTTCAAATCAACTGGTGTCAGAAAGTTATACAGATTTGTATTTTACTTCTCTTAAAAATTCTTCAGTCTTCTAGTACTTATCAGCTGCTCTATGTCCTGCTTGAAGTTGTATTCTTTCCATTTTGAAGAGCAGGAGAGGTTTTCAAACCAAACCTCACCTGACCTGGAGACAAGAGCGGTGCTGTTTCTGGCAGAAAGTGGCCAGGTATTTGTAGCGCTGGATAACCCCTTTAACACTCCTCTTTAGGGACCCAATGATCTTACTTCAGAGGATGTACAAATATGGTAGTAACTGAAAACAGATGGTACCGACACCATAACCTGGACCTGAAACGATCAGATCCCCATGACTGTACTCTGTACACAGATGGTTAGCACCATATACAACAGCTATGTAGGATGACGCACTGCTAGCTGTTGTATATTCACATTGGGCGGATGGGAAGGGGATAAAGGAATTTTACTGTACATTTACTGCCAATAAGGGTAATACAGAAATGAGTGATCCCCTTACCATTTATATGTTCTTCTCTCTGTTCTTTTATCAACTCCAGATCCTGTTCAGCATCATGAATTTGATGTTCTGTCCAGTTCTGTACTGCACGGACATTACTCTGAGAAAAGGGAAAGAGACCATATGATAAGTTAGGCCCATTCATAATGCAGTAATGCACATGCAGAGGTAAACCTGCCCTGACACTTACCCCTGCCCTGTCATACTGCTGAAGCTGCTGAGTGGCGCTCTTCATGGCCTCGTCTTCCATCTTCGTGATTTGTCTGAGCAGTGAAGCATTTTCCTCCTCTAGGCGCGTGCATTGCGAGAGAAGGCTGGACACGGGCTGCCTAGCATACGTCTGCCAGAGGAAGAGATAAGGATATATACATACAGCAAGATCTAATAATAAAGCAATAGCCTGTCAGACTGTAAGCCCAGTATAATGAGTGAATCCTTTATTATTATCATCATCATTACCTATCTCCACCTCAGTGTATAGGAAACAGGACAGAAGTAGAAACAGTAAGACACAATGGATGTGAGGCCACTACTGGATAAGCACAAAATACAGCCGGCCAATACAGGTGTCAGTATTCCTGAGAGAGGGAAATGTGTGCTGTGTTCTGCTGCCATCTACGGGGTGTATGTCAGTACAGCATGCAGAAATGATCTGATATTGGGCATAAAGAGACTATGCTGTATGATGGGCATTGTTTAATGTGCAGCAAGTATTGTGCTCTGCTCCTTGTATCTCAGCAGGACGACACCTGCGGAACATCAGATGGCTGACTCCACAACTTTCCCAGCCACAATGCAGCAGCATGTCTCCACTACTAATAAGATAGATAGAGAGATGGATGGATGGATGGATGGATGGATAGGAGATAGATAGATAGATAGATAGATAGATAGATAGATAGATAGATAAATAGATAGGAGATCAGTGAGCTCTCTTATGGCTTTATGAGAAATTGCTCCCACCTAGCCAGAATCCTGCTCCACACTGATGAGAGGCAACATCCCAAAACAGCTGTATGTGGATGGATACCTGGCCTTGGTTTTTCCATTGACTTATAAGGCCACTTAATATGGTGGTTTCCCTTAGATCAGTGATCTGTTTCTTAGCTAGATAGATAGATACCATGAAGACGTGGGCACTTTTCCTCAGTTTCTCTGTCTCTGTCCCGCACTTCTTACTTAGCTGACAGTGAGACGTCTTCTGCCGTCCTTTCCTGTTAGTAGGGTTCTTACCACCTGTGTGGAGTAGACGCTGTAAAAGTATTTATAGGCTCCGGCTATGTTGCCACATTGTACTTTTGGGATGTTTTTTGTGCTGTATATGATGAGTGTGAACATGGCCTCAGTCTGGTCTCTGTTCCCGGAGGTGATGTCCCCATCTATCACAGAAGGTACCTAGGATTCCCCCTTGTCTACTCTGTACTCAGGGGAGCGGTGACATATGGGGAACTGCTGTACTCAGGGGAACGGTGACATATGGGGCACTGCTGTACTCAGGGGAGCGGTGACATATGGGGCACTGCTGTACTCAGGGGAGCGGTGACATATGGGGCACTGCTGTACTCAGGGGAGCGGTGACATATGGGGCACTGCTGTACTCAGGGGAGCGGTGACATATGGGGCACTGCTGTACTCAGGGGAGCGGTGACATATGGGGAACTTCTTTACTCAGGGGAGCGGTGACATATGGGGCACTGCTGTACTCAGGGGAGCGGTGACATATGGGGCACTGCTGTACTCAGGGGAGCGGTGACATATGGGGCACTGCTGTACTCAGGGGAGCGGTGACATATGGGGCACTGCTGTACTCAGGGGAGCGGTGACATATGGAGCACTGCTGTACTCAGGTAAGAGGTGACATATGGGGCACTGCTGTAGATATTCTGTGATATGTCCTGTGAAGAGTGGAAAAGTCAAAATAACACAGCAAACCCATTTAAAGGGGTTCTCCAGGCTTAGACAAACATGGCCGCTTTCTTCCAGAAACAGCACCACCCCTGTCCTTAGGTTGGATGTAGTTTTGCAGCTTAGTTCTATTGAAGGGAGTAGAGCTGAATTTTAATACTGCACACAACCTGAGGACAGGGGTGGCGCTGTTCTTAAAGAGCTCTGATTTTTCTAATTCTGGATAACCCCTTTAAGGTGGAAATTAGCCCGATCCTTAAAGGGTTCAGGTGAATTCACACATTGTTTAAGTTTTATTGTTGTAGTTAGTGGCCCCTTTAAATGTCAGCACATTGCATATTCCGACATTACCTGCAGCATGAACAGGAGTGCGGCCCTCTGTGGAGGTTTGGGGGGTGACATGGTGAGAGTCAGGGGTCTTTGTACAGGCTGTACCGTGATGTCCTCTCGCCGCCAGCCGCTGAGACATGCTGAGATCCTGCAGGCATAGACATTGTGTTACTATAATATAGAGGGGATACGCGCCATCACATCCAGCTGACCTGATAGTAAACAAGGTGTACTCTGTTTCCACGTCTAATAAACAGGTTGTAGGCAGCTGAGGATTATGGGAGTTGTAGTGTGACAGGATGAGGGTTTTATGTTTTCACATGACAGAAGCTGCAGATGTGAGAGAGCTGCAATGTTACATAATCCCCATATTTATCCTCTGCCCATAGGCCATGGTTATGTAAGGGTGGCCACCTTGTGGACAACAGTGGTGCTGCAGCATTCTGTCAGTGAGGGGGGGGGGGGGGGTGCAGGCTGACTGATGTATCACATTGTATTTAAACTGAGAGATGTATCTACAGTCAGTGAGGGGGCAGTTAGGTCAGTGAGGCCGTCTCTGGGGGTAGTTAGGTCAGTGAGGCCGTCTCTGGGGGTAGTTAGGTCAGTGAGGCCGTCTCTGGGGGTAGTTAGGTCAGTGAGGCCGTCTCTGGGGGTAGTTAGGTCAGTGAGGCCGTCTCTGGGGGTAGTTAGGTCAGTGAGGCCGTCTCTGGGGGTAGTGGGGTCAGTCATGTAGCTGTCTGTCCCCGAAGGGTCATTCAGGCCATCTCTGGGGGTATTCAGGCTGTCTCTGGGGGTAGTTGGATTTGTCAGGATGTCTCTTGGGGTGGTTGGGCCATCTTGGGGGGGGGGGGGTAGTCGGGCTGTCTAGGTGGTACACATAGCTGCCTGTCTGTACCCCGTCTCTGTGGTGAAGCTGTCTGTCTGTACCCCGTCTCTGTGGTGAAGCTGCCTGTCTGTACCCCGTCTCTGTGGTAAAGCTGCCTGTCTGTACCCCGTCTCTGTGGTGAAGCTGCCTGTCTGTACCCGTCTCTGTGGTGAAGCTGCCTGTCTGTACCCGTCTCTGTGGTGAAGCTGCCTGTCTGTACCCCGTCTCTGTGGTGAAGCTGCCTGTCTGTACCCCGTCTCTGTGGTGAAGCTGCCTGTCTGTACCCCGTCTCTGTGGTAAAGCTGCCTGTCTGTACCCGTCTCTGTGGTGAAGCTGCCTGTCTGTACCCCGTCTCTGTGGTGAAGCTGCCTGTCTGTACCCCGTCTCTGGGAGGTAGCTGCCTGTCTGTACCCCGTCTCTGTGGTGAAGCTGCCTGTCTGTACCCCGTCTCTGTGGTGAAGCTGCCTGTCTGCACCCCGTCTCTGTGGTGAAGCTGCCTGTCTGCACCCCGTCTCTGTGGTGAAGCTGCCTGTCTGTACCCCGTCTCTGTGGTGAAGCTGCCTGTCTGTACCCCGTCTCTGTGGTGAAGCTGCCTGTCTGTACCCCGTCTCTGTGGTGAAGCTGCCTGTCTGTACCCCGTCTCTGTGATGAAGCTGCCTGTCTGTACCCCGTCTCTGTGGTAAAGCTGCCTGTCTGTACCCGTCTCTGTGGTGAAGCTGCCTGTCTGTACCCCGTCTCTGTGGTGAAGCTGCCTGTCTGTACCCCGTCTCTGGGAGGTAGCTGCCTGTCTGTACCCCGTCTCTGTGGTGAAGCTGCCTGTCTGTACCCCGTCTCTGTGGTGAAGCTGCCTGTCTGCACCCCGTCTCTGTGGTGAAGCTGCCTGTCTGCACCCCGTCTCTGTGGTGAAGCTGCCTGTCTGTACCCCGTCTCTGTGGTGAAGCTGCCTGTCTGTACCCCGTCTCTGTGGTGAAGCTGCCTGTCTGTACCCCGTCTCTGTGATGAAGCTGCCTGTCTGTACCCCGTCTCTGTGGTGAAGCTGCCTGTCTGTACCCCGTCTCTGTGGTGAAGCTGCCTGTCTGTACCCCGTCTCTGGGAGGTAGCTGCCTGTCTGTACCCCGTCTCTGTGGTGAAGCTGCCTGTCTGTACCCCGTCTCTGTGGTGAAGCTGCCTGTCTGTACCCCGTCTCTGGGAGGTAGCTGCCTGTCTGTACCCCGTCTCTGGGAGGTAGCTGCCTGTCTGTACCCCGTCTCTGTGGTGAAGCTGCCTGTCTGTACCCCGTCTCTGGGAGGTAGCTGCCTGTCTGTACCCCGTCTCTGTGGTGAAGCTGCCTGTCTGTACCCTGTCTCTGGGAGGTAGCTGCCTGTCTGTACCCCGTCTCTGGGAGGTAGCTGCCTGTCTGTACCCCGTCTCTGTGGTGAAGCTGCCTGTCTGTACCCCGTCTCTGGGAGGTAGCTGCCTGTCTGTACCCCGTCTCTGTGGTGAAGCTGCCTGTCTGTACCCTGTCTCTGGGAGGTAGCTGCCTGTCTGTACCCCGTCTCTGTGGTGAAGCTGCCTGTCTGTACCCCGTCTCTGTGGTGAAGCTGCCTGTCTGTACCCCGTCTCTGTGGTGAAGCTGCCTGTCTGTACCCCGTCTCTGTGGTGAAGCTGTCTGTCTGTACCCCGTCTCTGTGGTGAAGCTGCCTGTCTGTACCCCGTCTCTGTGGTGAAGCTGTCTGTCTGTACCCCGTCTCTGTGGTGAAGCTGCCTGTCTGTACCCCGTCTCTGTGGTGAAGCTGTCTGTCTGTACCCCGTCTCTGTGGTGAAGCTGCCTGTCTGTACCCCGTCTCTGTGGTGAAGCTGCCTGTCTGTACCCCGTCTCTGTGATGAAGCTGTCTGTCTGTACCCCGTCTCTGTGGTGTAGCTGCCTGTCTGTACCCCGTCACTGTGGTGAAGCTGCCTGTCTGTACCCCGTCTCTGGGAGGTAGCTGCCTGTCTGTACCCCGTCTCTGTGGTGAAGCTGCCTGTCTGTACCCCGTCTCTGTGGTGAAGCTGCCTGTCTGTACCCCGTCTCTGTGGTGAAGCTGCCTGTCTGTACCTCGTCTCTGTGGTGAAGCTGCCTGTCTGTACCCCGTCTCTGGGCTGTAGCTGCCTGTCTGTACCCCGTCTCTGTGGTGAAGCTGCCTGTCTGTACCCCGTCTCTGGGCTGTAGCTGCCTGTCTGTACCCCGTCTCTGTGGTGAAGCTGTCTGTCTGTACCCCGTCTCTGTGGTGAAGCTGTCTGTCTGTACCCCGTCTCTGTGGTGAAGCTGCCTGTCTGTACCCCGTCTCTGTGGTGAAGCTGCCTGTCTGTACCCCGTCTCTGTGGTGAAGCTGCCTGTCTGTACCCCGTCTCTGTGGTGAAGCTGCCTGTCTGTACCCCGTCTCTGTGATGAAGCTGTCTGTCTGTACCCCGTCTCTGGGAGGTAGCTGCCTGTCTGTACCCCGTCACTGTGGTGAAGCTGCCTGTCTGTACCCCGTCTCTGGGAGGTAGCTGCCTGTCTGTACCCCGTCTCTGTGGTGAAGCTGCCTGTCTGTACCCCGTCTCTGGGCTGTAGCTGCCTGTCTGTACCCCGTCTCTGTGGTGAAGCTGCCTGTCTGTACCCCGTCTCTGTGGTGAAGCTGCCTGTCTGTACCCCGTCTCTGTGGTGAAGCTGTCTGTCTGTACCCCGTCTCTGTGGTGAAGCTGCCTGTCTGTACCCCGTCTCTGGGCTGTAGCTGCCTGTCTGTACCCCGTCTCTGTGGTGAAGCTGCCTGTCTGTACCCCGTCTCTGGGCTGTAGCTGCCTGTCTGTACCCCGTCTCTGTGGTGAAGCTGTCTGTCTGTACCCCGTCTCTGTGGTGAAGCTGCCTGTCTGTACCCCGTCTCTGTGGTGAAGCTGTCTGTCTGTACCCCGTCTCTGTGATGAAGCTGCCTGTCTGTACCCCGTCTCTGTGGTGAAGCTGTCTGTCTGTACCCCGTCTCTGTGGTGAAGCTGCCTGTCTGTACCCCGTCTCTGTGGTGAAGCTGTCTGTCTGTACCCCGTCACTGTGGTGAAGCTGCCTGTCTGTACCCCGTCTCTGTGGTGAAGCTGCCTGTCTGTACCCCGTCTCTGTGGTGAAGCTGCCTGTCTGTACCCCGTCTCTGGGAGGTAGCTGCCTGTCTGTACCCCGTCTCTGTGGTGAAGCTGCCTGTCTGTACCCCGTCTCTGGGAGGTAGCTGCCTGTCTGTACCCCGTCTCTGTGGTGAAGCTGTCTGTCTGTACCCCGTCTCTGTGGTGAAGCTGCCTGTCTGTACCCCGTCTCTGTGGTGAAGCTGCCTGTCTGTACCCCGTCTCTGTGGTGAAGCTGCCTGTCTGTACCCCGTCTCTGGGAGGTAGCTGCCTGTCTGTACCCCGTCTCTGTGGTGAAGCTGCCTGTCTGTACCCCGTCTCTGTGGTGAAGCTGCCTGTCTGTACCCCGTCTCTGTGGTGAAGCTGTCTGTCTGTACCCCGTCTCTGTGGTGAAGCTGCCTGTCTGTACCCCGTCTCTGTGGTGAAGCTGCCTGTCTGTACCCCGTCTCTGGGAGGTAGCTGCCTGTCTGTACCCCGTCTCTGTGGTGAAGCTGCCTGTCTGTACCCCGTCTCTGGGAGGTAGCTGCCTGTCTGTACCCCGTCTCTGTGGTGAAGCTGTCTGTCTGTACCCCGTCTCTGTGGTGAAGCTGCCTGTCTGTACCCCGTCTCTGTGGTGAAGCTGCCTGTCTGTACCCCGTCTCTGTGGTGAAGCTGCCTGTCTGTACCCCGTCTCTGTGGTGAAGCTGCCTGTCTGTACCCCGTCTCTGTGATGAAGCTGTCTGTCTGTACCCCGTCTCTGGGAGGTAGCTGCCTGTCTGTACCCCGTCACTGTGGTGAAGCTGCCTGTCTGTACCCCGTCTCTGGGAGGTAGCTGCCTGTCTGTACCCCGTCTCTGTGGTGAAGCTGCCTGTCTGTACCCCGTCTCTGGGCTGTAGCTGCCTGTCTGTACCCCGTCTCTGTGGTGAAGCTGCCTGTCTGTACCCCGTCTCTGTGGTGAAGCTGCCTGTCTGTACCCCGTCTCTGTGGTGAAGCTGTCTGTCTGTACCCCGTCTCTGTGGTGAAGCTGCCTGTCTGTACCCCGTCTCTGGGCTGTAGCTGCCTGTCTGTACCCCGTCTCTGTGGTGAAGCTGCCTGTCTGTACCCCGTCTCTGGGCTGTAGCTGCCTGTCTGTACCCCGTCTCTGTGGTGAAGCTGTCTGTCTGTACCCCGTCTCTGTGGTGAAGCTGCCTGTCTGTACCCCGTCTCTGTGGTGAAGCTGTCTGTCTGTACCCCGTCTCTGTGGTGAAGCTGCCTGTCTGTACCCCGTCTCTGTGGTGAAGCTGTCTGTCTGTACCCCGTCTCTGTGGTGAAGCTGCCTGTCTGTACCCCGTCTCTGTGGTGAAGCTGTCTGTCTGTACCCCGTCTCTGTGGTGAAGCTGCCTGTCTGTACCCCGTCACTGTGGTGAAGCTGCCTGTCTGTACCCCGTCTCTGTGGTGAAGCTGCCTGTCTGTACCCCGTCTCTGTGGTGAAGCTGCCTGTCTGTACCCCGTCTCTGGGAGGTAGCTGCCTGTCTGTACCCCGTCTCTGTGGTGAAGCTGCCTGTCTGTACCCCGTCTCTGGGAGGTAGCTGCCTGTCTGTACCCCGTCTCTGTGGTGAAGCTGTCTGTCTGTACCCCGTCTCTGTGGTGAAGCTGCCTGTCTGTACCCCGTCTCTGTGGTGAAGCTGCCTGTCTGTACCCCGTCTCTGGGAGGTAGCTGCCTGTCTGTACCCCGTCTCTGTGGTGAAGCTGCCTGTCTGTACCCCGTCTCTGGGAGGTAGCTGCCTGTCTGTACCCCGTCTCTGTGGTGAAGCTGTCTGTCTGTACCCCGTCTCTGTGGTGAAGCTGGCTGTCTGTACCCCGTCTCTGTGGTGAAGCTGGCTGTCTGTACCCCGTCTCTGTGGTGAAGCTGCCTGTCTGTACCCCGTCTCTGTGGTGAAGCTGCCTGTCTGTACCCCGTCTCTGTGGTGAAGCTGCCTGTCTGTACCCCGTCTCTGTGGTGAAGCTGCCTGTCTGTACCCCGTCTCTGTGGTGAAGCTGCCTGTCTGTACCCCGTCTCTGTGGTGAAGCTGTCTGTCTGTACCCCGTCTCTGTGATGAAGCTGTCTGTCTGTACCCCGTCTCTGTGGTGAAGCTGTCTGTCTGTACCCCGTCTCTGTGGTGAAGCTGTCTGTCTGTACCCCGTCTCTGTGGTGAAGCTGTCTGTCTGTACCCCGTCTCTGTGATGAAGCTGTCTGTCTGTACCCCGTCTCTGTGGTGAAGCTGTCTGTCTGTACCCCGTCTCGCTTCCCGTCTTCTCCGCTTTCTTTGTGTCTGATTTTTCAGTAATTTTTCTCCTCACTCTCCGCTGTAGCCTTACCAGCGTTAATCTGTTACCGCGGCAACAAGCTGAGGTCATCACCGGCTGCCATACTACCACTCCCACATGCAGGAGGTGTTCCAATATGGCGGCCTGGCCTCCCCTGATACTGCGCATGACGTGTAATGACGTGACTGGCCGGCAGGGGGAGCACCTCGGCGCTGTCAGCTTCTCCACACAAAGAGGCGGGAACCTTCTGTATATAGAACCGCTGTCCTCACCTGTCCTCCTGTGAGGTAATGGAGTATCACGCAGGAGAGGCTTAGATACAGGAACGCTCCTCAAGGGAGGTAATGGGTATCACACAGGAGAGGAGAGGTTTAGATACAGGAGCTCTCCTCAAGGGAGGTAATGGAGTATCACACAGGAGAGGAGAGGCTTAGATACAGGAACTCTCCTCAAGGGAGGTAATGGGTATCACACAGGAGAGGCTTAGATACAGGAGCTATCCTCAAGGGAGGTAATGGGTATCACACAGGAGAGGCTTAGATACAGGAGCTATCCTCAAGGGAGGTAATGGGTATCACACAGGAGAGGCTTAGATACAGGAACTCTCCTCAAGGGAGGTAATGGGTATCACACAGGAGAGGCTTAGATACAGGAGCTATCCTCAAGGGAGGTAATGGGTATCACACAGGAGAGGCTTAGATACAGGAGCTCTCCTCAAGGGAGGTAATGGGTATCACACAGGAGAGGAGAGGCTTAGATACAGGAGCTCTCCTCAAGGGAGGTAATGGGTATCACACAGGAGAGGCTTAGATACAGGAACTCTCCTCAAGGGAGGTAATGGGTATCACACAGGAGAGGCTTAGATACAGGAGCTATCCTCAAGGGAGGTAATGGGTATCACACAGGAGAGGCTTAGATACAGGAGCTCTCCTCAAGGGAGGTAATGGGTATCACACAGGAGAGGAGAGGCTTAGATACAGGAGCTCTCCACGGGAGGTAAGGGGTATCACACAAGAGAGGAGAGGCTTAGATACATCAGCTGCGGAAATAATGGGTATCACACAAGAGAGGAGAGGCTTAGATACATCAGCTGCGGAAATAATGGGTATCACACGAGAGGAGAGGCTTAGATTCATCAAATAATGGAGTATCACACAAGAGAGGAGAGGCTTAGATTCATCAAATAATGGAGTATCACAAAGTAGAGGAGAATCTTAGATTATATGCCCTCCCCTGAGGGAATTGAGTAGCACACAGGAGAGGCTTAGATACATCGGTTGTCCTCACCTGAGGTAATGGAGTATCACACAGGAGAGGAGAAGCTGCGATAGTGGAGTATCACTGGCTTAGATGCATCCGATGTCCTCACATGAGGTAATTGAGTATCACTGGTAAGGCTTGGATACATTTGCTGTCTTAAAGGGGTTATCCAGCACTACAAAAACATGGCTACTTTCCCCCTACTGTTGTCTCCAGATTGGGTGAGGTTTTGAAACTCAGTTCCATTGAAGTAAATGGAGCTTAATTGCAAACCACACCTGAACTGGAGATAACAGTAGGGGGAAAGTGGCCATTTTTTCGTAGCGCTGGATAACCCCTTTAAAGGAGAAGTCCGGCCAAAATTAATTTTTGATATGTTGTTACTTATGAAAAGTTATACAAATTTCTAATGTACATTAATTATGGGAAATGCACATATAGGGCTATTTCCCTTAATTTAGTTGATAAGGAAGTGTTAGAATTCTCTCAGATGCAGTGACGTCACGACCAAAGGTGTAATTCCTATGGAGTGTCCAGCAGAGGGCGCGCTATATATAGAAGTCTATGGGACTTTATTGTGTCTATAGATGTCTATGTAAAGTAATGTAGTGTGTAGTGTACAGTATGCTTTATTGAATGAATACATCTATGGAATACTTTGGGGAGCAAGGGTACTTGTTCCCCAAAGTATTGCATAAATGTATTCATTCAATATATTAGGATATCACAGTAAGCCCGCCGATCCGGACTATATACACTGAACTACAGCTCCCATCATCTGCTTATAGTATGAACAGGTGATGGGAGCTGTAGCTGGGTTATGGATATGACTTGCCTGCCGCCGCTGATGCCACTGCTTATGCCGCCGGGCGCAGGGGGGAGACGCTCAGTACACAGGAGCGCTCCCCCCTCCTCCTTCTCCTTCCGGGAACCTTCCCCCTATACTACTGCTGACTCCCCGCCTGGCCGCCCCTCTCCGCTCTCACATACCGCCTCCCGATGCATCAGCGCAGACACCAGGAAGCATCGGGATGCGGGGTCCCCCCTCTCTGTGTAGTATCAGTGTGATGCGGGGTCCCCCCTCTCTGTGTAGTATCAGTGTGATGCGGGGTCCCCCCTCTCTGTGTAGTATCAGTGTGATGCGGGGTCCCCCTCTCTGTGTAGTATCAGTGTGATGCGGGGTCCCCCCTCTCTGTGTAGTATCAGTGTGATGCGGGGTCCCCCCTCTCTGTGTAGTATCAGTGTGATTTGGGGTCCCCCCTCTCTGTGTATTATCAGTGTGATGCGGGGTCCCCCCTCTCTGTGTAGTATCAGTGTGATTTGGGGTCCCCCCTCTCTGTGTATTATCAGTGTGATGTGGGGTCCCCCCTCTCTGTGTATTATCAGTGTGATGTGGGGTCCCCCCTCTCTGTGTAGTATCAGTGTGATGCGGGGCTCCCCCTCTCTGTGTGATGCGGGGTTCCCTCTCTCTGTGTGATGCGGGGTTCCCCCTCTCTGTGTGATGCGGGGTTCCCCCTCTGTGTGATGCGGGGTCCCCCCTCTCTGTGTGATGCGGGGTCCCCCCTCTCTGTGTGATGCGGGGTCCCCCCTCTCTGTGTGATGCGGGGTCCCCCCTCTCTGTGTGATGCGGGGTCCCCCCTCTCTGTGTGATGCGGGGTTCCCTCTCTCTGTGTGATGCGGGGTCCCCCCTCTCTGTGTGATGCGGGGTCCCCCCTCTCTGTGTAGTATCAGTGTGATGCAGGGTCCCCCCTCTCTGTGTAGTATCAGTGTGATGCGGGGTCCCCTCTCTGTGTAGTATCAGTGTGATGCGGGGTCCCCTCTCTGTGTAGTATCAGTGTGATGCGGGGTCCCCTCTCTCTGTGTAGTATCAGTGTGATGCGGGGTCCTCCCTCTCTGTGTAGTATCAGTGTGATGCGGGGTCCTCCCTCTCTGTGTAGTATCAGTGTGATGCGGGGTCCTCCCTCTCTGTGTAGTATCAGTGTGATGCGGGGTCCCCTCTCTCTGTGTAGTATCAGTGTGATGCGGGGTCCTCCCTCTCTGTGTAGTATCAGTGTGATGCGGGGTCCTCCCTCTCTGTGTAGTATCAGTGTGATGCGGGGTCCCCCCTCTCTGTGTAGTATCAGTGTGATGCGGGGTCCCCTCTCTGTGTAGTATCAGTGTGATGCGGGGTCCCCCCTCTCTGTGTAGTATCAGTGTGATGCGGGGTCCCCCCTCTCTGTGTAGTATCAGTGTGATGCGGGGTCCCCCCTCTCTGTGTAGTATCAGTGTGATGCGGGGTCCCCCCTCTCTGTGTAGTATCAGTGTGATGCGGGTTTCCCCCTCTCTGTGTAGTATCAGTGTGATGCGGGGTCCCCCCTCTCTGTGTAGTATCAGTGTGATGCGGGGTCCCCCCTCTCTGTGTAGTATCAGTGTGATGCGGGGTCCCCCCTCTCTGTGTAGTATCAGTGTGATGCGGGGTCCCCCCTCTCTGTGTAGTATCAGTGTGATGCGGGGTCCCCCCTCTCTGTGTAGTATCAGTGTGATGCGGGGTCCCCACTTTTGGCCATCCTTCTCTCCGTCCCCCTCAGGGCTCCTCACTTTTGGGTGAGTTATGATTATTGACTGCTCCTGTTATATATTTCTTAATAAGTCCACCAAATATTTATTATTGGCTGTAAGCTATGCAAAGATATTACTGTTTGTTTATTGAATCTGTTTACTACATGGGCTCCGTATAGGCCTATTGTTGTTAAAAATTGTTAAAATGCAATAAAAATTTTAATTTTAATTATGTTTTCTGTAAGAATAATGGCTAAAAAAGGAAAAAGAAAAATCCTGTGAATAAAAAACCACCTTCAGCGTCATGTGAGATCCAGCGGTTCATGTTGGGTAGTTTCTATGCAGTTGTATACTTGCTTTGTGTAACCCTGTGTAAGCAGCTGTGTGGGGGAGGCCCCCGTGCTCGGACATCTATCTATGTTCTATGGCTATGAGAATTTGTTCCTCAATGCTCTTTGCTTCATGGTCTTGCCAATAGATAAGGGCAAAGGAGACTGGGAACCAGGATACCAGGAGATGTCGACCATCTGGAATATGAGTTCACCTCACCCCTTTTGAAGCTTTCTTAATATATAAGATAAGGGATGTTCCCATAATAAACAGAATCAGCTTGGCCTCTCCTCGTCTCACGTGTCCTGTCCGGTCCTCGGCCGGCTGTGGCTGCTGCACCACTTTTCCAATTAGACAGTTCCACCCAGGTATCTGAGAGACTTTATTCTCACCCTAACATTTCTGACATACATTTCTATAGACCACACTGTACATTCTGATCAGCACCTTTTATTTCTGTCACATGATTTATAAACCACAGTATACAGCATATATAGCAGTACAGTATATGGGAGGGGTACAGCATATATGGCAGTACATTATGGGGGTGTGTACAGTGACCTCTTATCCCCACATGTCCCCTGGGATCCCTCATGGCTCCGGCTTCTCCTCCTTGATCTGGAGGCTTCTCACCAGTTCGGTGATCAGTGTCTGCAGGAGCTGCGCTCGCTGCTTCCCCACCTCCAGGACGCTGCTGTGATCCACCAACTCCTGCGCCTCGTACGCCTGCGCCACCCGGTTTGTGATCAGCGACAGACCGAACACTCGCATCCCACAATGCTTTGCAACCACCACCTCTGGGGCTGTACTCATACCTGTGAGGAGAAGGGGAACACCTTAATGAGCTGCGGTATACAACAAGAGTCATATTAATAATGTCTCCGGTGCAAGGCCTATGCAGAGTGTTTCAGCTTGGGGTCCAGTCTGTGCAGCTCACAGAGCATTGTCTGGACTGGATACAACCGACAGACAGTGAGATGGATCTGGCCAGGATGGGTTTTTAGTATCTGGATGTATAATCAATGCTTCTTTTCACTGACAGCAAACGGTCTACTCACCTATCACAAAGGGATTACTGTGTGTACATTTACTCTGTAACGTTATATAAAATTCGTGACCCTGCGCTGCCAGGAATGAACACTGAGCTCCTTCACCCTGAATATACACTTCAGTGACCCTTATAAACCATATGCTTAAAGGGGTATTACAGTTATATTTTTTTTCTTTCACTTGTAAATTACTTCTTTTAAAAAAAATCTACGATCTTCCAGTACTTATCAGCTGCTGTATGTTCCGCAGGAAGTGGTGTATTCTCTCCAGTCTCACACAGTGCTCTCTGCTGCCCCCTCTGTTTATGTCAGGAAATGTCCAGAGCAGGAGAGGTTTTCTATGGGGATTTGCTGCTGCTCTGGACAGTTCCTGACATGGACAGAGGTGGCAGCAGAGAGCACTGTGTCAGACTGGAGAGAATACACCACTTCCTGCAGGACATACAGCAGCTGATAAGTACTGGAAGACTGGAGATTTTTAAAGAGAAGGGGGTCACCTTAGTTTCACTCTAGAGATCATCCCCCATAACAGTGTCATCTACACATCCCCCCATAACACATCTACACATCCCTCATATACATCTACACATCCCCCCATATACATCTACACATCCCCATATACATCTACACATCCCCCATATACATCTACACATCCCCCATATACACCTACACATCCCCCATATACATCTACACATCCCCCATATACACCTACACATCCCCCCATATACATCTACACATCCCCCCCATATACATCTACACATCCCCCCCCATATACACCTACACATCCCCCCCCCCATATACACCTACACATCCCCCCCATATACACCTACACATCCCCCCCATATACATCTACACATCCCCCCCATATACATTTACACATCCCCCCCATATACATCTACACATCCCCCCCATATATGATCTACACATCCCCCCATATACATCTACACATCCCCCATATACATCTACACATCCCCCATATACATCTACACATCCCCCATATACATCTACACATCACCCATATACACATCTACACATCCCCCCATATACATCTACACATCCCCCCCCCATATACATCTACACATCCCCCCCATATACATCTACACATCCCCCCCATATACATCTACACATCCCCCCCATATACATCTACACATCCCCCCATATACACACCTACACACCCCCATATACATCTACACATCCCCCCATATACTTCTTCACATCCCCCATATACACTTACACATCCCCCATATACATCTACACATCCCCCATATACACATCCCCCATATACACCTACACATCCCCCCATATACACATCCCCCATATACACCTACACATCCCCCCATATACACATCCCCCATATACACCTACACATCCCCCCATATACACCTACACATCCCCCATATACATCTACACATCCCCCATATACACCTACACATCCCCCATATACACCTACACATCCCCCATATACATCTACACATCCCCCCCATATACACATCCCCCATATACACCTACACATCCCCCCATATACATCTACACATCCCCCCATATACACCTACACATCCCCCCATATACACCTACACATCCCCCATATACATCTACACATCCCCCATATACATCTACACATCCCCCCCATATACACCTACACATCCCCCATATACATCTACACATCCCCCCATATACACCTACACATCCCCCATATACATCTACACATCCCCCATATACACCTACACATCCCCCATATACATCTACACATCCTCCCATATACATCTACACATCCCCCCATATACATCTACACATCCCCCCATATACATCTACACATCCCCCCATATACATCTACACATCCCCCATATACATCTACACATCCCCCCCATATACATCTACACATCCCCCCCATATACATCTACACATCCTCCCATATACATCTACACATCCCCCCATATACATCTACACATCACCCATATACACATCTACACATCCCCCCATATACATCTACACATCCCCCATATACATCTACACATCCCCCATATACATCTACACATCCCCCCCATATACATCTACACATCCTCCCATATACATCTACACATCCCCCCATATACATCTACACATCACCCATATACACATCTACACATCCCCCCATATACATCTACACATCCCCCCATATACATCTACACATCCCCCCATATACATCTACACATCCCCCATATACATCTACACATCCCCCCCATATACATCTACACATCCTCCCATATACATCTACACATCCCCCCATATACATCTACACATCACCCATATACACATCTACACATCCCCCCATATACATCTACACATCCCCCCCCCATATACATCTACACATCCCCCCCCCATATACATCTACACATCCCCCCCCATATACACCTACACATCCCCCATATACATCTACACATCCCCATACACCTACACATCCCCCCATATACACCTACACATCCCCCCATATACACCTACACATCCCCCATATACACCTACACATCCCCCCATATACATCTACACATCCCCCATATACACCTACACATCCCCCATATACATCTACACATCCCCCATATACACCTACACATCCCCCATATACATCTACACATCCCCCCATATACATCTACACATCCCCCCATATACATCTACACATCCCCCATATACACCTACACATCCCCCATATACACCTACACATCCCCCATATACATCTACACATCCCCCATATACATCTACACATCCCCCCATATACACCTACACATCCCCCAGTTGGGGTCCTATTATATGGACTGTATTATCTGTACTGGAGATGATGATTTGCAGTGAGATTTGTACGTCCTCTCCTCCTGTACAGCACTGTGATCTGCTTAGTCACGTCCACTGTAGAGGGTCACTGGCCGTCTCATCTGTTTATCATGTACAGCCTTGACATGTGGGAACTGTCTGCATTAGCAATGCCACAGCCACAGAATGGGAATCCCTGCTATTTATGAGTCCTGCTGCTCATTGTGGAGCCCCCTGCAGGAAGAGAGTGGTATATGATGCAGTGGGACCGTCATTGTGGAGCCCCCTGCAGGAAGAGAGCGGTATATGATGCAGTGGGACCGTCATTGTGGAGCCCCCTGCAGGAAGAGAGCGGTATATGATGCAGTGGGACCGTCATTGTGGAGCCCCCTGCAGGAAGAGAGCGGTATATGATGCAGTGGGACCGTCATTGTGGAGCCCCCTGCAGGAAGAGAGTGGTATATGATGCAGTGGGACCGTCATTGTGGAGCCCCCTGCAGGAAGAGAGCGGTATATGATGCAGTGGGACCGTCATTGTGGAGCCCCCTGCAGGAAGAGAGCGGTATATGATGCAGTGGGACTCTCATTGTGACATTGCTGGTAACTCTGGATGAGCTCAGCTCGAGTCCTGTCTGGCTGCAGAAGTAGCTTACCGCCCTAGGGAGTCTTGGAAACATGGACACAGCAATGGGCCATAGGCTGCATCCATGTTCTTCTGGCAGCTCTAGGGCGGCATGCAACTTCTGCAGCCGCTGGGAATCAAATGCTGAGCGTTCGGGTTCGGAGAAAATTGCCAAATCTAAAAAGTTTGACAGGTCTGCTCAGCATTAGTTCTAGCATATAGCAGTCTGGTAATGGCTGCCATGTTTTATACAGTGCACTTACCCACGGCGTCTGCCCCCAGCCTCTGTAGAAATCTGGCTTCTGCCACTGACTCAAAGTTTGGCCCTCCCACCATGCAGTAAACTCCTTCGTGGGTGAGGTCGGACTGACCGAGCTTACGGGTGATTTCAAGAGCAGTCATACGCAGGTCATGGTCATATGTGTCCCAGAGGGATGGAAATCGGGGCCCAAACCTACACAAACATCAAGCAGATATCATTGTCATATATTGTTTATTTTTGTTACTCTAGGTGGAGTGGACACGCTGCCCCATGGTGATCACCTCTCATCGTTGGGACCTCTCAGAGGGTTCAGAGCAGCCAGCCCCGGCATATTGATGTGATCCCGGATTATCATCAGGTCTCCCGGTCTGTACGTCTCACAGAGCGATCCTGCTGCATTTGTTACTATCAGGACCTTTACTCCCAGCAGCTTAAACACTCGGACTGGGAAAGTGACCTGGAGAGATATTAGCAGAATGTCAGAGACGGACAAGGTAAAGGCCAGAAATGCTTATATAAAGAACCGAGATACAGTACGATGGGAGTGATACTGCGTATTATTCCTTGTGTGCAGATTCCAGTGATCAATGCATGTACAAGTGGAAGGAAGTCCTACTGTGCAGGGAGAACCGCTCAGGTGAAGTAAAACATATGTGCTGAAACCCACATAGTAATATCATCCACAGTATCTGCTTATAAACTACTACTACTGTGCAGTTCCATATGTACAGATATGCAATATAGCTCTCGCACCTCTTGAGCAAAGAGATGTCCCTTCAAGTCAAGTCTCGCTCAACCAAAGAGTCTTAGGGCCAGTTCACACGGAGTAAAACTGGTGGAATTCTCCGCCATAGAATCCCGCCAGCCTCCATGTCATACTGGCAGTCTATGGGCGGCTTGCGTGCCTCCTCTCTCCACGCGAAAGAATGGATATGTCCATTCTTCCGAGCGGTAAAGCACGGAGTGAGGCTGCGCACGAGCCGCCCATAGACTGCCAGTATGACACTGAGGCGGGATTCCATGGCGGAGAATTCCACCAGTTTTACTCCATGTGAACTCAGCCTTAGAACATTGACTGGGTATTTTATGCCAAGCCAAACAATCTCTCCAAAAGGAAAGATTCCAGATCTGCAAACAGTCGTTTCGGGGATTTTGCCCCTCTTTAGTGCAGAGCAGGGTGTTGGCTGGCTAGTGAGAGGTCTATCGACGTGGGCCAAAGGGGTGCTAACTCGCCTCTATGACGAACTCTCCTTAACGACAGTTAGTACCCTTTTGGCCCATATGTATGGAGTAAGATCATCTGCTGTTCATAAGTAGGACAACAGTACTATGCAGTATACCATGCATACAGGATGAGAAAACACAAGCCATAGAGGGCTAGAAATACACTGACAATGGTAGCCAGAACACACAGATCCACTCTTAAACCAAAGCAAATTTTCTCATAAGAAATCACTGATATGCAGACAATTGGTTCCACACCCCAAATATAATGATTTATTATTCTGAATAACATGTAAAACAAATGAGAGTGGTTACAGCTATGGAGAGATTACCTACACAGTCCTGTCCCCTGATGCAAGCCCCAGCCTGAAGTGGATCTGCTATGATTTGGAAGGTGAGGGAGACTTCCCGGGTCAGAGTACAGGGCTGTAGACCCCGCTATGCAGGCCATGCCCCTCCCCTTCCCACCCAGTACAGAGAGCTCTTACACCAAAGCAATGCTCTTACACCAAGTCACAATTTTGAAAAACTGCATGCTCTTAAACCAAAACGCTCTTAAACCAAGTTACCACTGTGTGTATGTAAATATATATATAATACATATATATATATATATATATATATATATAAAAAATAAAAAAAATATATATATACTGTGTGTGTGTGTGTGTGTGTGTATGTATATATGTGTGTGTGTGTGTATGTATATATATATATGTATATATATATATATATATATATATATATATATATATATATATATATATAATATATGCTGAGGATTACACCCCGCAAACAGGACAGGAGAAGTGGTACTGTGCACTGTATATATACTGAGGATTACACCCCGCAAACAGGACAGGAGAAGTGGTACTGTGCACTGTATATATACTGAGGATTACACCCAGCATACAGGACAGGAGAAGTGGTACTGTGCACTGTATATATACTGAGGATTACACCCAGCATACAGGACAGGAGAAGTGGTACTGTGCACTGTATATATACTGAGGATTACACCCAGCATACAGGACAGGAGAAGTGGTACTGTGCACTGTATATATACTGAGGATTACACCCAGCATACAGGACAGGAGAAGTGGTACTGTGCACTGTATATATACTGAGGATTACACCCAGCATACAGGACAGGAGAAGTGGTACTGTGCACTGTATATATACTGAGGATTACACCCAGCATACAGGACAGGAGAAGTGGTACTGTGCACTGTATATATACTGAGGATTACACCCAGCATACAGGACAGGAGAAGTGGTACTGTGCACTGTATATATACTGAGGATTACACCCAGCATACAGGACAGGAGAAGTGGTACTGTGCACTGTATATATACTGAGGATTACACCCAGCATACAGGACAGGAGAAGTGGTACTGTGCACTGTATATATACTGAGGATTACACCCAGCATACAGGACAGGAGAAGTGGTACTGTGCACTAAATATATACTGAGGATTACACCCAGCATACAGGACAGGAGAAGTGGTACTGTGCACTGTATATATACTGAGGATTACACCCCGCATACAGGACAGGAGAAGTGGTACTGTGCACTAAATATATACTGAGGATTACACCCAGCATACAGGACAGGAGAAGTGGTACTGTGCACTGTATATATACTGAGGATTACACCCCGCATACAGGACAGGAGAAGTGGTACTGTGCACTGTATATATACTGAGGATTACACCCCGCATACAGGACAGGAGAAGTGGTACTGTGCACTGTATACATATATATATATATACTGAGGATTACACCCCGCATACAGGACAGGAGAAGTGGTACTGTGCACTGTACATATATACTGAGGATTACACCCCGTATACAGGACAGGAGAAGTGGTACTGTGCACTGTATGTATACAGAATAAGAGCAGATATTGAGGATTACACCCAGCATACAGGACAGGAGAAGTTATATTGTGCACTGTCCATGTATACAGAACAGAATCGGTACCATGCATTGTTCCTACATGTAGAATAGTAGTGCTACTGCTATGTTACTGATTTTACCATTCGGGAACCTAAAACAGCTGAGTTTACCTACAAATCCTATTTTCCATTCTATGCTTTATCAGACAGGCTGCTTACCAGTCTTCCTGACCACTTTATGGAAAAGGTGGTGGTTGTTTGGTAGCTAATGCATACATGACATGGTCTGCATGTCAGGCAGACCAGCAGCTGTCATATCACAGGGGTGTTTTAAGAAGGAGAGCGGTTACATAACAGTACAGCACTCTGAGATTGTCACATGTACGGCTCTCAGCTCTTACTTTCCACAGCGGATATCCTTCGTAGAGATGGAAGCGGCCTTTCATACAGACACATGACTTGCCTTGCAGAGTGCCGAACACCAGCTGCCCCGAGTGTCCAGCCACTGAAATGATAGAAGAACAGAAAAAAATATTCTATCTGGTGATATCTGTACCTGGGAAAGTTGGGTGACAACCAATATCGCTACATATCACCCAGCATTGTCTGAGTGAAACGTATGAGCTGCACAGGTAAGCAGTAAAACCATGTGAGGTTTTTTTAGCTACACAAAACGCTGTGCGTAAAGAAATCTTAGCCCTACAGATTGTACCTATAGGGATCTATTGCTGCCACTTACCCGTACTGGTTGGAAAATGTGGGATCTGGCCGTAGTCATAGGATTTAGAGTCGCCTAATGTCTCTGCAAGGAGACCCAGGCCAGAACCACAGATGATGGCAATATCTGGGGGAGACTGGATCCGGTCCAGGAGCCACTGAGCCGTCTCCTCGCAGTCTTCATATCTAATGGATCAGGATAAGAAGGCATTGAGGACACAATGATGGAAGAGCCTTATGGGAAGCGTCATCGGAGACAATTATAACAATGGACCCTGTATGTAATAATGAACGCAAGCTAAAGACTCACACAGATTCCTGTAGGTGTTTTACATCTAGTTCACAGACCAGTTTTGGAAGCTCATTTATGGGCCATTTTTGGCATTTTATTTTTTCTTACAATTTTTTTACCGGATTTATTGACATTTTTTGGACTACAATAAAATGGCCGCTTTCAATTGTGATAGTTTTTTGCTTATGTAGAATTACATATCTTGGCATGTAATCACCAGAAAAAAGGCCAGAAAATTTTTCCTTAACAATTACGTCGGTGAGAATAAATAGCGCGCACAAAGAGCTATTTCCCATAAGTCAATAGTTAAATGGGGAAAAATATGTCTGTTTCTTAGGCTATGTTCACACAACGTCAAAAAAAAAGAGAAAAGGCGTCCTATTTGCTATTTAAAAATACACTTTTCACAGCGATCAGGGGCCTTTATTCATCTCCGACTGCGACTATCAAATTCCCCCATACACAGTCCAGCCCAATTCTCATACGCAATGGCACAAGACAGGGCTGCCCCCTATCACCCCTCATATTTGTCCTGTGCATCGAACCCCTGGCGGCGGCGATACGACAGCATCCAGACATCCATGGCATCCAGATCAGGGGGGTCGACTTTAAACTCTCCTTATTTGCAGATGACGTTTTACTTTCGCTCACGCAACCACATGTCTCCCTGCCCAATTTACATAGCCTCCTAACACGCTTTGGCCACCTTTCGGGGTACAAAATCAACACACTCAAGACAGAAGCCCTACCCATTAATTTGCCAGAATCCCTACTAGCTAGTTTGCAATCCAATTACAAATATAACTGGAAGGATCACTCCCTTAAATATCTAGGGATCCAAATATCTAACTCCTACTCATCGCTATACACCCACAACTTTCCCAAGCTTTTCTCGGAGTTACGGGCCCTAATGGAGAAATGGCACACATTACCCTTATCCCTCTTGGGGAGAATAGCTGCAGTTAAGATGACACTGCTCCCTAAATTAGTTTACTACTTTGAGACTTTGCCAGTCCCGGTCCCTCTCAGTGCGCTCAAATCCATACAAGCAGCTATCCTCCGCTTTGTCTGGGCTCGTAGGCGCCACAGGATAGCTAAAAATATCCTACTGGCCCCCAAATGTTGGGGGGGTCTTGCCTTGCCAGACGTGCTCTGCTATTACTGGGCGGCACATCTCCGTCACATCCCGGCGTGGTCGGCGCTGCGGGCCTACTCAAAATGGATGATCATTGAGAAGCTTTGGCTGGCCCCTACACACCCTAATTCCCTACTATGGTCCACCTCTGACACTACCTTTCCGGGACCGGTCCTAGGGCCTATTGCCCATACTAAAAAGATCTGGACTGTCTGTATGCGAAAATTTCCCCTAGCGTCCCAACACTCTCCAATGACTTCTTTTTTATTCCACCCAAAATTCCCGGATAGCCTCACCAGTGGAATGACAAAACACTGGTACGCTAACGAATTATTCCGCTTTGCGGACATTGTGAATCCGTCAGACCGTACTCTGCGACCCTTTCCGAATCTAGCCTCGGCTTTCCATCTCCCCATGTCAGCGCAATATCAGCACCTACAGATCAAACACTACATGTTGTCCCTATTCTCTTCCACTACAGTATCAGTCCCAACAGATTTCGAACAGCTATGCAAAGCAGGAGTCTCCACCAAGGGCCTTATTTCGGATATATATAGAATCCTTAAACAACCCTTGCCAGGCACTGAAGTTAGGTACCCATACATGAATAAATGGGAAAATCTATTTGGGAGACAGCTACCTGTGACCGTCTGGAAGACAATCTGGGACAGGGCTGCCAAGACTTCCATATGTGTGACATATCAGGAGAACCAATATAAAATAATGTTTTTTTGGTATTACACCCCAGAGGTCTTGCATGCTATGAACCCAACAATCTCTAATATCTGCTGGAGATGCCAGCGAGATTTGGGGACCCTACCGCATATTTACTGGGCGTGCCCATCCATCACACCTTATTGGCACATGGTTAAAAGTCTACTTAGAGAAGTTTCAGGCCTGGACATTCCA
Source organism: Dendropsophus ebraccatus (assembly GCF_027789765.1). Taxonomy (NCBI): domain Eukaryota; kingdom Metazoa; phylum Chordata; class Amphibia; order Anura; family Hylidae; genus Dendropsophus; species Dendropsophus ebraccatus. Next base: position 6,657,542 of record NC_091467.1, read on the forward strand.
CTAGACCCGGTATTCTATTTATTTAATGTAACCTCTTTGAAGATGGGGCGTGTGGTCCTAAAACTGCTGCTCCATGTTCTCACGGCTGCCAGATGCCTAATTGCTAAGTACTGGAAGCGCGCTGCCCCTCCAACAAGGGAGGACCTGTGCGCCCGAATCCTGGATGTGAGAAACATGGAGCAACTGACGGCTATGCTCGATAACAAAATGGAGTATTTTAAAAAGGTCTGGCGCTTATGGGACACCTGCTGGGAAGAGAGAAACGCCATCCATCCTCCACAGCCCCGGAGCCAACAACCTTAAGATTCATACTGGTGTCCCCTCCCCCCCCCCCCCCCGTTGCCACCCTTATGTGTCCCCCCTGTGTTTCTAGTCTGGTCTTGGTGAATTCCCCCTCATTCATCACTGTCTATCCTGATATGTAGCACTTTGCTTGTGCTCACTGAACCAATGTTATCCGTGGGTTTTTGTACCCCACGATTTGTACTTTGTATTCTTGTGATATCTCCTTACGTGCGGCTGCGATCCGCTACTTTTCCTGGAATAACCTGCCTTTTTCAGTTATGTCTCTTTCTATCAAAAACTTTAATAAAAATACAATTATAAAAAAAAAAAATAAAAATACACTTTTTGCCAAGATTTAATTGACTTCAGTGCAGTGCATTGAAGTTAGTGGAGTGACGGACGTTGTCTGCGCGGATAAAAAACAAAAGGTGCAACAGCAACCCACAGGTGCAAGGGCTTACCGTATATACTCCTCCCAGCGTACACACGGTAAACACCTGCTCTGTAGATATTAAAAATTAAAATATAAATTTATTTTATTTATTTTTTTTAGAAAAGTGAGGATCTTGGCAAACTATTTGTACCATGTCGCACGTTAAGGCGTCCTCGAGACATGGTCTCTACTCTAACATTTTCACACTAGCAATGGCCTCTCCTGGGCTGAATAAGCCTACAACTGGGCAGATAGGAACCAAATGATCTCTTTTATAGCACCCTTGGGACATGGGTGGAGTGCAAGCCAACAGGAGGTAGCCACACCCCCCACATTCAACAGAAAAAAAGGGAAATTTTGGCAGCACATCTATGACTCTGTTCACACTGCAGGTTGCACGCTGCTTGTGGCTTAAGTACAGACAAAAAAAAAAGGTTGCAACAGCAACCCACAGGTGCAAGGCTGCTATAAAAGAGATCATTTGGTTCCTATCTGCCCAGTTGTAGGTTTATTCAGCCCAGGAGAGGCCATTGCTAGTGTGAAAATGCTAGAGTAGGGACCGTGTCTCGAGGACGCCTTAACGTGGCGACATGGTGCACTCTGTTTGATCAAATAGTTTGCTGAGATCCTCACTTTTCTAAAAAATAAATAAATTTAATTATATTTTAATTTTTAATATCTATAGAGCAGGTGTTTACCGTGTGTACGCTGGGAGGAGTATATACGGTAAGCCCTTGCACCTGTGGGTTGCTGTTGCACCTTTTTTGTTTTTTGTCTGTACTTAAGCCACAAGCAGCATGCAACCTGCAGTGTGAACAGAGTCATAGATGTCCTGCCAAAATTTCCCTTTTTTTCTGTTGTCTACACGAATGTCAAAATAATGATCATGACAATTATTTTCAGACGTCTACTGCAAGCGGTTGTGTTTTTTTAGTTCACACAGTTTTTGTCATCGTCCTTTCACTATTTTTACTATTAAATTCAATAGATTTCTCAATTAAAGAGACACCCAAAGGCTAATTAGTAACCCTAAACTAGTATAATGTACCAGCAGCCATCATTGCACTAAGGGGAGGCCAGGCAGCAAAATTACGTCCGTTATTTTAGACATAAAATGACGGACGTCATTTTAAATGGAGCTGTGAAAACGTTATGTGAACATAGCCTTGGGGCGTATTTTGAGATGTATTTTTCATCCTACAAACCAGCATGTGCAGAGCAGACTGCATTGACTTTGAAATTCTGCTCCAGGTTCAGTGCTGCCCTGGACAAACTGAAGACCAGAGTGGCGCTGCTTCTAGAAGTAGTCAGCTATGATTTTTAGATAGATATATAGCATTTGTGTTGCTGCGTCCACAGATGTCCAAACTATTAAAATAGATTATTATTTGGTCTGAAGGGTGAATGTTATAGGGGGAAAAAAGACTACTCAAAGTCAGAACTGCTGGTGCCCAAAATGCCACCAATAAAAATTATCATTATCAACAAAACTTTATAAATCTTTTACTTGCTGAAAGCAGTTGTGTAATTTCTATTAAATTTTTACAAAACTTGGCTGTGGTCCAGCATGATGGGTGCTGTAGCAACAGCTGTAAGATTGCAGGCTCCCCATCCCTGTGCTACACAATGTATGGAGCTAAGGCCTCCCGCTCCATACAGTGTGTAGATATGAGCTCTATGTCTAACAGCTGTTTCTGGAAGATACCAGATGTCGGCACCTTAGCAATCGGCTACTAGTAGTCTATCCAGTGCATGGTGGCCTGTTAGGGACAACATACAGTCTCCTGCACCTATAGTCCCCTTGCCGGGGGCCATTCTCTAAACTTCTGCTGTCAGATAGCACAGTGACAATGCCCAATGGTATAGTAGTTTCATAGTGTCACCTGTTAGTGGCTGCGTCTGATCAGATCATAATAAATTAAACAGTTTATAGTATGTATAAATGTATATCCCCCTACCCAAATGCATTGCCCCCAGTGCAGCTGCCTCACCTGAGGTCTTCCTTGCTGTGCATTGTCTCTTCTCGCTTACAGCCTGTAGCGTCTGCAGCAATTCCAACTGGGAACCAGCAATATAAGGATGTCTGATGGCCTGAGGCTGGAGTTAATGATTTGCATGGGACAAACGTAAGGTTAGAGTTGGAGTATGAGAGAGAAGGGGGTGTGCGCTGCCGCCTCCGATCAGTCAAAGCGTGTAATGTGTTGCTTCCTCATCTACAACTTTGACCTGTTGTAGCCAGGTCTCTGCATCATTGGGACCGTACCAGCCATGAACATTACATACCAGCAAATAACCTCATGTTTATAGTGGCCTGGATTCATCAAGTTGGATTTGATTCTATCTCAAATTGTCCTGCGGCTCTGGACCAGCAAGCTACCCAGAGATGTTATCCATGAACCCAGCAGAATAGTGAGCGCAGCTCTGGAGTATAATACAGATGGCAAATCAGGATCAGTAATGTAATGTATGTACACAGTGACCCCACCAGCAGAATAGTGAGTGCAGCTCTGTAGTATAATACAGGATGTAACTCCAGTGACATATTCTGTAGAGTAAGGCTGCATTCACGTGTTCCGTACGGAACACGGACGTGGAATGCCTGTAACAGACTCTCTCCCCGCCTGGGCAGCATCTGTCATAAGATACATGGAGCGGGGAAACTGTACAGATATGCGCCGTGCGGCTGATTCATTACAGCGCGGCGCATATCTGTACAGCTCCCCCGCTCCCAGCATCTCATCACAGATGCTGCCCGGGAGGGGGAGAGTCTGTTACAGGCATTCCACGTCCGTGTTCCATACGGAACATGTGAATGTAGCCTAAGTCTTTACATAAACTGTAAATGTTCCAATCACACTTTACCCATCGGGCAAATCATCAGCAGGTTTGGTTTTCAGTACCATCTCTATGCTGATGATACCCAGCTGTATACCTCCTCCAGTGATATTACCCCGGCACTTCTACAGAACACCAGTAACTGTCTGTCTGCCGTCTCTAACGCTATGTTCTCCCTATTCCTAAAACTAAACCTTGCTAAGACTGAGCTGCTTCTATTCTTTCCTTCTGCTAACCGCCCCCACCTGACATCTCCATCTCTGTCTGTGGTGCGACCATAACCCCTACACAACAAGCCCGCTGCCTTGGGGTTATGTTTGACTTATATCTGTCCTTCACTCCTCATATTAAATCTCTTTCACGTTCCTATCACCTGCATCTAAAAAACATCTCTAAAATCCGTCCCTTTCTTACTGTCGAATCTGCTAAAACTCTCATTGTTCTTATTCATTCCCGTCTAGACTACTGCAATTCCTTACTAATCGGCCTTCTTTCCTCTAAACTCTCCCCTCTCCTCAATGCAGCGGCCATCTCTCTGTCCAACCGCTACACCAATGCCTCCCCCCGTGCCTGTCACTACACTGGCTCCCTATTAAACACAGGATACAATACAAAGTCCTCCTGCTCACCCACAAGGCTCTCCACAGTGCTGCACCTGCATACATCTCCTCGCTCATCTCTGTCTACTGTCCTACCCGTGCCTTACGCTCCTCTAACGACCAGAACTTCACCCGAGCTGCACCATTTCTATGGAATACATTACCAAAGACTGTCAGACTCACCTCCAATACCCAAAGCATCAAATGTGCCTCCTAATGTGTTCACGCAGGCTTACCAGGTTCCCTAACTTGACCACTACCCTCAACCCCCTGCCCCCCCCCCCCCCCCCTAAACACACACACCAACATTTAAGAACTTAGACCTACACATTCAGGCTTTGGATAGTGACTGGTTCACCCACCTTTACCTGCACTGCCTTATTTATAAAGATGGTCGGACCATTGCAACAATGAAGCACTTTGCCCCTCTACCTTTTTGTCTCAAACCCCTCCTAATAGTCTGTAAGCTCATGCATGCGAGTAGGGCCCTCACTCCTCATATATGGATAATTATATGTAGATCTCTGTGATGTCTGATTTTTGTATGTATGTACCCCCAGAATTGTAAAGTGCTGCTGAATCTGTTGACTCTATATAAATAAAAATTATTATTATTATTATTATTATTATTATTATTATTATTATTAATAAAATGTTTTATGATACTCACTACAACGGCCAACAAAACAAGGCTAAATGACTCTACAGCTAAGGAGATACTGTATCTTAGAGCTGTAATGGGTCATGGTCCTGAATAATGTTATTGTCAGGATATGGAACCAGGAAGACAAAAGACCAGTGCAGCCCTGAAACTTGTGCTCACCCTGCTGTCCCTGCCTACTAGCCTCAACCATGGCAGCGGACAACGGGTCGACGATTCACAATCCTTACTAAGGTGAACATGGAACAAAAGACAAACGCAACATATTACAGCAAGGTCAGAGGTCCAAGTCAGCAACAAAAGGGGACGGTCGGCGCGCCCCCAGCAATCTTCCGGGCTGGTCACCAAGGACACTGTCGGTGCTGTTAGAGGGCTGGCCATGCATGCTGGCAGTGCAGGGAGCCAAGCACGCTCCCGGCTCCTGACAAAAGCTGCCACCCCCCTCCCACCCTCATGAGGACCTCTGGGCTTGGTAGGGTACAATGAATGAAATTTCTCCACCAAGCCAGAAGCATGGAGATCCTTGGCAGTAACCCATGTTTGCTCCTCAGGTTCGTAGCCCTTTCAATAGACTAAGTATTGCAAGGAGTTACAAATTCCTGAAATATAAAATTCCTTCAACCTCGAATTCCAGTTCTCCCTGTACTACCACAGGGATATACTGTGTAAGTAAACTTTTATGATACACAGGGTGTATGCAAAGGGAACGAGGTAACTGCAACTTAAAAGATTTAAGGGTTTATGACTTCAATAATGGGGAAGGGGCCTATATAATGGGGAGAAAATTTAGCAGAAGGTAGACGGAGCTGTCCATTTTTTTTTTTTTTTTTTTTTTTTTTTGATAACCAGACTTTTTCTCCTACGGTATAGTCAGGAGCAGAACAACATTTATGGTTGGCATGTTTTACTTGTTTTTGTTGGGCATTTTGATTTTTGAGTCATCAGACTTTATGCCTAAACTGTGCACAGTTTAATTCTTTTACAGATGAAAAGTGTGTTTCGTTATTAGGTACTGCAAAAAATGGATGGAAACTATAGTTGCAGAAGAAGAGGGATTTCTGTGTAAAGGAGTTAACAGTGTTAATGAGGGCAAATTCAGCCATGGGTAGAAATTTTAACCATTTATCCTGATTATCAGAAATATAACAGTGCAAATACAGCTTGTGCATTCGTTTTGCCTGTTGGACTCGGAGTGAAATGCAGACGAAAATGGCAATAATACACCCAACTTACTACAGAATGCACACTCACATCCGCTTCTGCAGTGACTCCTCTCCTCTGTCTTGTAATTGAATGCTGGAGAGAATGCATGGAAGCGTGTGAGTTCCAGCGTATGATGACAGGACAGAGAAGAGTCACATCAGAGGCGGATATGAGCGAGCGCCGGATTTGGACGGCGCCGATCGGCTGTGGTGAATATATGTTCCAGCGGACCATCACGGTCAGAATCAGTAAAATTAGTGCTGCACCTGCTTCTGGCCATTCAGAGATGGTGGGTCACTCAGGAGATTGGGGGATCCAACCCCGCCTCCTGTGACATCACGCCCTGCCCCATGTCTGCCTGTGCTCTGCAAACACACACAATGTGAGACAGAGGCATGGAAGATTTGTCTCCTATGAGGGGGGGGGGGGGGGGGGGGAGAGCAGAAGGAGCAGGAGACAATGTGAATTGGCACAGAGGCCATTTTTTTTTTAACTTCCTGGATTTCTATCATCTACCAGTGTGGCAGAACCGCACAGATACGGTAATACATTATATAGACATCTATATAACTTTTAATGTACTTTTAATAGAAAACAGGTTCTTCTTATCCGGAGTTCCCCTTTAAGTACTACTAGGTGGCACATTTTACTGAATCTGTCTACTATTACCCAAATCATGGTCTTACCCTGAGAAGGGGGAAGATCTGTGATTAAATCTATAGAAATGTGACACCAGGGGTGACCGGGTAGAGGGAAGGGTTGAAGTAGCCCCTCCGGTAACGACCTTGGGGTTTTAGCCCAATTTCGGAGGCATCAACCTCAACTACGAATGGTAGCACCAGTTTGGGATGCACCAACATGGGGGCAGTAGAGAAACTTTCTTTTAAATGGGTGAAGGCTTGTTCAACCTCTGGCAACCAAGAGGTTTGGTCCAAACCTTTTTAGTTAACTCAGTAAGAGGTTTTACTATCAACCAGATGTTTTGGAGGAATTTTCTATAATAGTTGTCAAAACCTAAAAAACCTTTGGACCTTTTTCAGGGTGGTAGGTCTCGCCCATTCAAGCCAAGCCGACACTTTCTTAGGGTCCATTTGCACACAAATCCAAGGCATCCTACCTCTTTCACCCTGAACAAACATTCAGAGTACTTGGCACACAAAGCATTTTTCCGTAATCTGGATAACACCTCACTGATATGTTTTACATGAGACTCCCAGTGCAGGGAGTAAATGAGGATGTCATCCAGATAGATAACAACATACTAACCAAACAAATCATGGAATACATCATTCACAAATCTCTGGAAAACGGTGGGGGCATTGCTCCACCCAAATGGCATGACCAGGTACTTGAAATGCCCTTCGGGAGTGTTAAATGCTGCGTTCCACTTGTCCCCTTCCCTGGTCAAAATCAAATTGTAGACGCCCCAAAGGTCAATCTTATAAAACCAACGGGCGCCCACCACCTGGTTTAAAAGATCCGGAAACAGGGTAAGTGGGTGTTGGTCCTTGATGGTGATTTTCTTAAGCTTCCTGTAATCTATACCACAGGGACTACCCCACTTGACCAGTTCCATGGTTCTCCAGTTAAAAACCAGGTTATGCAAGTGTAATCATGGTAACCCAAGGATGATATCTGCGGCCAGCTTGTCCATGACAAAAAAACAATATATACTTGTGATGAAGACACCCCACCCTCATAGTAACTTCAGGGGTTAGGAATCTGATATTTCCACCACTTAGGGGAGCAGAGTTGGCAACGGTAACAGAAAATAGGGACCAAAGAGAGACCGGTTCCAGTCCCAAGGACAAGCCCACAGAGCTACGTATAAAGCTCAGGGCGGCCCCTGAGTCGACTATAGCTTGACAAGAAAACGTCATGTTCTTGGAAAACAAGGCTACTGGCAGAAGAAACTTCTCAAAAGCTTTTGGAGGTACCTGTGTGCCTGAGTAACCCTCCGCACTATCACTCAGGCACTGGAGTTTTCTGGCTGCTGTTTAGGCCTGGACGGACGGTCTCGGATGAAGGGGCCAGGCTTCCCACAGTAGAGGAAGAGGGACTTTTCCAGGTGGTGCGAGCTGCGGGCCAAGAGAAAACCCAACATCATAGGTTCCTCAACTAGTAATGGAGGGAAGGGTGACAGAAATGCTAGAAGAGGTCAAAGAAGGCCTGGCTAACTGACTTTGGCGTGGCGTGACAGTTGCCACCCCCTGTTTCTCCCGCCATCTCTCTCAAATGTCTGTCAATGGAAACAGCGAGAGTCATTAAGCCACTAAGTGAGTCAGGGGTAGCGTGACTAACCATGGCATCCTTTATCGCTTCTGACAACCTCTAAGTGTCTTCAATGGAGTGTCAAGCCACCCAGTCACCGCACTCCATTTTCTAAATTCAGAGGAGTAGTCCTCTGCTGTGCGGAGACCTTGCTGAAAAGACAGAAAATGGGACTCAGGAAGGGCGGCACGGTTAGGGTCATGATAAATTTGACCAAGGTACAAAAAGAAGTTCTATTCCGAGGCCCCAGGAGATAGGGAGAGAGCCCAATCCTGGGGGGCCCCCTGGAGGAGAGATACAATCATAGCAACCCTCTCTGCATCCCCAGAAAACGGGTTGAATCTAAAGTTCAAATAACAGGACTCCCTGAAAGACCTGAACTCGTCGGGGTTCCCATCAAATCTTTTAGGCATCTAAGGACGGTAGGTCAGAACAGGAACTGTCAAAGGGCCTGTGTCATAGTCACCTGAGTTGCTGTCAACACTCAGTGACAGCTGTGCCATGGCCTCCATCCGTGTCACAATGTCGTCAAGAATGGCTCAACAGACATGCCGAACCGCCGAGATCGCTGGAGTGGTTAAGGGCCTGCGATAATGTCAGGATATGGGACCAGGATGACAAGACAGATGCAACCCTGAAGCTTGCGCCCACCCTGCTGTCCCTGCCTACTTGCCTCAACAGCCCTAACGGCAGCGGACAAGTGTGAACACAGAACAAAAGACAAGACAAATGCAACATAATACAGCAAGGTCCAAGTCAGCAACAAGAGGGCAGCGCAGTACAAAACGTAATCCAGGGGGAATAGTCGGAGTCCAGAAGTCAGAATACCAAATACACAAATGTAGGAAGGAACGCTAGCTCCAGGCACACTAGTAAACTAGGCTCTATTGCAGGCAAGGTATGGTAGACAAGGCAGGATACTTATGAGGCCTGTAGTACCAGCCCCAGGGCAGTACTACCCGACTGGCGGTGCCGACCGTCACTCAGTTTACACAACTTTAAACACCTGTGCTGATCGGCCAGGAGCAGCGAAGCCCCGGCCGTGGCTACAACAATCAGGAAATGCCGCTGCGCTCCCAGCAGCCATGCCGATAGCTAGGGACTCCGCCAGCGCACCCCCAGCAACCGGCCGGGCTGATCACCAAGAATGCCGTTGGCGCTGTCAGAGGGCTGGCTGAACACCCCGCCTCCTGACAGTTCTGTCATTTACCCCTAGCCTTATATCTATACTCAGATGATGACACTTTGCCATGAAAATAAATTGTCCGTTTAAATCGTCCATTTCTGGAGCCTTTGCACTCTACAGAGTCTCTCAGCTGAGAATTCTCTGCATTGATTCAATTTACCAATTACGCTCCCATCACATCTCTTATCAGGAAATGGAGGAACCTCATGTCCTCAATTAAATAACACAGGGCAATTTGTTGAACACTTCCATATATCAGGACCTTAGCTTATCCAATATCCTGCTCATATACATGTGTCAGCTGTATGCATCACATCGCCGGCATCATTTCATGACCTGATAACATCCTATACAGCTGCATTTTACATCTGATCTATCTATACATATATGCTTATCCCGAGAGCTAACACTCTATAGTAGTCTAAATCAGTCATGAATCAGCATTTGTTACTAAAACAAGTATATAGGTTACTATAATGGAATCTGCTGACAATCTACAGGCCCTAGCAGACTCATGATTGAGCTGTACAGTGTTTAGACTGGTTGCTGCGTCACCCAATATAATATAAGAGCAAATGTATCGCCGATAACAGTGATTTTTCAGTTCGGAAACATATTCTATGTCTATGGCCCTTTAAGAAACTGGTGGAGACTTCTTTCTTTTGTATGCATGTATTCCTTTTATTTCATGTGCTTCCAATCTTCTTTTACATCTTTTTTTTTTTTTTTCATTTTCAGATGTTCATAGCCTGTGATCTTCACTTCCCATAAAGCTCTGCTTATCTGTCTGCAACAGCCACATGAGAGTACCTAATGCTGAATGTATATATCGAAGAATTTAGCTGATGATATGGTGACCGGAGAATGGCCGCAGCGCTGCGTAATAATCCTATTTAACACAGCAGGGCTGAACAAAACGCCTAGAGGCAGGTAAATAGTGCACCCAAAAGTGGCTGATGATGTGTATGGAGCTATTCTAGTCTCTGATGATATTCATATTAGTGCTGCAATCATCATATCTCAGTTATATGGTAATATTCCAAATACATTCAGGATCAGGCATATAATTGAAGTTTTCCTTGCTTTTTCTAGTCATTGGTGCACTAACAGTAAGGGCCCTATTACATAGAAAGATTATGGTTAGGAAAATCGTTATATTGTGGCGATTTAGGCGATAATGTTTGTGTGTATGCGTCAACGTTGAAACAACTAAAGATAATTTCTTCTTGTGTCATTGATGGCATCTTTTGAGCCAGCCATTAAATCGTTGTCAATCTTTCGTTGTATGTACACATTGTTTGTTTGTTATTAAAATCATTTCTATAATAGAGTATGCAAATGATCACAATTAGGATTGTAACTAAGGTTGTGCCGTGTAATATGGTGAATGATTTCAGGTCGCTTGGAAAAATGCTTGTTTGTATCAGTTTATCATTAAACAAAGAAAATAAAAAATCACTTTGTCTACTGTAATACTGCCTCCTATATACAAGAATATAACTTCTATGATACTGCTCCTATATACAGGAATATAACTACTATAATACTGCTCCTATATACAGGAATATAACTACTATAATACTTCTCCTATATACAGGGATATAACTACTATAATACTGCTCCTATATACAGGGATATAACTACTATAATACTGCTCCTATATACAGGAATATAACTACTATAATACTGCTCCTATATACAAGTATATAACTACTATAATACTGCTCCCTATATACAGGAATATACTACTATAATACTGCTCCTATATACAGGGATATAACTACTATAATACTGCTCCTATATACAAGTATATAACTACTATAATACTGCTCCCTATATACAGGAATATACTACTATAATACTGCTCCCTATATACAGGAATATAACTACTATAATACTGCTCCTATATACAAGAATATAACTACTATGATACTGCCTCCTATATACAAGAATATAACTACTATGATGTGGCTCAGGGAAGAAACAGAGTGCTGCACATCACACCTATGGCTGATACTAGTGCCGCTTGGCTAAATAAAAAACACATCAGAATTTTGTGTATGAATTGATCAAGCCATACTGCCCCATGTACCTCGTGCCGGTATCTGATACACATGGGTCCCTACACTAAGTCCACACCGTGCCAGTCAGCGGCCACCAACCCCGCAGGCGTGCACAGCCAGGGAACGGGGGCCATGGGACGGCCCTGCGACCCCCATGCCACAGGACCAGTCCCAAAAACACCACACCAGAACCTGGCCAGCACCGCCGGCGGAGAAGGTCGCCCCCAAGCAGCACAAGTCTGGATAAGGTATTGCGTTCACCATAGCTGCAGCAAACAGAATGGGAAAAAAATCCCTCCTGTTTTTTCCCATTCTGTTTGCTGCAGCTATGGTGAGCGCAATACCTTATCCAGACTTGTGCTGCTTGGGGGCGACCTTCTCCGCCGGCGGTGCTGGCCGGGTTCTGGTGTGGTGTTTTTGGGTCTGGTCCTGTGGCATGGGGGTCGCAGGGCCGTCCCATGGCCCCCGTTCCCTGGCTGTGCACGCCTGCGGGGTTGGTGGCCACTGACTGGCACGGTGTGGACTTAGTGTAGGGACCCATGTGTATCAGATACCGGCACGAGGTACATGGGGCAGTATGGCTTGATCAATTCATACACAAAATTCTGATGTGTTTTTTATTTAGCCAAGCGGCACTAGTATCAGCCATAGGTGTGAGGTGCAGCACTCTGTTTCTTCCCTGAACCGCATAACTACTATGATACTGCTCCTATATACAGGAATATAACTACTATAATACTGCACCCTATATACAGGGATATAACTACTATAATACTGCTCCCTATATACAGGAATATAACTACTATAATACTGCTCCCTATATACAGGAATATACCTACTATATTACTGCTCCTATATACAGGAATATAACTACTATAATACTTCTCCTATATACAGGAATATAACTACTATAACACTGCTCCTATATACAGGAATATAACTACTATAATAATGCTCCTATATACAGGAATATAACTACTATAATACTGCTCCTATATACAAGAATATAACTACTATAATACTGCACAAGCAGGGAAGGGAGGCCATTGAATGGCCCTGCAACCCCACTGTCACAGGACCAGACCCCAAAAGGCCTCCCAAACCCAGCAGGAGGCGCCAGTGGAGAAAGCTGCCACCAAGCAACACAAGTGTGAACAAGGTCTTACCACTCGCCACTGCACCAGAGGTAGAATGGGAGGTACTAACCATGTGTGCACAGGTGCTTCCTGCTAATTGGGTCACATGATTTTATCAAATACCAACATCCTGGCGTTGGTTTTTAAATTTAGCTGAGAGGCATTAGTGTCAGCCATAGGTGTGAGGTGCAGCGCTCCTTTCACTCCATGTTCATATTTTACGTTTCTCTCTTTTCTGAGTGTTACCACTCCTCCTGGTAAGACCCATGTGACCCCAATCAGAAGGAAGCACCTGTGCACACATGACAAGTACCTCCTATTCTTCCCATTCTACCTGCAGGAGCAATGGTGAGTAGTAAGATCTTGTTCACACTATATATATATAACTACTATAATACTGCTCCTATATACAGGAATATATCTACTATAATACTGCTCCTATATACAGGAATATAACTACTATAATACTGCTCCCTATATACAGGAATATAACTACTATAATACTGCCCCTATATACAGGAATATAACTACTATAATACTGCCCCTATATACAGGAATATAACTACTATAATACTGCTCCTATATACAGGAATATAACTACTATATTACTGCTCCCTATAGACAAGAATATAACTACTATAATTGATAAAGGAGAATATTGGCCAGTGTGGTGAGCCCCTGTGGTGCTATGGCGGAGGTATGGCCGGTCACTTGCCTGATGGTACAGCGGGACGCCACTCCCGTGGCCTGAGATTTAGTGGAGAAGGGACAATATTACATATATGGTGGGAGTGTCCACTCCTCCAGTCCTTTTGGGGGAAAATTCTTCGGGTCTGTGAAGAGATTGTGGGCTCTGTGTTAGAAAGATCTCCTAAAGGCCCTATTCCACCAACAGATCTGACGACAGATTATCTGCCAAAGATTTGAAGCCAAACCCAGGAGTGGATTTGAATAGAGGAGAAATCCAGTCTTTCCTTTATGACCTGTTCTCTGTTTATAGTCCGTTCCTGGGTTTGGCTTCAAATCTTTGGCAGATTATCTGTCGTCAGATCTGTTGGTGGAATAGGGCCTTAAGACTACTTTGCTTTCTATTATTTCGGTGCATGGGAACTCCACTAAGTTAGGATTAGTACGACATCTTTTAGCTGCTGCTCGAACGTTAATACCTAGAAAGTGGAAGAGTCAGGATCCTCCCACAATAGTGAAGTGGATACATGAGGTTAATGTGATACAGAGGATGGAGGAGTTAGTTGCAGAGGGTAGGAGAAGGCAGGTTGGCTTTCAGAATAGGTGGGGACTGTGGAGTCGGTTGTTGGAATCACAGTTTTTGTGTTCACTCATGGATTGAGTGGAGAACTAGAATTATACAGATAGGTGTGTTTGTTTATATATAAATAAATATATATATTTATTTATTTATTTATTTATTTTTGTGTTGTTGGTTAGTTTGTTTTGTGGGTATCTCTCTTCCCAGAGGGTGTGGGGGTGGGGGGGTGGGTTTTGGGTACATGCGTCGGGTGGAACGATTATAATATTATGCAGGAACTCTGGGGTTTACTCAGTGTTTGAATGTTCGATTACAAGTGCTTTGTTTGGCATGGTGGATAATTGTTGCACCCGTAATGTCTTTGTAATATTTGTGTGTGATGTGGTTTTTATTTTTTTTTTGTGTAAAAAAAATGTAATTATAAATAAATAAAGATTTAAAAGAGAAAGATTTAGCCGGACCCTAGTGTGTTGTGATGTGACGCCAGTGCCGATTGGGCACACAGTTAAGGCTGGATACACCTTGTTCCCTTGTGGTCAGTGTCCTGCCGGGCTGCTGTGCGGTCCCTTGGGCTGTTATCATGGTGGGCAGGAGTGGAGTAGTGACCCTCCCGGACTATTGGTACTGCCACTCACAGAAAGGGGAAATGTCCCAAGGACTGTGTGTATACTGTGTTGGTGCGGGGCAAAGAATCACAGAGTCTCTTTACCATAAATATTATCTTGTTTACTCTGAAAGTACTTGTGTGCAGCAGAACATACAGCTGTGCATTGACAGGATACGTTACACTTGATACACTTAATCGTACAGGATCCAGATCTGTAGTAGGAGTATAGCGAGGAGTACAGTTGTGCTGACTGGGTTGCGTGTTGAGAGATACGTAGAAGAATCAGAGGAGCAGAGAGCAGGATGTCGTTAGAGTCCCAACCCATGTAGTACTGTGCTGTGCGGGAATGTTGGAGGATGAGGTAGAGATAAAAGAATACTTGAGAGAGAATACTTGTGGCCGTGCATCGACCCGTCCTAGAGGGTGACACAAGCCCCAGACCCTGTTACCTGGGATGAGCGGAATGCTGAGGGTTTCCTGCTGACAACCGCGCTGCAAGATAGAGTTAATAGGCTTCTTGCAACTTTGCTCTATCCAGATCAGTTCCTAGCTTGTTGCTGTCTGTGGATACTGTCCTGCACTGTGACTTTCCTAGTCCATGGTGTGGGTTGAGATAATCTCTGACTTGTCCTCTGCTGTGAGGGGTTTAACACTGCATAGTGCTGATTAAGGTTACTTGAGGAGAAACTGTTAGGTGCGTCTTGTCTTGCTTCCTCACTTTACAGGAACCTGACTAAGACTGCCTACTAATAGCCCTATTTCACGAGACGATTATCGTTCATAGACTCGCTCAAACGACCGCTCGTTAACGAGCATGTAACAATTTTTTTAAGCGAACGATAACACAATACGTGTGGGATCGTGAACGATATCTGTAGTGTAACGATTTTTTTGCGGTCGTTACATCGTTACATGGTCGTTTAAAATGTGGGGAAATGTAGGTAGACATTTCAAGAACGACTGAAAGATTTTTTATTCAACAAAAAGATTAGCGAATTATTGTTGAAAGACCAACGATTTTTTTTTGACATGTTGAAAAAAGATAGTGAACGACTCAACGACGATTTCACTGTTGTCGTTTGCTCGTTTATAGCTATTCCACTGAACGAATATCGTTAACGAGCGGTCATTTGAACGATTTTATGATAATGGTTCGAAATGGTTACGATAATGGTTCGAAAAAGTTCCGTGGAATAGGGCCTTAAGGCTGGGGGACCTGGCAGAGGGCCAGGGCCCAAAGGAACCACTGTAGGGAGTGTTCTAGCTTGCATCCTTCCCCTACAACGTCCAATACAAAAGACTTCTACACTTCCTCTACCCACGTGATTTCCTATCTACAGCTTTCTATAAGGTGTGCTGTGAATGGGTGAAGAGTGGGAGTGAAGAAGATACTCCAATAGGTTCACTGATCCATGCGACATATAGGCAAACAATAACCCTTTCCATACTTCAGCTGTACGACAACTGAGTTCACATACCTACAATAGCGACATCTAGTGGCAAAACTTTATCACTTCTACATTACCACTTACAATAAGTTTAGGCTTTTGCAAAGGGTGTAACCAATAGCAACACCCGTCGTGGGACACCACACTGGCACTACTGCCCTGTACACACTAGTAAAGTATGAGAGGTGTGTTATACATATCAGCGTCCCATACAGTGTAGCGGGGTGCCCGGACAGATGAATACAATAATCCCAAGAAACAGAAATCCAGCACTCACTGATAAACCAATATAGAGCAAGGTGTATACAGAACATGGTGGGCTACAGCGTGGAAGGGTGAACGTGGTAAGCAGGTGTGTGCCCAGGAGTGATGATCGTTTTGCGCATACAAGTAATACAGTAATACATCTCCATATGTAGAGTGATCTGTGTGATATAATACAGTGGATAATAAAACTTTTCAGTATTCTGCTAGTATCACTGGATTCCATATTCTCTAGAGCAGCTGTTCACCAACCTGTAACTCTCCAGCTGTTGCTGGATCCATCAGCCCTCTGGGCATGATGGGTGTTGTAGTTTGCTCACGGCTGAAGAGTTACAGGTTGACGAACACTACTGTAGTTGAGTCTCCTGAATGGCATCTGAATATATTACTCAGGGGTGATAAGCAATGTGCCCTGACCCCTGAGGCTTCATGGTTCTTCTTACTAGGCTAGGCCTAGGTTATTGGCCTTCTCTTTTGATAGCTGGAAACAAGGGATGGGGGCCTTCAGGAGAGTCAGGTGACCAGAATATACATGGGTTTAGGTGACTGCCCTCTGTGTATGGCCACCATTAGCCTCACTGAAGGCCAGCGTGTGATGTGACCTTGTGGGCACCCTTCTAACATGCCAGACAAATAGAAGCTCTTCCATTTCCTATAAATCAGACATATAGCTGTACATTTTGCACTTACGCAGAGGGGGGAATAGAAGCCCCCTTCTTTGCATCTGTGGGGCTTCTTAAAGGAATTTTGTTTAGATACCTGTTTTGAAGCACAGTATATGTTCCATTGAAGATTCCCTTCTGCAGATATATATAGGAGTCTATGTATCAGGAAGCAGGTTATAGACATTTTTGTTAATTTTTCTGTTTCTCCATTCAGGTTGTGTTCAGCTGCTGGGATCTTGGAGGTTAAATGAGGAGCGCGTCACCACCGGCAGCCAGAGGCTGAACACTTCTACCTACTGCAGATCTCCCGGGATGAACATGACCCAGAAGACGTCCTTGGAAGTCCTGCTGTCTGACGCCACCCGAGCGTACCTGGAGAACATCAACATGACCCAGCAGTGAGGTGAGAAGAATTTATTCTCCATCTTATATGTGCTTTATGCATTTGCATCTCCTATAGCATTCCTGTATATGGATGTCAGGGTGCATGGCACTGGAATGATGCATGCATATTGCTACAGAGATGTGCCAGGGTGCAGGTGCCCATCTCTCCCACACACACAGGGTGACACGTGCTGAGTAACCCCCTCCCTTCCCGTCACACATGGCTGTCTGCTCCGTCACTCTCAGTCGGTAGGATTGAGCAGCTTTTTCTGAGCTGATCTCAGTTTCTCTGCCCATTAAAGAGCTGGTGCAGACTCAGACCCGCCCAGCAACCAATGGCAGCTCAGGAGAAGAGTTGGGGAGGGGGGGACTGCAGGCAGACTTGTGTTTACACCGGCCCCCCCAGACTGAAGTGGGGAGACAGGCAGTGAGGCAGCGTCTGGGACAGAGAGAGAGAAAGAGAGCAGAGACAAAGGAAGGAAGAGAAGAGAGAAGAACTGGGGGTGATAGGCATAGAAAGAAACTCCTGGGCATTCATTGGCATCGTGACCTTCTCCTGCAGTGCCTGCATCATCACTGCACCCAGATCTATTGCAGGCCACCTGTCCTGCATCCTTCCTGGTCCAGCTAACCCTTTAAGTGCCCAGCATCCTGTCCTCGGTGCCCGCTTCGCCTGTTTAGCCAATATCTTTTGGACTGTCTGCTGGAAGCAGCATGGCATCTCTGTAGCAACTTGTAACTTCATATCTCAGGATGGTGCAACACAAGACTGTTGGGGTGAACCAAAAGACACCTGATGCCGTCCCTGGGGGGCCCAGCTGGTGTAAGACCCCCAGTGGGCACATCAAACGTCCAATGAATGCCTTCATGGTGTGGTCTCAGATTGAGAGGAGGAAGCTAATGTCTCTGTGCCCCAACATGCACAACGCTGACATCTCTCGCAGCCTCGGCCAACGCTGGAAGTTACTGGAGGACACAGACAAAATCCCGTACGTCAGAGAGGCTGAACGTCTGCGGCTCAAACACATGGCTGACTATCCAAACTACAAATACCGGCCGCGCCGACGTACCCGGGATCCGGCAAGTAGAACACGTGCCAGGCTGCCCCGTACCACGTCTAGGTGCCAACCTGCTCCCTCGCCATGCCAGTCGGAAGTGAATCTGGGATCCAGCATGCATTGGGGTGAGGAAAACACCGGGTGGGGGGGGCACAAATCCGTCCAATCAGAAGAGACGCAAAATCGGGAGTCATCACCACGCAGCCCAGAGGTGCCCCCCTACTCCCATGCCCGCTCCTTGCCCTCCTCCCCAGAGCCAGTTGAGGATGATGAGGGCCTGGAGGAAGGTCTACCCGGACTCTGCTCAGGGTCCACTTGCGTCCCACCAGAGAGAGAGCCTCTTCCAAGCAGCGGGTCCCATTTCGAGTTTCCCGATCATTGCACCCCTGAGGTGGTGGAGATGATATCTGGGAGTGGCTTCCTTGGAAGTGTGTCCGACCTAGTGTTCTCCTTCTGAACCCAGACCCCGCGACCCACAGAGAGACGCCGGCAGCAGGTAACACCTCGCGGAACTGTCTGTCACGGACTTTCCCCCCGCCCAACGAGAAAAGGTGAACGCATGGAGCACTCTTACTCTCTGCAGTCTCTGAGCACTTTCCGTCCTGACTGTCTCACCAGACTCTTACTCTACAGTTTCTCAGGGTGCTCTCTGCTGTCTCTTTCAGCTTCTGGCTCACAGAGGGGCTTCCCTGCTTTCGCTCATGTTGCTGTCTGAATTTTTGGCTGTCCCTCGTAGCACTCTCATGCTGTCACTAGGTGCACTCTCTCTAGCTGTCCCTCGAAAGAGTTATCTTTCATTCCAAACTGAGCGCTCTCTCCTGTGCTGCCATCACCTCCAGGCCTATAATACAGACACAGGTGCACATACATGTCTACATACAGACATACACCACACGTGTGCCACCATCTGCCAACCTCGCCCTGAACTCCAGACAGGGGCAACAAACTCAGAGCCAGAGGCAGGTAAGGTGTGCGTACAAGCCTGCGTATGTATCTCCTATCTATTATATATCCGTCTAGATATCTATCTATCTATCTATCTATCTATCTATCTATCTATCTCCTATCTATCTATCTATCTATCTATCTATCTATCTCCTATCTATCTCCTATCTATCTATCTCCTATCTATCTATCTATCTATCTATCTATCTATCTATCTATCTCCTATCTATCTATCTATCTATCTATCTATCTATCTCCTATCTATCTATCTATCTCCTATCTATCTATCTATCTATCTATCTATCTATCTATCTATCTATCTATCTCCTATCTATCTATCTATCTATCTATCTCCTATCTATCTATCTATCTATCTATCTATCTATCTATCTATCTATCTATCTATCTCCTATCTATCTATCTATCTATCTATCTCCTATCTATCTATCTATCTATCTATCTATCTATCTATCTCCTATCTATCTATCTCCTATCTATCTATCTATCTATCTATCTATCTATCTCCTATCTATCTATATATCTTCTATCTATCTATCTATCTATCTATCTATCTATCTATTGGTGCATTTACACAGAGAGATTTATCTGACAGATTTTGAAAGCCAAAGCCAGGAATGGCTTTGAAAAGAGGAGAAATCTCAGTCTTTCCTTTATGACCTAATCTCTGTTTATAGTCTGTTCCTGGCTTTGGCTTCAAAGATCTGTCAGATAAATCTCTCTGTGTAAACGCACCATATCTCCTATCTATCTATCTATCTATCTCCTATCTATCTCCTATCTCCTATCTATCTATCTATCTATCTATCTATCTATCTATCTATTATGTACCATCTATCTATCATCTATCTATCTATCTATCTATCTATCTATCTATCTCCTATCTATCTATCTATCTATCTATCTCCTATCTATCTATCTATCTATCTATCTATCTATCTATCTATCTATCTATCTATCTATCTCCTATCTATCTATCTATCTATCTATCTATCTATCTATCTCCTATCTATCTCCTATCTATCTATGTATCTATCTATCTATCTATCTATCTATCAATCTCCTATCTATCTATCTATCTATCTATCTATCTATCTATCTATCTCTCTCCTATCTATCTATCTCCTATCTATCTATCTATCTATCTATCTATCTATCTATCTATCTATCAATCTCCTATCTATCTATCTATCTATCTATCTATCTATCTATCTATCTCCTATCTATCTCCTATCTATCTATCTATCTATCTATCTATCTATCTATCTATCTATCTATCTATATATCTTCTATCTATCTATCTATCTATCTCCTATCTATCTATCTATCTATCTATCTATCTATCTATCTATCTATCTATCTATCTATCTATCTACTCCTAACCCTCCAAAATCTCCTCAGGACAGTTTCTCACCCTTTCTTTCCCTCTATACAATGTTAAACCTCAGGACAAGACCTCAGGACTAATTTCCCTGTATATCGGGGGCTCAGAAACCCTCCTCAGACCTCAGGACCCCCTCTCGGCACACAGACCCCTCCCTGTTGTCTCACTTTTATCCTCAGAAGCTCTCAGGAAACGTTACTGACCTCAGATCCCCTCATATAGCACGAAGGGGGGGTGACCAGCCACTATACAGCTCCTCAGCACTGTCTATATATATACACGTCTGGCTGCCGCTCACGTGTCTGTACATCTGTGCATTAATCTGCCTGTGTCTGCTTCACTGCATGTATATATAATGTATGTCTAAGCTGCGCCTCCAACATGCGGCAGTCATCCAGTCTCCACTGACACGCTGTGCAATAACCGTGCCAGTCACGTTCACACTCCCTTGCTGTATACACAGTATACATGTATATACCAAGGTGCATGTGCCCATATATTGGAAGGGGTAGCACAGGAAAGAGTGCCAGTACCCGAGGGTCCAAAATGCATTCCTTAGGGTGGGGTAAGTCTTATAGGAGGGGTTATATGACTTTATTTTTGGGGGATACAGATGATTTTTGGCCTTGGGTGGGGCAGGACACCGGGATGGGTTCATTCTTTAGGAATAAGGGAGGAATAGGGCTATCTGTTTCTTATTTCTTAGACCCCCCCACCTTCCCCCCCTGTCTTGTGAATTTCTCAGATTTGACTTGCTCAGGAACTCAAGATTTATTGCAGGGAATTCATATTTGATTGTAAGGACTCGGAGCCGAGACATCTGATGGGACTGACCAGATTCATAAAAGAAGTCTTGTGTTCCAGAGATGCCAGCAGGGCGGAGACACTGAGCAGTTGGAAAACCGTCAGAGCTGGGGCGCTGAGGGATTGGGGTTACCAACAAAACAGTGTCATCATGGCCCATGGGATCATGCTATTTGCACATTTGGGGATTTTTCATGGAACGGAGCCAATTTGTGACTTTTTTTTGGTAAACATTTAAAAAAGGGGAAAAAAATGTTACTCCTTCCAGATCCTTGACCGTGGGTTCTGGCCACATGGAATGGGATATAATAAGGGTGGGGTGGGGTGGGTAAGAGTTAATGGGAAGGGGTGTTGGGAGGGAGGGATGGATTTAGGGGTGGGGGTACTGTTTGGAGGTGGAGAATCCATCATATCTGGAAACCAATAAAATGCAATGAAAAACGTCTTTGCTGGATGGTGTTAACTGCTTAAGAAGTCATGTGACTCAGCTGATGTGAGACAATGGAAATGGTGGCCTGCAGCTTCCATTACTTACTACCATGGCACTTAAAGGGGTATTTGATATGTTGCTGTCCACAGTGAGACTAACAATTCCTTCCATACTTGTTATTATCTATTCAGTCTCCTCCCCCCAGTTCTGATCCTGCTGCTTTCTGGTGAAGACAAAGGAATCTGTATGTGAGCTATTCTCTCCTCCTTCTCCCTTTAAACACAGTTCATGTAAACAAGTCCCTGGCTGGCTGTATCTGCAACTTAGTAGAATGCCAGGAGAGATAATTACAGTGAGCAACTGAAGCTTAGAGTAACCCTCCCAGCATTACAAAATTGCTACAATGTTGCAGATAAAGCCTGCCAGGGACTTGTTTACATCAGCCGTCTCTGGAGGGAGATGGGGGAAACAAAGAGAAAAGCTCACACACAGAATTTTGTGTCTTTAGCAGAAAGCAACAGCTGAGAACTGGGGGAAGGAGACTGAATAAATAATGATAAGTATGGAAGGAATTGGTAGTCTCACCATGGGCAGCAACATATCAAAAGTTATGTTTGAGTGGAATACCCCTTTAAAGAGAACCCTGGAGAGCTGAAGCTTTGGCTGTCCAGGCATGATGGGAATTGTAGTTTTGTATCAGCTGGAGGGTGGCAGCTCCTGGTGACCACCATGCTGATTATACA
Organism: Dendropsophus ebraccatus; assembly: GCF_027789765.1. Lineage (NCBI taxonomy): Eukaryota > Metazoa > Chordata > Amphibia > Anura > Hylidae > Dendropsophus > Dendropsophus ebraccatus. The sequence goes on from NC_091467.1 coordinate 6,680,231, forward strand.
AGCGATCATTGCTACATTGCTGGTGAGTGTCATCTCCTCAATAGGTGTCAATACTGAATTACACCAACGTGGCGCCATTACCACAAGCCACGCCTCTTTTACTGGCACAGACGCTTTGTGCTGGTAAGAATGGTGCCACCCTTACTGAAGCTGACTACACTGCTCCTATATGGTTAATGTATGTGCAGCATTAACAACTAATACTAAGTCATCAATAATACACAGTATATAATAGCAGCTGGCGCCAATCCCACCTTTCTGCATAGAACTGCAGGGTGACACATACAGGAGAAGCCGTAACACATCGGACAACACTAAACCTTCATAAATGATCGCAGCTCTTCCTCACGTAATATCCTCTCATTTCTCATAGTACTAAAGTACATATATAATCTATATAATGTACATATATATAATCTTCTTTTCCAGACACACATCTCTAGCTCCTCACAGGCCTGTGTCTGGCTCCCAGACAACATGGCTTCATGGCCACTGGCCTCTACGCTGTCTGCTGTAAGACAGAAAGATGACTAAGCCCCACCCACTTGGCCATGCCCCGCCCCCTTGACCATCCCCAGCTGAAAGCAAAAGAGATCAGTAAGAGATTAACCCTGTGTCATCCTTTACTATTTTTTTTTTTTTTTGGACATGCAGAAAATCCTGTAGATGAATAGTGACAGTAAGATTATCTCCATCATACTTCTTATCCATGTCTACGTTTAGTGTAACCACCTGCGTAATACTGTGTAGCCCTCCTTTCTGTGAGCTCCATATCCCTGTGAGGTGCGGCCTCCCTGGATACTTTTGTCACGTTCCTTATTCCAGAACACTCTCTGCATTGTGGACCCCCTGGAGCCATCTCTTCCCCAGGTAAGTGACGCACACGCCCCAGTGTGACCCATCAGACTAGATGCCTTCTTTCATTGCTTTATTGTAGACCGTTTACATGGTGGACAGGAGTCACATGGTCTCACACCAGTCTGCGGGGCCCTATACACAGCAAGCTGCCATGTCCTGTGGGAAATGACTACTTTTTATCATAGACAGCAGGCAGTTTTTCAGCAGTTTGCTCTACAGCAGCTCTTCTGTGGGATCAGCCCTGACAGACTAACCTTGAACCCCCCACACATCAGTGACCCTGTCCCTGGTTCTCTTCCCTTGGACAATACTAGCCACTAAATACTGGGGACCCCACAGGAGCGCCCGCTCAGTCATGTGTACACTCTGGGGTCAGATCATCTACCATCGGTCACAGTCACTAAGTTCTTCATGCTTGCCCATATTTCCTGCTTCCATAGAACTGACTGTAATGTATTCCACAGCTGTCAGCGGCCATTGTCACCAGATAACCTCCAGATCATCCCCTCGCCTGTCCGAGGTTTGGGTGCTATGGCTGGTTGGGGTACGAGTAGTGACACTGCACTGTTACCACTCTACTAGGATTGGACTGTATTAGTCTTACCACATGAATTCGGATTATTCCTAGAATGGCTGCTGCCTGTATGTAGGCAACATCAGGGAGGGCTGGATGCATGAGAGAAGCTGGCTGCGGCCTATTGAATGCTTCTGGGCTGAGCCAGCGTCCATACAGAACATCTTAATGTAGATGAATTCATCCTGCTACAAGACGTATTAAAGGCAATTACTGCGCTGGCTGAAAATCCCAAGATGATCTGTAGGAAGGATGTCCCCTCCGGTAACAGCTTCTGATCATGTCTTCTACTAAGACAACGCCGGCAGCAGCGTGATATAGATCAGAAGTGTACAACCCCAGCACTGGGAATATAACACATGCAATAAGGCCTAGTGGTAGCGTCTGAGAGGTGGAAACAGAGAACAATGACACGCTCATAGATGGGGTACAGGATAATGACACGCTCATAGATGGGGTACAGGATAATGACACACTCATAGATGGGGTACAGGATAATGACACACTGACACGGGGTACAGGATAATGACACGCTGACACGGGGTACAGGATAATGACACACTGACACGGGGTACAGGATAATGACACGCTCATACATGGGGTACAGGATAATGACACACTGACACGGGGTACAGGATAATGACACACTGACACGGGGTACAGGATAATGACACACTGACACAGGGTACAGGATAATGACACGCTGACACGGGGGACAGGATAATGACACACTGACACGGGGTACAGGATAATGACACGGGGTACAGGATAATGACACACTGACGCGGGGTACAGGATAATGACACGCTCATACATGGGGTACAGGATAATGACACGCTGACACGGGGTACAGGATAATGACACGCTGACACGGGGTACAGGATAATGACACGCTGACACGGGGTACAGGATAATGACACGCTGACAGGGGGTACAGGATAATGACACGCTGACATGGGGTACAGGATAATGACACGCTGACAATGGGGTACAGGATAATGACACGCTCATACATGGGGTACAGGATAATGACATGCTGACACGGGGTACAGGATAATGACATGCTGACACGGGGTACAGGATAATGACAGGCTGACACGGGGTACAGGATAATGACAGGCTGACACGGGGTACAGGATAATGACAGGCTGACACGGGGTACAGGATAATGACACGCTGACACGGGGTACAGGATAATGACACACTGACACGGGGTACAGGATAATGACACGCTCATACATGGGGTACAGGATAATGACACACTGACACGGGGTACAGGATAATGACACACTGACACGGGGTACAGGATAATGACACACTGACACGGGGTACAGGATAATGACACGCTCATACATGGGGTACAGGATAATGACACGCTTATACTTTGGGTACAGGATAATGACACGCTGACACAGGGTACAGGATAATGACACACTGACACGGGGTACAGGATAATGACACACTGACACGGGGTACAGGATAATGACACACTGACGCGGGGTACAGGATAATGACACGCTCATACATGGGGTACAGGATAATGACACGCTGACACGGGGTACAGGATAATGACATGCTGACACGGGGTACAGGATAATGACACGCTGACAGGGGGTACAGGATAATGACACGCTGACATGGGGTACAGGATAATGACACGCTGACAATGGGGTACAGGATAATGACACGCTCATACATGGGGTACAGGATAATGACATGCTGACACGGGGTACAGGATAATGACATGCTGACACGGGGTACAGGATAATGACAGGCTGACACGGGGTACAGGATAATGACACGCTGACACGGGGTACAGGATAATGACAGGCTGACACGGGGTACAGGATAATGACACACTGACACGGGGTACAGGATAATGACACGCTGACACGGGGTACAGGATAATGACACACTGACACGGGGTACAGGATAATGACATGCTGACACGGGGTACAGGATAATGAAATACTGACACTTGGGGTACAGGGTAATGACATACTGACACTTGGGGTACAGGACAGTGACACTTGGGGTACAGGGTAATGACAGCATGTCATCCTGTACCCCAAGTGTCAGCGTGTCACCATCCTTTACCCTGTGTCAGCATGTAATGATCCTGTACCCCAAGTGTCACTATCCTGTACCCCAAGTGTCAGCGTGTAATTATCCTGTACAGGATAGTGACACTTGGGGTACAGGGTAATGACAGCATGTCACATGTCATCCTGTACCCCAAGTGTCAGCGTGTCACCATCTTGTACCCTGTGTCAGCATGTAATCATCCTGTACCCCAAGTGTCACTATCCTGTACTTCAAGTGTCAGTGTTCCGCTATCCAGAGCCCCAACATGTAATTATCCTGTACAGGATAGTGACACTTGGGGTACAGGATAGTGACTTTTGGGGTACAGGATAGTCACACTTAGGGTACAGGATGATGACACTTGGGTACAGGATAGTGACACTTGGGGTACAGGGTGATGACACTTGGGGTACAGGATAGTGACTTTTGGGGTACAGGATAGTCACACTTGGGGTACAGGATGATGACACTTGGGTACAGGATAGTGACACTTGGGGTACAGGGTGATGACACTTGGGGTACAGGATAGTGACTTTTGGGGTACAGGATAGTCACACTTGGGGTACAGAATGATGACACTTGGGGTACAGGATAGTGACACTTGGGGTATAGGATAGTGACACGAGGTACAGGATAGTGACACTTGGGGTACAGGATGATGACTAATATCAGGTAAGAGGTCAGTTCCTCTGCACTGCATTACTACTACATCATTGGGGACGTTACTTACATCAGTTTGGGGTGATGCTGTGATTTGGGGTGATAGTATATTTCTGTACAGATGACACAGGATGTGACAGTATCTGGGGGTTCTCTCTCTTATATATGTACAGTGCTGTGTATATCTGTAACGTTCCCCCATCCCTATAATGAGCAGTTTGTACTCCCTGACCGTCAGCATAAGCCGTGGGCAGCTGCCAGATCCTTACACATAATGAGTAGAGTGTCCCCCACATCTGCTACTGGCGGCCATACTGTATGATAAACTGTAAGCGTGGAGATTATCTCACAGCAGGCAGCGCTGGGACCAGGCATGGGTTAACTCCATTCCCGCTGCGTCTTTGATCATTTGCTTTTCCACCAAGTTCACTCTAAACAGCGCCGCCTTAAAGAACAATTCCGCCTTTCAAAAAGCTGTAAAATTTCTCAAGCCATCCCTAAGCATTCCAGTCTGCTGATTCTTAGCAGAGGAAGCTGGGTATCACAAACAGTATGGCCGACGTTACGCTTTCCCAGAGTTATGCATTGATGTTCTCTCTGTGTAATAAAGCATTTGTGCCATGCAGGGGTCTAGAAAAGCTGGAACCAGTGGCGGAACTACCACGGTAGCAGTTGCTACAGGGCCCGCGGCATCAGGGGGCCCGGTGCTCGATCCTGTCATGGACCGAGCCCCCTGAGCAGACACTTGCAGCACCTGGCCACTAAGCGAGCCTCCCGGGTGCTGCAAATGTCCTCCTAAATGTCCGTATCCGGAACACAGTACACGAGGGGAAAAAAAGTGGCACAGTACACCAGTGTCCATGTGGGTACATGTGTACATGTAGGGCTCATAACACGTTGGCGGAAGCCAAAAGACCACCATACACATACTTATCTTTACCGATGCAGCATTCCTTTGTTCTTAGAGCTCCCTGGTCATGTGTGCGTGATGTGGTGAGCCAGGTGAGTATGTTTGGGGGGGGGGATACAGTTTTTTTTTGCTATGGGGCCCCAGTTACGCCCCTGGCTGGAACCTTGGTACCTGTGCCCAAAATTATAGGATGTGGCATGCAGGGGCTAGGGAAAGCTGGATGACAGCCTGTTATGGTATGCCCCAACCTACATTTGTAACACCATCTCCAGCCTAGCTGTGCAGTAGGTGGCGGTAGTGTTCCCCTTTATTTGATGTGAGGTGAGAGGGGACCTGCTGTCAGGATGAGGATGATGGGGAACACTTCCTGTCTCCACTTCTCATTTACCATGAATTCTATAGGAAATATTCCACAGCTCAGGGAATTATCACTCAGGAGTGCTGAGCTCTGGGAAATACTAAAATAGCAGCCGCACAATACTACAGCCCAGATATAGAGGTTGAAGCCTAGGTACCAGGGGATACTGGGGGGAGGGGGTACGCCAGTATAGATGATGGACTCCCCACATGATGTAATATACCCATCTCCGAGACCTAAACAACTACTGTATCGAATGTAGCGAATTTACCAAAATGTTCAGGTTTGTCCAAACCCGAATTTGGCATGTGACCCCCAGCCTTGTGAATATCGGCGATTCCAAGGCGATTATTATTTATTCTGGTGACTTGTATGTACGATAAAGCCGGTTGCTTCATCTGGTGGAACGACTATGAACGAAGCCACATTCACCACCCCGAAAAGAACTGGTCAAGACATTCACAATTTATTAACATCACATTATAACAACAAGGTACGACTATCAAGGTAAAACGACTATCAGGACTTAACAGACAATACCAGGGATTCACCCTCAGACAGTGCAGAACAAGGTTTTACTATTCTAGTTGTAAATTAAAGGGGAACTCCAGAAAAAAAGGTGGTTTCAAATCTGCTGGTGTCAGAAAGTTATATAGCACTGTAAATGGATTCTGTTAAAAAATCTCCAGTCTTGCAGTACTTATTAGCTGCTGTATGTCCTGCAGGAAGTGGTGTATTCTTTCCAGTGTAACACAGTGCTCTGTGCTGCCACCTCTGTCCATGTCAGAAACTGTCCAGAGCAGCAGCAAATCCCCACAGAAAACCTGCTCTGGACAGTTCCTGACATGGCAGAGGTGGCAGCAGAGAGCACTGTGCCAGACTGGAGAGAATACACCGCTTCCTGCAGGACATACAGCAGCCGATAAGTACGGGAAGACTGGAGATTTTTAAACAGAAGTAAATTACAAATTTGTATAACTTTCTGACATTAGTGAATTTATTTATTTTTCCCCCCGCTGGAGTGCTCCTTTAAAGGAGAAGTCCGGCAAAAAATTGTATTCAATTATTGCATTGTCCCCCAAAAGTTGGACAAATCACCAATATACACTTATTACGGGAAATGCTTATAAAATGCTTTTTTCCCTGCACTTACTACTGCATCAAGGCTTCACTTCCTGGATAACACGGTGATGTCACTTCCTGGATAACATGGTGATGTCACTTCCTGGATAACACGGTGATGTCACTTCCTGGATAACATGGTGATGTCACTTTCTGGATAACATGGTGATGTCACTTCCTGGATAACATGGTGATGTCACTCCCTGGTCAACATGGTAATGTCACGACCCGACTCCCAGAGGCTGTGCGGGCTGTGGCTGCTGGAGAGGATGATGGCAGAGGGACACAGGGCACTGGAGGGACACTGACCATCCCTCTGCCATCATCCTCTCCAGCAGCCACAGCCCGCACAGCTCTGGGAGTCGGGTCGTGACATTACCATGTTATCCAGGAAGTGACATCACTATGTTATCCAGGAAGTGACATCACCATGTTATCCAGGAAGTTACATCACCATGTTATCCAGGAAGTGACATCACCGTGTTATCCAGGAAGTGACATCACCATGTTATCCAGGAAGTGACATCACCATATTATTCAGGAAGTGAAGCCTTGATGCAGTAGTAAGTGCAGGGAAAAAAGCACTTTGTAAGCATTTCCCATAATAAGTGTATATTGGTGATTTGTATAACTTTTGGGGGGCAATAATAAATTTTTTTTGCCAGATTTCTCCTTTAAATAATTTATTATTAATATTATATAAACAAGAAAAAAAACTCCTAGAACTCCTAGAACTTTAACTACATCTACATTACTTCCTTAGATAATAACCTGGAGATGTCAGACTGTTAATCATGGAAAATCTTGATCTTCCTCTTAGGCTTTGCCAAATTATCTTGGTCTCCTTAAGAGGTGATGGATACTGAGTGACAACCAATACTAGGACCCACGGCCATGCCCATAGCAGTTGTCAACATGTACATCTGTGTGATGTGAAGGTAAAGACTAATATAATACAAACCAAGTTACATAGGTGAGTGTTATGGCGCTGTCTGTCCTCCTGATATGGCGGATATCATGTCACACCTCCTGCACACTGCTACCTGACATCCTAACGTGAGCCTTTCCCCCCCGCCCCCACGACTGGACTGGGTCTTGTGGTGATTTTCATTTTCTTTTCTGTTCTTGTACTGATAAATGCTTCAAAATCCTGAAATACAAAAAAAAGTGTAAGAATAGCTACGACATGCGGGTAATGCTATAATAGAGGTGGCAAGAAACTCTCCAGAACTCCAGAATATTCCCCAGGAAACTTGGTGGGAAAATCTCAAGGGCTAAACAAGCTGCAGTCAGGTAGGAACGAATAGATGATGGAGCACAGTACACAATCTCCCATACACAGGGCCTGGAGCTGAGCAAATAAAAAATGCACCAGCTTACTTCTAATGGTAAGACACAGACCCAATACAGATATGAAAATCGCTAAAAGCAGCACCCCCTACACACACCCAACTGCGAAATAAATCTCCATAAAAATAATGAGGCTCTTGGTTACCATTTGCAAATAGTGTGAGCCATCCCACTATGATAAGGTGGCCTCATGCCGGGATGGACCCTACACTGTACTTTGGCCTCTCCATGGTATATAACAACCAAGTAGAGGCAGCCACTCCCCCATCTGAAACACAGGGAAAAAGACTAATTTGTTCAGCTCTCCTACAACTCCACACTAGGCAGGTGCACATTGCTATGGTTGAACAGAAAGGCTGAACAGTACAGTGTATAACTTTCATCATTCTGTTTCCCTGCTTTCCTAATATGCAGGAGAATCTGATTCTTGCCGCACCCCTCCCCCCGCCCTTTAGCTACTGATCTCTCTATACACAGCATGGATAGATACCTGCCAATCAGCAGCTGGTTGGCGGAGTTTTCTGCTTCTCATGAATATCTAGGATTACTGGGCTCATGCACATAATGGAGAGGACTACTTATTGTCCATGTTATTCAGGCGGAGATCTCTGAATCAGCTGCACAGAACAATGTAAGTGATCCATCATTCTGTCCAGCTTCTCTGTCACTAGCTCATGCTACACTGAGATAGGACACCATAATCCTACTGACAGAGTCACTTTAAGAAGCCACCACTAATCAAATGCCGCACGCTCAGAATTCGCTCAACACTTATCCTGTTCAAAAACCGGCGCTATGTTTGGATGGAATATTGTGGTGATATATACCCTGTCTTCCCACCTCAGATATGTAGATCAGGTAGGACTGGGTGGCTTCTATGCATGTACATTTATTATTAACATATAGTAATTTAGAGTTTTTCTCATTCTTTTAGGGCTGTCTGATGGCCTCTATTTGAAGTGGATCTAAATATCCTGTAAACCTTTCACCTTACAGCAAGTATCCCCTCTAACATTGTACAGGAGGGGCATACCTTATACATGTATTAGGCCTTATCCTACAGTCGTGATATATAAGTCCAATATATATGTCTGATGGCCATTACTTTTAGTATGTAACACCCCCCCCCCCCCCCCCCCCGACTGACTGTAGGTGACTGTTACACACGCAACACTGACTGTAGGTGACTGTTACACATGCAACACTGACTATAGGTGACTGTTACACACGCAACACTGACTGTAGGTGACTGTTACACACGCAACACTGACTGTAGGTGACTGTTACACGTGCAACACTGACTGTAGGTGACTTACACACACAACACTGGCTGTAGGTGACTGTTACTGCAACACTGGCTGTAGGTGGCTGTTACACACACAACACTGGCTGTAGGTGGCTGTTACACACACAACACTGGCTGTAGGTGACTGTTACTGCAACACTGGCTGTAGGTGACTGTTACTGCAACACTGGCTGTAGGTGGCTGTTACTGCAACACTGGCTGTAGGTGGCTGTTACTGCAACACTGGCTGTAGGTGGCTGTTACACACACAACACTGGCTGTAGGTGACTGTTACTGCAACACTGGCTGTAGGTGACTGTTACTGCAACACTGACTGTAGGTGACTGTTACTGCAACACTGGCTGTAGGTGACTGTTACTGCAACACTGACTGTAGGTGACTGTTACTGCAACACTGGCTGTAGGTGACTGTTACTGCAACACTGGCTGTAGGTGGCTGTTACTGCAACACTGGCTGTAGGTGGCTGTTACACACACAACACTGGCTGTAGGTGACTGTTACTGCAACACTGGCTGTAGGTGACTGTTACTGCAACACTGACTGTAGGTGACTGTTACTGCAACACTGGCTGTAGGTGACTGTTACTGCAACACTGACTGTAGGTGACTGTTACACACACAACACTGGCTGTAGGTGACTGTTACTGCAACACTGGCTGTAGGTGGCTGTTACTGCAACACTGGCTGTAGGTGGCTGTTACTGCAACACTGGCTGTAGGTGACTGTTACTGCAACACTGGCTGTAGGTGGCTGTTACACACACAACACTGGCTGTAGGTGGCTGTTACTGCAACACTGGCTGTAGGTGACTGTTACTGCAACACTGTAGGTAATTGTTACTGCAACAATGACTGTAGGTGACTGTTACACACTGCAACACTGACCGTAACCATTTTGTTCCTTCCGTGATGTTAGGGTCTATTAGGTCGTTACAGGAGGGTTGAGGGATCGCACTTGTATGGGACGGATAAACCGCCATGTCTACGGTGTAGGTTGTAAACAGGGGGGGGTCTTCAACCTGCTGTATTTACCTAAGTATTTACTTTGCACTAATATTTTGGTGTGACCAACTTTGTCAAGGGGAAGCTCACGTATTTGCACTAGTTTATGTGTTGTTAGGAATTTTATGCTTTCACTTCAATGGAAGTGAGCTGCGAAACGACATGCAAACTGTCCCTGGAGTAAAGCCGCTATGTTTTCCAATCCTGGATAATAATCAGGCGAGTAAAATCCATTATGCGATATTTGAATGTTGCTTGCAACTTTGCCTCCCATAGGAAAGAGTTAAAGTTGCAGTGGGATGCAGATTCACAGTTATAGTAAAATGAACCCCTGCTTTACAGCTTCGGTACCCCACCCCCCATAACATGGATGGCCACTGTGGGTGTCTAACCTTTCTCAGAGGTTCGCCGTGTTTCTCCTGCAGGTATCTCAGGAAGGCCACGGTCCACTGTAGGGTGGTTGCCTTATCCGTGTCTACTGAACAGAACGGAACTAAGTTGTTTAACTCATCGCAGTGAACCCGAATTCTGCGCCTGCAAAGAGAGGAAGAAGACGGTGAGGAAGGTGGGAATTTGGGCCCCTTCAGATACCAGGGCCCAGGTGTCACTGCCAATTCTTTACCCCTACAACAATTGTGGGGTGGTCTTTTTAATGTTCCATAGTTGAGTGCAAATTAAACAACTGCAGATGCCCAGTAGAGGGCGACTCCTGCAAACCTGGAACTAGCAGCAGCAAAGCTTTCATGGGACTTCTGACCATATGTGACCCGGGGAGGAGGCTAAATGTGAAGGTAAAAATATTCATATTCGTTCATACAGAATGTGACGGTGCACCAGACATACCTGCGCTCTCGCTCCCTGTGGTTGTGTTTCTCCCTGCGTTGGGACAAGCCGGCCTCCATGTTATAGGCTCCCTGCTCTGAAGCATTACCATATGCAGCCGCCCCCAGGTGAGTGTTGCTAATGTCACCCAGGACTCTCCGCTCCATGTTGGCGTATGCTAGATGCACGCAGCTTCTCTTCTTTATTGATTGCCTACAAGTCGTATCTGTAAGAGTAAAAGCGTCTGTTGTTGTGAAATTCTTTTTTAGAGCATGTAATTATGAAGTTATGAAGGTTAAAGGGGTTATTCAGGATAGAGAAAGCGCAGCTACTTTCTTCCAAAAACAGCGCCACCCCTGTCCTCAGGTTGTTTGCGAATTTACAGCTCCTCCCCATTCATTTCAATGGAACTGAGCTGCAGAGCCACACCCAAACTGAGGACAAGAAGATTGTCACTTTCAGGAACAAAGCAACCATGTTTTAAAGTGACTCTGTACCCACAATCTGCCCCCCCCCCCAAAACCGAGTGTACCTTCGGATAGCTGCTTTTAACCCAAGATCTGTCCTGGGGTCCGTTCGGCAGGTGATGCAGTTATTGTCCTAAAAAACAACTTTTAAACTTGCAGCCCTGTGCCCAAAGGTCGGGGCTTAGATTGTGTATGCATTAGGCTGGCACAACCTCTCTGTCCCTCCTCCCCGCCCTCCTCATCATTAGGAATGCTCCAGGCAGATTGTCTCCTATTCGTCAGCTGTGTGAATACTGCACATGGGCTGGATCGTTAGGCCACCTGTGCAATGTTCAGACAGGAGAAAATGATCCAGTGGCATTCCTAATGATGAAGAGGGTGGGGAGGAGGGACGGAGGGGTGGTGCAAAGTTAGGGCACAGATACTTCCGTTTGGCACAGGCTGCAAGTTTAAAAGTTTTTTTTTAGGACAATAACTGCATTACCTGCCGAACGGACCCCAAGACAGATCTTGGATTAAAAGCAGCTAAAATCGTGTGTCATTGTTTGTTGATTTAGATCTGAACCTAAAATTATCGTTAATCATAGTAACGATCACAATAACAATCGTAACTAACGATTATTGTTCTGTGTAATATGGTGAACAATTTCATGTTAACGATAAACAATCTCGTTTGCAATCGATTATTGTTAGTCGTTAATTGTTAAAAATCGCTCTGTGTAATAGGACCCTTAGAGGGTAAAGGCCTCCATACACCTTCAATAACTGACTGCCAAACAATAATTTGGATCCTATCTCCCATCCAAAGCCCCACACACAGGAAAGTTCAGCATGGCCAAGCGTCTTGTCCATGGGGAGGAGTAAGCTGCAGCTTATCTCTCTCTGAACAAAGGGGTCGGCCGTGATAGAAAATCACCATGAACAACATCTGTCCGTGGTTGTTCGGGGGGAGCCCCATACACACTAAACTGACAGGCAGCTGGCAGGTTCAGTTGACAATAGTCTAAAGTGTATAAGGATCTTAAAGGGAATCTATCGCTAGGTTTTTCCCACCTTAAGGCTATGTTCACACTGCGTACGATTCCGGCTGCATTTCGTACGCCGCCGTACATGTGCGGCTGAAACTTCTGGCGTGGGAAAAAAATCGACATGCGGCCGGATGCGTACGAACCGCGAACATACGCCCGTAGTACAGTTATGCTTCCCTAGCTTGTTTCGAAGCGATCTGAAACAGGTCATTTACTTGGAAATCTTCACCCAGCCCAATAAAACTCACAGAACCTTTTGGATCAAAAAATCAAGTTCAATTTGGCTGAAATAAGTACTTCGTACGGGACCGCATGGAAATCCACAGCCGTGAGTTGGAACATTTCCGTCCTCAAACAATGGTCCTGTTGTAAGTTCATACGTAGTGTGCATTGTGCGGGCGTATATCGTATACCTTCAAGCGAACGCATCAACCTCAAAACTACGTGCGTATATTCGCGGTTCGCACTACGGCCGGAAAGATACGTAGTGTGAACATAGCCTAAAGGAGAATTCAGGCGAACATTTTTATTAAAGTATTGTATTGCTCCCAAAAAGTTATACAAATCACCAATATACACTTATTACGGGAAATGCTTATAAAGTGCTTTTTTCCCTGCACTTACTACTGAATCAAGGCTTCACTTCCTGGATAACATGGTGATGTCACTTCCTGGATAACATGGTGAGGTCACTTCCTGGCTAACATGGTGATGTCACTAGCCGACTCCCTGAGCTGTGCGGGCTGTGTCTGCTGCAGAGGATGATGGCAGAGGGACACAGGGCACTGGAGGGACACTGAGCATCCCTCTGCCATCATCCTCTCCAGCAGCCACAGCCCGCACAGCTCTGGGAGTCGGGTCGTGACATCACCATGTTATCCAGGAAGTGACATCACAATGTTATCCAGGAAGTGACATCACCATGTTATCCAGGAAGTGACATCACCATGTTATCCAGGAAGTGACATCACCATGTTATCCAGGAAGTGACATCACCATATTATCCAGGAAGTGAAGCCTTGCTGCAGTAGTAAGTGCAGGGAAAAAAGCTCTTTATAAGCATTTCCCGTAATAAGTGTATATTGGTGATTTGTGGGGGCAATACAATACTGTAATAAAAATATTCGCTGGACTTCTCCTTTAACCCCTTAGGGACCAAGCCTATTTGGGCCTTAATGACCAGGCTCATTTTTCAAAATCTGACCTGTCTCACTTTATGCGCTTATAGCTCAGTGATGCTTTTACATATGCTAGCGATTCTGAGATTGTTTTTTCGTAACATATGGTACTTTATGTTAGTGGCAAAATTTGGTCACTGTTTTGTGTGTTTTTTTGTGAAAAACATCAAAATATCATGAAAAATTTGAAAAATGTGCCCTTTACGAATGAAATTCTTGCTTCTAAAAAAAGAAAGTCACATGACAAAAATTAGTTCGTAAGTCACATTATCAATATGTCCTCTTTATTCTGGCTTCATTTCATAAACATATTTCACTTTTTTATTTTGCCAATAATATGTTTGTTTAGTTTGAAATTTCTCAATTTCACGAGGAACAGGGGAGAAAACTCACCCCAATATATGTAACGCAGAGTAGAACGGTACCCCATATGTAGGCGTAAACCACTGTATGGGCACACAGCGGGCCTCAGAAGGAAGGGAGCGCCAATTAGCTTTTTCAGTTCAGGTTTTTCTGAAGAAGTTTCTGAGCGCCAGGTGCGTTTGCAGCGCCCCTGTAGTGTCAGCAGAATAGAACCCCCCCCCCCAAAAGTCACCCCATTTAGGAAAGTACACCCCTTAAAGAATGCATCTTGGGGTGTGGTGACCATTTTGACCACACAGGTATTAGAGGAAAGTATTCAAAACTAGACTGTAAAAATGAAAAAAAAAAAATTTTTTTCCAATAACGTTTTTTTAGTTTGAAATTTCTCAATTTTACTAGGAACAGGGGAGAAAAAGCACCCCAACATTTGTAACGGAGCTTCTCCTGAGTACAATGGTACCCCATATGTGGGCATAAACCACTATGGGCACACAGCAGGCCTTAGAAGAGAAGGAGTGTCATTTTAGTTACAGGCAATATGTGGGTGTTTACTGGCTATCTGGGGTGGAAATGGACAATCTTGGGGTGTTAACTGGCTATCTGGGGTGGTAATAGACAATCTTAGGGTGTTTACTGGCTATCTGAGGTGGCGACAGGCAATCTGGTGTTGTTATGGGCAATCTGGGGTGGTTATGGGCAATCTGGTGGTGTTCACGGGCAATCTGGGGTGGCGACGGGCAATCTGGGGAGGTGTTGGGCAATCTGGGGAGGTGCTGGGGAGGTTGACAGGCAATCTGGGGAGGTGACAGGCAATCTGGGGAGGTGACGGGCACTCTGGGGTGGTTGCAAGCAATCTGGAGTGGGTTGCGAGCAATCTGGGGTGTTACAGGCAATTTGGGGTAGCTACGGGCAGTCTGTGGCAATCTGGGGTGGTTACGGGCTGTCTGGGGTTTTTACAGGCTATCTGGGGTGGTTACAGGCAATCTAGGGTGGTGACGGGCAATCTGGGGTGGTTAAGGGTAATCTAGGGTGGTTACAGGTAATCCGGGGTAGTTACAGGTAATCCGGGGCACTTGACTTTGGTGACAGGGGTAAAAAAGTGTCGGCACCATTTGGAACAAGCGATCAGTGGTATATAGTATATACCGCTGATCGCTTGTACTAGGACCACACCGGGTGGTCCCTGATCATTGCCCCATGCTCTCTGCCACCTCCGGTGGTGGAGAGAATGCAGCTTTGATCATTTTTAGGAATCCATCACTGTCTGTTCACAGTGATGGCGGCGGCCATCTTGGATCAGATGGCTGCCCAGGGAGGGAAGGGTCAGTGACCAGGTCACTAGGGTTATTTTTGGGGACAGGAGGGGACATGTCTTCATCTCCTCTCACTGTGGATTCACGGTGAGAAGAGATGAAAGCGTTCAGCTGCGCTGGCAATGTCTGTTACCGGTGGCCGCCGTTATACTGATAATAACGGCGATCGCCGGTGAGGGGACTTGCCGGGACTGACCCCACACTCTGCCCCAACCCCTCAGCGACCTCCGGTAGCTGAGAGGAGGGGGCTGCGGGCGTTACCAGCGCCGCTGCACTATTCTGCACCATCGCCATAAAGAGCTGATGGCAGCAGAATAGAGCCCATTAGTGATCGCCGTAAATATCCGTATCGGCGGTCACTAATAACATAATACATGTATTCTCTGGGTCGCTACGGTTACGGCGATACCACATTTGTGTAGGTTTTTTAACTATTACCACTTTGGCTCAATAGAAACTATCTTCCTAGCAAAAACCCACAAAAACTGTCGCCGCATTGCAAGATCCATAGCGTTCTCATCTTTTGGGCGACAGAGCTGGTTTGGGGCTTATTTTTTGCGGGAAGATCTGTAGTTTCTATTGATACCAAGTTTTATATGTATATGACTTTTTGATCTCTTTTATGACGTATTTTCTAAAGGACATTGATAAAATACAGCTATTCTGGTACTGTTTTTTTTATTTATTTTTTACAGCATGTGTCTTGCGGTATAATTATTGATATCGTTTTATAGATTGGGTCGTTACGGACGTGGCGATACCAAATATGTATAGGATTTGTGTTTTTGATCTTTTTTATTTCACGTTTTATAGTGTATGGGGAATATAATGCATTTTTATTATTGGGGGGGCTGGGGGGTGTTTTGTGTGTTTGTGCACATTTTTTTTCCACTTTTACACAAGTGTACATTACTGTACACTAGTGTGCTACTAATCAGTGATCATTACCGATGTAATGCAGTGTATTGGCTATGTCAGCTACTTGCTGACAGGCATCTGCTCGGCATCAGTATGGCTGAACAGAGGCATATCCATGGTGAGCCCTGGGCCTTCATTAGGACCCGGGATCACCATGGAGACCGCCAGGTGCCGGACTTTGCCGCGGGACTTCTGATCAGGTCAGTATACCCGTGGCGTCGACCGGAACCCGTTAGATGCTGCTGTCATGCTTTGACAGCGGCATTTAACGTGTTAAACTGCCCGCAGTGGAGAATTCTCCACTCCGGGCAGCTTCAGGGGGGGTCAGCTGTCACACTGACAGCTGCTCCCCAGCACTGCTGCCACCGCCGGGCGGTAATCTATTCCGATGCGTCCGCCGTTAAAAGGCGTACACATCGGAATAAAGCCCATTAGTGACCCGCGTGAAAAGGCAGCATGGCGGTCACTAAGGGGTTAAAGGAGGGCAGCATAAACTAGTGACAAAAATGCTAAACACAGCATGGACAGATAACTACCAATCAGCAGCTGGTGGGCGGAGTTTTCTGTTGCTCATGAATATCCAGGGCTACTGGGCTCATGCACATAGTGGAGAGGACTACTTATTGTCCATGTTATTCAGGAGGAGATCTCTGGATCAGCTGCACAGAACAATGTAAGTGATACATCAATCTGTTCAGCTTCTCTGCCACTAGTTTATGCCACCCTGAGATAGGACACCATAATCCTAGTGACGGAGTCACTTTAATACAATAAAAAGGGCGTGGAGGGGGAAACCAGATGCTTCTGTAGCACAAGGCACTATAATAAGGGTTCACCTTGATCTCTCACAGAAGTCCCCTTTCATATATATACTGTATATACACACTACTGATTGTGGATGATCTCCCGGTATCAGTTGGATAGGTGACTAGTCAGAAATCTTACCTTTCACTTTAACCAAGATCTCCTCAGACAAGACTTTATTTTGGAGTCCTGGGTTCTGCTTTATGGACTCAGTGTTCTGTTGATAGCAGAAGGAAAATCCCCGGGACAGAGAGATCTCCTGGTTCTTTGCTGTCTCCAGTAGGGGGCAGGACGCTCCACAGTTCAGAGAGGAACAAGTCTGGCAAATCCCATGAACATCTGGAGCTGTGCTTTGTAGGTTGATGTCGGAATATACCAGCTGCAATGCAGACTGGGCAGTGTTGATTTTTACTACGGGGGAGCAGCTGCCCACTGGTTGGGCACCTGTGAGCTGTGAGGGGTGGCAGACGATGGTCACCAAACTGCAATGTACAAACAGAAGCATGGATGAGTATCTGCTACCTGGCCGCCATAGAAATCATACACATCTGTTAGTCTAGGTAACTGTAAATGTACAACAAAGCTTCCTCTCTACGCAAGGAGATTATAGACAACCCCAGACGACTATTACACCAGGGGGCTCAAATCTGGCCGGGTGAATGGGCTTCACATAGAACAAATGTAATGCTGACGGGACAACTTTATTCCAAATACCATACAAAATTACTGTAATTATGCCCCCCTGTGCCCCATACAGTGATAGTGCCCCATATAGTAATAATGCCCCCCATGCCCCATATAGTAATAATGCCCCCTGTGTCCCATACAGTAATAATGCCTCCTGTGCCACCATACAGTAATAATGCCCCCTGTGCCACCATACAGTAATGATGTCTCATCTGCCCCATACAGTAATAATGCCCCCTGTGTCCCCATACAGTGATAGTGCCCTATATAGTAATAATGCCCCCCCATGTCCCATATAGTAATAATGTCCCCTATGACCCATACAGTAATGATGCCTCATCTGCCCCATACAGTAATAATGCCCCCTGTGTCCCCATACAGCGATAGTGCCCCATATAGTAATAATGTCCCCTGTGCCCCATACAGTAATAATGCCTCCTGTGCCCCATACAGTAATAATTCTCCCCTGTGCCCCATATAGTAATAATGTCCCCTGTGCCCCATACAATGATGCCCCCTGTGCCACCATACAGTAATGATGCCTCATCTGCCCCATACAGTAATAGTTCTCCCCTGTGCCCCATACAGAAATAATGCCCCCTGTGCCCCATACAGTAATGATGCCCTTTGTGCCCCATACAGTATTGATGCCTCCTGTACCCCATACAGTGATAATGTCCCTTGTGCCACCATACAGTGATAACGCCCCCTGTACCCCATACAGTAATAATGCCCCCTGTGCTCCGTACAGTAATAATGTCCCCTTCTGTGCCCTCCATATAGAAATAATCCCCCCGTGCCCCATATAGTACTAATGTCCCCTGTGCCCTATACAGTAATAATGCACCCTGTGCCTCATACAGTAATAAGGCCCCCTGTGCCTCCATAAAGTAATAATACCCCAAGCTGTGCCTCCATATAGTACTAATGCCCCCTTTGCCACATACAGTAATAATGCCCCCATGCCCTATATAGTAATATTGCCCTCCTGTGCCCCATACAGTAATAATGCCCCCGTGCCCGATTTAGTAATGATGCCTCATCTGCCCCATACAGTAATAATTCTCCCGTGTGCCCCATATAGTAATAATGCCCCCTGCTGTGCTCCATATAGTAGAAATACCCCCTTGTGCCTCATACAATAATGCCGCCTGTGCCCCATACCGTAAAAATGCCCCCTGCTGTGCCCATACAGCAATAGTGCCCCATGTAGTAATGATACCTCATCTGCCCCATACAGTAATAATTCTCCCCTCTGTGCCCCATACAGTAATAATGCCCTCTGTGACTCATATAGTAATAATGCCCACTGCTGTGCCCTATATAGTAGTAATACCCCCTGTGTCTTTATACAGTAATAATGCCCCCCTGTGCCCCATACAGTAATGATGCCCTTTGTGCCCCATACAGTATTGATGCCTCCTGTACCCCATACAGTGATAATGTCCCTTGTGCCACCATACAGTGATAACGCCCCCTGTACTTCATACAGTAATAATGCCCCCTGTGCTCCGTACAGTAATAATGTCCCCTTCTGTGCCCTCCATATAGAAATAATCCCCCCGTGCCCCATATAGTACTAATGTCCCCTGTGCCCTATACAGTAATAATGCACCCTGTGCCTCCATAAAGTAATAATACCCCAAGCTGTGCCTCCATATAGTACTAATGCCCCCTTTGCCTCATACAGTAAAAATGCCCCCTGCTGTGCCCATACAGCAATAGTGCCCCATGTAGTAATGATACCTCATCTGCCCCATACAGTAATAATGCCCTCTGTGACTCATATAGTAATAATGCCCACTGCTGTGCCCTATATAGTAGTAATACCCCCTGTGTCTTTATACAGTAATAATGCCCCCCCCCCGTATAGTAATAATACTCTTTGTGTCTCTATACAGTAATAGGACCCCCTGTTATCAATATAGTAGTAATGCCCCCTTCTGTGCCCCATATAGTAATAATGCTCCCTGCTGTGCCCCATATAGTAATAATACCCCTTGTGCCTCTATATAGTAATAATACCCCCTGTTGGGAGCTCGAATTCTCCCCAGGCCGCAGAGTATCGCCTCAGGGACCCCATACAGCCTGTGTGAGACTCCTGCATTAGACAGTGCAGCCTAACTGGAGCCCCTGGATATGGCGGCCAATCAGGGGGCACCTCAGTACTAGCTTCTGCTATGACAGTTCTCCATGTCAGTAATATGTGCCTATTGGTGGGACCCCACCAGACAGCACCCCGTATCTCAGCTTCCTGGAGACACGTAGGACAATAGAAACCAATCAGCTCAATCACATTATATTAACCACAAACAAAAAAGAAATGAGATGATAAAATACACACTTGTTGGTGACACAGTCCTCCGGCACCTCCGTACACCTGCGCACATCTGTCAGTAACCATCTCTCCTCTGTACGGACCCCAGACACGTCACCTAAAGTCTCATTCTCCTTATGAAGCCTAATGATGTCACTAGCCAATCTCAGCTGCATGGGCACCGCCCCCGAGGAGTCACCACTAGTGTACACAGGTTGTTTCTCAGCCACGCCACAGCCAGGGGGAGGGGAGATGGACTCACTAAGCATCATC
This sequence comes from Dendropsophus ebraccatus, assembly GCF_027789765.1. Lineage (NCBI taxonomy): Eukaryota > Metazoa > Chordata > Amphibia > Anura > Hylidae > Dendropsophus > Dendropsophus ebraccatus. The sequence goes on from NC_091467.1 coordinate 6,700,624, forward strand.
AGTCTCGGTTCCTGTAAGTCAGTGCGTCCTGAAGTTTGGTTAGCGTGCACTATGCTATTATCTGATTGGCACTGTACGGCCCCGTAGACGTTGTGTTCCTCAGTTGTGAGGCTGGTAGGCTGATACTGCGGAGCAGTGGCTGGGAGGATGGAGCCCACCCCTGTCTCCGCATTACCCTGGGGGTCTATGTGTGAGCACAGGAGCTGCTGCAGTTGGGTGTATTCAGTATCAGACAGCATTGTGTTAACCCCAACCTCACCGGTGGGACAGGCGGGAGATCTGGGGGAACGGGTGGGAGATCTGGGGGGACAGGCGGGAGATCCGGTGGGACAGGCGGTAGATCTGGGGGGACGGGTGGGAGATCTGGGGGGACAGGCGGTAGATCTGGGGGGACGGGCGGGAGATCTGGGGGGACAGGCGGGAGATCCGGTGGGACAGGCGGTAGATCTGGGGGGACGGGTGGGAGATCTGGGGGGACAGGCGGTAGATCTGGGGGGACGGGCGGGAGATCTGGGGGGACGGGCGGGAGATCTGGGGGGACGGGCGGGAGATCCGGGGGGACAGGCGGGAGATCCGGTGGGACAGGCGGGATGTGCTGGAGTCATCTGGGACATAATGACGTCTGACTATATAAACACCATCTAAGGACTATTAACCCTTGTCAGCAATTCACAACATCCAATAATAATTTAAAGGATAAAAAATACCTATAACAGCAAATATAAGAGCCAGAAGGGAGGGAGCGAGCTCAGGAGCCACTTATGGCTGTGGGGTCCTAACAACTAATACACTAGGAGGAGGGAGGCCATAGTGTTACTGCAGCTGCCACACCACCTCAGGGCTGCGTATATACAGAGGGAGCGCGGGGGCGGGGCCACTCAACCGCCTCCATGTGACGTCATCGCTTAATGCGCGGTAATCCATGCGTACACCCCGCCCTCCCAGCCCAGGTGTACGCAACGCTGGAGATAGAGCCGGTGTCCCGGAGCTTCACTGCTCCCGATACATCACGGGCGTCTGCAACTGTGGAGGAACAACGGGGAGAAAACCGACGCCGCTCAGAGACTCACGGGACGTGCTTGACGTCAGCCCACGTGACTCGCGCGCGTACGTCTCTTATGAAGGGAGGGGGGAGGCTCTTCAGCTCCTCAGGACAGCAGTTTCTTCTCAGAGCCTGTAGGGGGCGCTGCTGTTATTTCCAATAGTAATAAGTATCTTCTCCTAACAATGGGCACCAGCTGCCCACAGGCTGGGTGCGGTACTGCAGCTCAGGCTGCTCTTCAGTGGAGCGGAGCTGCAGTATTACCTGACAGGTTGTGGCCATAATAATGGGATAAATATACCCAGGAGGCTTCATTATAGGTCTACGGGCTGCATGGATACAGATGATTGACAGCAGGGAAGCCCACCCTCCTGATCAGGGACACCTCCACCAACCAAAACTTATCACATCATCCTGTGACATCAAACTTCTAGGTATGCTTCATAGAATACCCTATAGGATTTACAGAGGACACAAAGGCCTCCATATGTATTAGAGAAAGGTCACCTGACCCTGGCAGCTAAGGTGGTAGTGACTATGTGTATGGGTCATCAGCAGCCCCCCCACCCCTTATTGTGAACCTGCAAAGCCTCATGCTCAGGTTGGGTTATATCTGTGTGTGTGTATGGGGGGGATCGGGAGATAACTGTATTGTATATGTGTGTGTGTGTGTATATATGGGGGGGGATCGGGAGATAACTGTATTGTATATGTGTGTGTGTGTGTGTGTGTGTGTGTGTATGGGGGGGGGGTTGGGTTATATGTGTGTGTGTGTATGGGGGGGATCGGGAGATAACTGTATTGTATATATGTGTGTGTGTGTGTATGGGGGAGATCGGGAGATAACTGTATTGTATATGTGTGTGTGTGTGTATATATGGGGGGGGATCGGGAGATAACTGTATTGTATATGTGTGTGTGTGTGTGTGTATATATGGGGGGGGATCGGGAGATAACTGTATTGTATATGTGTGTGTGTGTGTGTATATATGGGGGGGGATCGGGAGATAACTGTATTGTATATGTGTGTGTGTGTGTGTGTATGGGGGGGGGGGGTTGGGTTATATGTGTGTGTGTGTATGGGGGGGATCGGGAGATAACTGTATTGTATATGTGTGTGTGTGTGTATATATATATGGGGGGGGATCGGGAGATAACTGTATTGTATATGTGTGTGTGTGTGTATATATATGGGGGGGGTTGGGTTATATCTGTGTGTGTGTATGGGGGGGATCGGGAGATAACTGTATTGTATATATGTGTGTGTGTATGGGGGGGATCGGGAGATAACTGTATTGTATGTGTGTGTGTGTATATGTATGGGGGTGGGGGGGGTTGAGTTATATCTGTGTATTGTGTGTGTATGTGGGGTCAGGAGATAACTGCATATTGTATATATATGTGTGTGTATGTATGGGGGGGTTGGGTTATATGTGTGTGTATGGGGGGATTGGGAGATAACTGTATTGTATATATGTGTATGGGGGTGGGGGGGTTGAGTTATGTCTGTATTGTGTGTTTATGGGGGATCAGGAGATAACTGCATATTGTATATATATATATATATATATATATATATGTGTGTGTGTGTGTGTGCGTATATATGGGGGGGGGGGGGGGGTTGGGTTATATATATGTGTGTGTATGGGGGGGTTATATATGTGTATTGTTTGTGTATGGGAGGATCAGGAGATAACTGTATTGTATAGATGTGTGTGTATGGGGGGTTGGGTCATATCTGTGTATTGTGTGTGTTTGGGGGATCAGGAGATAACTGTGTATGTATATGTGTATGTATGGGGGGATCAGGAGATAGCTGTATTGTATATGTATGTAAGTGTATGGGGGGTTATATCTGTGTATATGTGTGTGTATGTGTATGTATGGGGGGATCAGGAGATAGCTGTATTGTATATGTATGTGTGTGTGTATAAGGGGGTTGGGTTATATCTGTGTATTCTGCATGTATGGGGGGATCAGGAGATAACTGTAAGGGGGGGGGAATTGGAAGAGAACTGTATTGTATGGGGGGGGGAATCGGGAGAGAACTGCACATGTGCGTATAAACCTCAGCTAGAGTCCTCAATATGACTATTATATTGACTATATGACTGTTGTATTGACTATATGAGTGTCGTATTGACTATAGGACTGTTGTATTGACTATATGAGTGTCGTATTGACTATAGGACTGTCGTATTGACTATAGGACTGTCGTATTGACTATATGACTGTTGTATTGACTATATGACTGTTGTATTGACTATAGGACTGTTATATTGACTATATAACCGTTATAAGTGCCCCAGTGTGGTCCGCTGCCCAGCGGGGCCAATATGGCCTCTCACACTGATGTCTGCAGCCCAGCACCGCCTGTCAGTCTCCTTGCTGTATCACTTACATAACACTGTCCTCTCCACACATCACTGGAGACTCCATTCTGTCTGGGACAAAGCAAACAGCAAAATGTCGGGTCCCTTCACCTGCTTGCTGCAAACCTACAGGCACAGTGTGAGCGGTCACATGACTAGGAGTTTAGGGGTATTGATCAAGTCTGTTGTTACCAATAATGATAACTCAGCAGGGGAGGAGATCTCTGCAGTTTACGTCATGTGTTTTCTATATGGGATACAATGGTATACATTGGCCGCTAGGTGTCTCTTTTGCCGGCTCCATCACTAGGGCCATTTGGTCTTCGGGACCATCAGCAAAAAAAAAAAAAGACCAAATGCAGGAAGTGATGTCAGCTGGTCCCGTGAAGGTGAATGCTGATTGGCCAGCAGCTGTACACGTGATTAACAAGGCCCGGCCTGCGGCTCAGAGGGAATGATTTCTCTTTTCTCTTGGGTCCACACTGCACACGTGATTCCAGCCATAGGGTGGGTTCACATGTACCGTATCCACAGCGGATTTCACAGAGCAGGGACCCGATAATGTATATACCCAAGCCGCGGGGGGGGTTAAAGCTGACTGACATACTTTGCAAGTAAGTCATCCCATTGAAGTGAACAGGAAGGTATCTGCAGCGGATTTCCCTGTGAACTCGCAGAAATCTGCTGCGGACACGGTACGTGTGAACCCGGCCTTGGGCTGTGCTCTCACAGTGCATTCTAGACCACAAGAAAGAGGTACACCTTGGACTCCTCTTTTTTGCAGCAGTTTTGGGCATGGATTGGCCCTATTCAGTAAGGCTACCCCGTGTCCTGGCAACCCAACGCATTCTCAGAACAGAATACTTGTCAAACAAGTGAACAAGACGCTGTACAAACGTGTGGTCCTATGGAGCGGATTCAAAACTGCTGCTGCAATAACCATGAGCAGCCACTAGATGGCAGTGTATGCTGTATAACCAGCATTGCAGAGGATGAGGACAGTGATTTACTGGATCTCTGCTTATAATCTTCACCTCCGCCCCCAGGGGTGCAGGGGTTAATTAGTAATTAGTCTGAATTATTTCCTATGAAGCACCGGGGTTAATGTGATACAAGGTGTTCTGTCTGATATAGGGAATCCCTCCAGCAGGACCAAAGGTATCAGCAATACATCCAGATTCTAATGGTGACATGGATGGTGGATCTACAGCGCCTACCCCCACTGGTGCCTCATGTATACAGGTCAGACCCTCGCAGGCCCTGTGAGAACAGGAAGCCGCCTGTTGTGGTTGTGATGGTCACTTGTGATAAGCAGCATACTGCAATCCTCCGCTCATCACTAGGAAATGACCCAATATGGCTGCAATAAGATGGGGCTGCCCTGACCTTACCTTAAATACCCGTAGTATTACAACTTTCCAATAAGTTATTTTTCAGGACCCCTGCTTGCTTCCAGTGAATGGGACCATTGCGCCCCCCCCCTCCCCAATCAGAGAGGTGACATCATCTTCCATTAGGATAATCCCTTTAAGCTTCCCACAAGACACTCTTTCACTTGTTTGGTTTTCTCGTAGTCTTAACAGGGATGCCCCCAGCTTTCCCAGACTCCCCACAATGCAGCAGCATAGAAAACACTGATGCTTATGGGAAGGCTGGGTGAGCGGTGGAAGCCATCTTGGTGGTCATTCGGCTCTCCCAGAAACAGACCAGGTTGTGCTGATGATAGAGCAGTGTTAAATATTTATCCTCATGATTATATACAGATATACACAGGTTATTCATCTGGATCCCAGGCTGGGCTGCCCATCGCTGGGGTCCGTGGCCTGCCCAGGTCCAAGTGTTAGGTGGTGAAGTAAAGTCACATGTGCAGGGAGGGGGTGAGAGGGCGAGGAAGGCACAGGTGTGGGGTGTCATCTCCACCCTATGAGATGAGTGATTGATCCCGTGTCCACAGTCTCCCCCATCAGGCTAAGGGAAAATTTGCAGTTCGAATTTCGGGGCCCAATCCAAAGCGCTCTTCACTACGGCCAGTGCCGCGGCCCCCAGCGCCACCGTCAGCCCCATGACCGCCAGCTTCATGAGTCTGTTGTGACGAGGTTTGGTGAGGACGGACTTGTTCCCGTGCTCTGGACGGACGGAGTCTCTGAAGCGTCGGCGGAGAACCATATCAGGCCGCTGCTGGGTGGACGCCAATTCAAAGTCCTTAAAGGTGGACACCGCGGTCCTGAAATACACAAGAAGCCGCGCACATAGTGATGTTTAGTGAGGTCGAGTGCTAGGTGAACAAGGTTTCCCTGCACTGTTATTAGCTCATGTCCTCTTCTCTATTCACATCCAGAGCCACTGACATCCTGGGGTCACATGACCTACAATGGTCCCAAGCAGGTGGCTCTCTAGTTGTTGCACGATACAAATACATCACCTCCTAAAAACGATTGTTCTGCCCCCCCCTCTACATGTGACCCTGACAGACAAGGACTTCAGCCGTCTCCTGACCACTGCTTTGGCCTGGTGTCTAGAGGAAGCTTCCAGATCCATCTAAAACTGCTCTTAAAGGGGTATTGCGCTATTTTAAAATTTTTAATACGTTGCTAATAAACAGGCTACCCTAACCTCTCCATCCTTTCCCCGGTGTCTTTGTATGGCATCTCTGGGTTCCTGGCTAAATGATCCAGTCTCGGCAGCAATAGCCCGCTCCACCGATCACTGGTCTCACGCTGCCCCATCTCAGTCAGTGATTGGGAAAACAGCAACCCCCCCCCCACCCACCCACCCACACACACACCGTCGTCAGGGTATGTGTGGTATTACAATTCACGTCAGTAAGGGTATGTGCACACTGAGGAAATCTCCAGCAATTGTAGAGGAAAGTTTTCTGCTTGAAATTCCTCGACTATTCAGCTCTGGCAGAATTCAAGCCCCCATTGACTTCTATAGGATTCCTCAAGCAAAATCCACCCAAAGAATCGACATGTCAATTCTCGGAAAGCGGATCTGCGGCAGAAAATTCTGCAGTGTGAACAACAAAACGGAAATCCCATTGAACTCAGTAGGACATTGCTTTGTACGTATTTTACGGGAGGAATTTCAGGCTGAAATAAGTGCTCCTACCCTGTAACTAAGCTGCAACAGGAGAGGCGCTGTTTCTGAAAGAAAGTGGCCATGTCCTCCAGTCGCCCAGTGCCCGCTTTCCATGAAAATCCCCATGCTGTCACATTTAGATGAATACTTTTCCATCACATTGTTTCCCCCGCTTACAGGGTGGCATTATGGCATCATTGTTACTATTCCTCACTACTCCCTCTTATTCTTTTGTCTGTCAGTAGCACAGCGCCCCCTAGAGGGAGATTCCTACATTTTACCAACTCTAATAAAAATGTGAAAACTAGGCTATAGCTGATCCTCTTGCAATGCCTCCTGGAACAGGCCGAAAATTGGGTTTGCGCGGCTCCTCCGGCCTACAGTGCACCCGCTATCAGCCACGTCAGGAGCGCACAGCCCGAAAGATCATGTGCAGACTGGCAAGTCGGCACGCACAGACCATGTGCGCACCACGATGACGACAGCATGGAGCAGGAGGCCGGCCAGCAGGAAATATGCATCAATAAGAGGCAGGAGGGGTGAGGTGTGCCAAAGTGCGGCCCAAACGCCAAGCCACCACTCCTCTTACAGTGGGAGACCCCAAGATTGTATAGAATTCACTGCACAGAAGCATTTACTACAGGTACCACGCTCACAGCCACCTACACTACACAGGGCTGGTGCGGGTGCTGATGGATTCCCTTTAAAGGGGAACTTTGGCAAAAAAAAATGTTTTTTTTAAGCTGGTTTCAGAAAGTTATATAGATTTTTAATTTACTAAAAATCTCCAGTAATCCAGAACTTATCAGCTGCTGTATGTCCTGCAGGAAAAGGGGTATTCTCTCCAGTGTGACACAGTGCTCTCTGCTGCCACCTCTGTCCCTGTCAGGAACTGTCCAGAGCAGCAGCAAATCCCCATAGAAAACAATTTTATATCTATGTAATATGCCAAATGTTATTACTGTTGTTTCTAAAAGTTAACTATACTGTTGGCACTTAAGTCAGTGCTTATAGATTTTTTCTTTTGTCATTTGTTCTTAAAACAAACTAATTAAAACATTGAACCAGAAAACCTCTCCTGTTCTGGACAGTTCCTGACATGGACAGAGGTGGCAGCAGAGAGCACTGTGTCAGACTGGAGAGAATACACCACTTCCTGCAGGACATACAGCAGCTGATAAGTACTGAAGACTGGAGATTTTCAAATAGAAATAGAAATAAATTACAAATCTATATAACTTTCTGACACAAGTTGATTTGAAAGAAAAAGTTTTTTGCTGGAGTACCCCTTTAAGTGAATGCCCTTCATTGAGTCCTCTGAGGAGTGGAGATCATTGTGTGGTCCTCATACTGGGGGGGCACTGATGCCCCCTCTCTAGTCGCTGACCGCTCACCTTTCTGCCTGGTGCTGCTGTGCGGCTTCCCTGGAAAGTTCAGATGGGGGAAACTGGACAAAGAGGTCTCCGGCTTTGCTGATCAGCGTCTCGTAGGGCAAATCTTGCGGGATCTGTGAGAGCAGGTGGTGCACGGACGCCATGTCACACTCACACTCCATCACCTCCGCCTCTCTGTGTAACACAATCTACACGGAGGAGGAGAAGAGGCAGGTTAGTGCAGAAGACGCGGTATATGGCGGCTCTTTATATGGCACAGGCTCCTACCACAGCAGCAAAATAGATGGGCATCAGCGGGTGACACGCCAGGAAGAAGTCGTACAACCTCACCACGTGCCGGAAGTCTGACAGGACGTGCCCGAACCAGGTGATCAGCCAACTCAAGGCAAATATGGTGCCAACCTCCGCCCTATGGAGAAGACACACAGTCAGCCGCTCCTCTAGGTCAGAGCCCGGCAGTAACTCACAGCACATACCCACCGGACCATGAAGTCGTACAGCGCGGGGTTAACCAGCTCGATAATGGGCATCAGGTAGTTGAGGATGTGTTTAGTGTTATCCATGCTGGGATCCATGAAATCCCTGGAGGGAGAACGGGCAGAAGTGTGAAATGAGCGCCACACACAGGAGAGAAGGGGAAAGGCTGGATGTTAGAGCATGCTGGGAGTTGTAGTAACCATACCGCTGCTATAGAGGGCGCCCGGCTCTGTAGCTTTTTGGATGAAGTCAATCATAAAGTATAAAGGGTAGGGGCAGATGGTGGGAGCAGTCAGGAGGTAGAGGGGGTGCGGGGTCAGAAGGTAGAGATGGTTTGGGGGCAGAGGTCAGGAGGTAGAGAGGGTTTGGGGGCAGAGGTCAGGAGGTAGAGAGGGTTTGGGGGCAGAGGTCAGGAGGTAGAGAGGGTGCGGGGGCAGAGGTCAGGAGGTAGAGAGGGTGCGGGGGCAGAGGTCAGGAGGTAGAGAGGGTGCGGGGGCAGAGGTCAGGAGGTAGAGAGGGTGCGGGGGCAGAGGTCAGGAGGTAGGGTGCGGGGGCAGAGGGTGGGGATTAGAGGTCAGGAGGTATAGAGGTTGCGAGGGCAGAGGTCAGGTGGTATAGAGGGTGGGGATCAGAGGTCAGGAGGTATAGAGGTTGCGGGGGCAGAGGTCAGGAGGTAGAGGGTGCGGGGGCAGAGGTCAGGTGGTATAGAGGGTGGGGATCAGAGGTCAGGAGGTATAGAGGTTGCAGGGGCAGAGGTCAGGAGGTATAGAGGTTGCAGGGGCAGAGGTTAGGAGGTAGAGAGGGTGCGGGTGCAGAGGTCAGGTGGTAGAGAGGGTGCGGGCGCAGAGGTCAGGAGGTAGAGAGGGTGCGGGCGCAGAGGTCAGGAGGTAGAGAGGGTGCGGGCGCAAAAGTCAGGAGGTAGAAAGGGTGCGGCCGCAAAAGTCAGGAGGTAGAGAGGGTGCGGGCGCAGAGGTCAGGATGTAGAGAGGGTGCGGGCGCAGAGGTCAGGAGGTAGAGAGGGTGCGGGCGCAGAGGTCAGGAGGTAGAGAGGGTGCGGGCGCAGAGGTCAGGAGGTAGAGAGGGTGCGGGCGCAGAGGTCAGGAGGTAGAGAGGGTGCGGGTGCAGAGGTCAGGAGGTAGAGAGGATGGGGGGCAGAGGTCAGGAGGAAGAGAGGGTGCGGGGGCAGAGATCAGGAGGAGGAGAGTGTGCGGGGGCAGAGGTCAAGAGGTAGAGAGGGTGCGGGGGCAGAGGTCAGGAGGTATAGAGGTTGCAGGGGCAGAGGTGAGGAGGTAGAGAGGGTGCGGGCGCAGAGGTCAGGAGGTAGAGAGGGTGCGGGCGCAGAGGACAGGAGGTAGAGAGGGTGCGGGCGCAGAGGTCAGGAGGTAGAGAGGATGGGGGGCAGAGGTCAGGAGGAAGAGAGGGTACGGGGGCAGAGGTCAAGAGGTAGAGAGGGTGCGGGGGCAGAGGAGGTCAGGAGGTAGAGAGGATGCGGGGGCAGAGGTCAGGAGGTTGACATGGTTGGGGGCCGAAGTCAGGAAGTAGAGAGGGTGCGGGGGCAGAGGTCAGGTGGTATAGAGGGTGGGGATCAGAGGTCAGGAGGGATAGAGGGGGGGGGGGGGAGTCTGATGGTATAGAGGGTGGGGATCAGAGATCAGGAGGTATAGAGGGTGCGGGGGCAGAGGTCAGGAGGGATGCGGGGGGGGTGATGGTATAGAGGGTGGGGATCAGAGATCAGGAGGTATAGAGGGTGCGGGGGCAGAGGTCAGGAGGGATGCGGGGGGGGGTGATGGTATAGAGGGTGGGGATCAGAGATCAGGAGGTAGAGAGTGTGGGGGGGGGGGCAGAGGTCAGGAGGTAGGGTGAGGGGCAGAGGTCAGCAGGTAGAGAGGGTGGGGGCAGAGGTCAGGAGATAGAGAGGGTGGGGGCAGAGGTCAGGAGATAGAGAGGGTGGGGGCAGAAGTCAGGAGGTAAAGAGGGTGTAGTGTGATCCTGCAGTCATGGTGTGGCCTCCTCTGTATGTTTGTGATGATAAGGAGGAGTGTGAATGGTGTAGGAGGTTGTGAGGATCCTTGGTGTAAAGGTGCCGGCCGCCATGGGGCGAGGGGCTCACACAGACCCACCTTAGGTGATGTGTGGACAGCTTATCCACCAGGAGAGTGGCTAGCGGCCCTCCCACCACCAGCAGGAAGGTGACTACAATATCATGATATCCCTGGTAATAGTGCAACTGAGGGTTTCGTGCCAACACCTGCAGGATGATGTCAATCAGCTGCTCCTGCAGGTCCTCCCGCTCCTTTAAGGGCATACCTGTGGGGCAAAACCAGACGGAGCACCCCCATGTATGAGAAGAGACAGAGAAACATCAGCCTCCACCCACCCATCAGCCACATGCAGGGAGGAGGAGAAGGCCAGGCCTGGATTATCGGGACCCCCACCTCTATTAGCAGGGGCTTTCTGTAAGACTGTGCCAGAACTACAACTCCCAGTGTGCCTAGACAGACGCAGGGGCCGTGCCATGCTGGGAGTTGTAGTTATGCAGCAGAGCCACAGGTAGGAGACAAGTGATGTTAAAGTTCTGGTTAAATCTCTAGAAGACAGGGCTGTGGAGTCGGAGTCGGAAATAGTTTTGGCTGGAGTTGGAAAAAATTTACCGACTCCAGCTTAAAAAAAAAAATTAAAAAAATTTAGAATTGAGTTTTGATATGAATTTTATAAGTTTTGCTCATCAATATATATTATGAGCAACATTCTAATAGGACACCGGCCCTATTACATAAGGGTGGTCGGGGAATATATCAGTAATAGGACACTGGCCCTATTACATAAGGGTGGTCGGGGAATATATCAGTAATAGGACACTGGCCCTATTACATAAGGGTGGTCGGGGAATATATCAGTAATAGGACACCGGCCCTATTACATAAGGGTGGTCGGGCAATATATCAGTAACAGGACACTGGCCCTATTACATAAGGGTGGTCGGGGAATATATCAGTAACAGGACACTGGCCCTATTACATAAGGGTGGTCGGGGAATATATCAGTAACAGGACACTGGCCCTATTACATAAGGGTGGTCGGGGAATATATCAGTAATAGGACACCGGCCCTATTACATAAGGGTGGTCGGGGAATATATCAGTAATAGGACACTGGCCCTATTACATAAGGGTGGTCGGGGAATATATCAGTAACAGGACACTGGCCCTATTACATAAGGGTGGTCGGGGAATATATCAGTAATAGGACACTGGCCCTATTACATAAGGGTGGTCGGGGAATATATCAGTAACAGGACACTGGCCCTATTACATAAGGGTGGTCGGGGAATATATCAGTAACAGGACACTGGCCCTATTACATAAGGGTGGTCGGGGAATATATCAGTAATAGGACACCGGCCCTATTACATAAGGGTGGTCGGGGAATATATCAGTAACAGGACACTGGCCCTATTACATAAGGGTGGTCGGGGAATATATCAGTAACAGGACACTGGCCCTATTACATAAGGGTGGTCGGGGAATATATCAGTAATAGGACACTGGCCCTATTACATAAGGGTGGTCGGGGAATATATCAGTAACAGGACACTGGCCCTATTACATAAGGGTGGTCGGGGAATATATCAGTAATAGGACACTGGCCCTATTACATAAGGGTGGTCGGGGAATATATCAGTAACAGGACACTGGCCCTATTACATAAGGGTGGTCGGGGAATATATCAGTAATAGGACACCGGCCCTATTAGATAAGGGTGGTCGGGGAATATATCAGTAATAAGACACTGGCCCTATTAGATAAGGGTGGTCAGGGAATATATCAGTAATAGGACACTGGCCCTATTACATAAGGGTGGTCGGGGACTATATCAGTAATAGGACACTGGGCCTATTACATAAGGGTGGTCGGGGAATATATCAGTAATAGGACACTGGCCTTATTAGATAAGGGTGGTCGGGGAATATATCAGTAATAGGACACTGGCCCTATTACATAAGGGTGGTCGGGGAATATATCAGTAATAGGACACTGGCCCTATTAGATAAGGGTGGTCGGGGAATATATCAGTAATAAGACACTGGCCCTATTACATAAGGGTGGGCGGGGAATATATCAGTAATAGGACACTGGCCCTATTACATAAGGGTGGTCGGGGAATATATCAGTAATAGGACACTGGCCCTATTACATAAGGGTGGTCGGGGAATATATCAGTAATAGGACACTGGCCCTATTAGATAAGGGTGGTCAGAGAATATATCAGTAATAGGACACTGGCCCTATTAGATAAGGGTGGTCAGGGAATATATCAGTAATAGGACACTGGCCCTATTAGATAAGGGTGGTCGGGGACTATATCAGTAATAGGTCACTGGCCCTATTACATAAGGGTGGTCGGGGAATATATCAGTAATAGGACACTGGCCCTATTACATAAGGGTGGTCGGGGAATATATCAGTAATAGGACACTGGCCCTATTACATAAGGGCGGTCGGGGAATATATCAGTAATAGGACACTGGCCCTATTACATAAGGGTGGTCGGGGAATATATCAGTAATAGGACACTGGCCCTATTAGATAAGGGTGGTCGGGGAATATATCCGTAATAGGACACTGGGCCTATTACATAAGGGTGGTCGGGGAATACATCAGTAATAGGACACTGGCCCTATTACATAAGGGTGGTCGGGGAGTATATCAGTAATAGGACACTGGCCCTATTACATAAGGGTGGTCGGGGAATATATCAGTAATAGGACACTAGCCCTATTACATAAGGGTGGTTGGGGAATATATCAGTAATAGGACACTGGCCCTATTACATAAGGGTGGTTGGGGAATATATCAGTAATAGGACACTGTCCCTATTACATAAGGGTGGTCGGGGAATATATCAGTAATAGGACACTGGGCCTATTACATAAGGGTGGTCGGGGAATATATCAGTAATAGGACACTGGCCTTATTAGATAAGGGTGGTCAGGGAAAAGTTGTCGGTCACTACTTAGGCTAGGTTCACACTGCGTTTTCAGCATCCGTTTAACGCATCCGTTTTTTGCAAAAAGCGCATAAAAAACGGATTGCAAAAAACGGATTCATTTGTGTACATCCGTTTTTCCATTGACTTCCATTATAAAAAAAAACGGATCCGTTTTTTTTGGCGGACCAAAACGGACCAAAAAACGTTGCTGACCCTATTTTTCTGGACGTTAAAAAAAACGGATCCGTTAAACGGATGCTGAAAACGCAGTGTGAACCTAGCCTTAGCAGTTTGTTTCTGAGCTGGAAGAGTCCATTGTGTGGGGGGAGATCTGTGCTGGTCTCTTCCTGGATGCTGGATGACTGTATATGAGCAGCAGTGTAATATGGAGATATCCTGTGTAATATAGAGGAGGAGGAGAAGACATAAGTAGTGTAGCTGTAACCTCTGACCTCTGGGGTTTTCTCTCTGGGGGAAGATTGTGTGTTTTTCTTCAGTGTTCTATGGCTGCAGCAGGCTGTGTGTGTGCGTGTGCTATGGCGTGCCCCCACACTGACCCCTCTCTATCACTATGTGTGACCCCCTGTATATCACTGTGTGTGACCCCTCTATATCACTGTGACCCCTCTCTATATCACTATGTGTGACCCCCCCCCCCCCTGTATATCACTATGTGTGACCCCCCCCCCTGTATATCACTATGTGTGACCCCTCTATATCACTATGTGTGACCCCTCTATATCACTGTGTGTGACCACTCTCTATATCACTGTGTGTGACCCCTCTCTATATCACTATGTGTGACCCCTCTCTATATCACTATGTGTGACCCCTCTATATCACTATGTGTGACCCCTCTCTATATCACTATGTGTGACCCCTCTCTATATCACTATGTGTGACCCCTCTCTATATCACTATGTGTGACCTCTATATCACTATGTGTGACCCCTCTCTATCACTATGTGTGACCCCTCTCTATCACTATGTGTGACCCCTCTCTATCACTATGTGTGACCCCTCTCTATATCACTATGTGTGACCCCTCTCTATATCCCTATGTGTGACCCCTCTATATTACTATGTGTGACCTCTCTATATCGCTATGTGTGACCCCCCTCTGTATCGCTGTGTGTGACCCCCCTCTATATCGCTATGTGTGAGCCCTCTCTATATCACTATGTGTGACCCCTCTCTATATCACTATGTGTGACCCCTCTCTATATCACTATGTGTGACCCCTCTCTATATCACTATGTGTGACCCCTCTCTATATCACTATGTGTGAGCCCTCTCTATATCACTATGTGTGACCCCTCTCTATATCACTATGTGTGAGCCCTCTCTATATCACTATGTGTGACCCCTCTCTATATCACTATGTGTGACCTCTCTCTATATCACTATGTGTGACCCCTCTCTATATCACTATGTGTGACCCCTCTCTATATCACTGTGTGTGACCCCTCTCTATATCACTATGTGTGACCCCTCTCTATATCACTATGTGTGACCCCTCTCTATATCACTATGTGTGACCCCTCTCTATATCACTATGTGTGAGCCCTCTCTATATCACTATGTGTGACCCCTCTCTATATCACTATGTGTGACCCCTCTCTATATCACTATGTGTGACCCCTCTATCACTATGTGTGACCCTCTCTATATCACTGTGTGTGACCCCTCTCTATATCACTATGTGTGACCCCCCTCTATATCACTATGTGTGACCCCTCTCTATATCACTATGTGTGAGCCCTCTCTATATCACTATGTGTGACCCCTCTCTATATCACTATGTGTGACCTCTCTCTATATCACTATGTGTGACCCCTCTCTATATCACTATGTGTGACCTCTCTATATCACTATGTGTGACCCCTCTCTATATCACTATGTGTGACCTCTCTCTATATCACTATGTGTGACCCCTCTCTATATCACTATGTGTGACCTCTCTCTATATCACTATGTGTGACCCCTCTCTATATCACTATGTGTGACCCCTCTCTATATCACTGTGTGTGACCCCTCTCTATATCACTATGTGTGACCCCTCTCTATATCACTATGTGTGACCCCTCTCTATATCACTATGTGTGACCCCTCTCTATATCACTATGTGTGACCCCTCTCTATATCACTATGTGTGACCCCTCTCTATATCACTATGTGTGACCCCTCTCTATATCACTGTGTGTGACCTCTCTATATCACTATGTGTGACCCCTCTCTATATCACTATGTGTGACCTCTCTCTATATCACTGTGTGTGACCCCCTTGGAAACATAGAGGATTGTCAGCAGGAAAAGACCACCTGCTCCATCTAGTCTAGTTCTGAGTTGTTCAGGACATGGAGGCTGGAGACTGGCTGCATCCACTGCACACACAGGAGAAGCTGCTGTATATACAGTATATATTCCCTCAGAAGTCGCCCAGGATCATGTAGGACATTAGGGAGAAGCTGCTGAGCCAGTGTGATAGATAACTCCCCTGGTATATGACCGGCCATTTATGAAGGAGCAGGAGGCGGGAGTCTGAGTCGGTCCTGATAAAATTCAGGAGTCGGAGCTGCGGCTTACCGACTCCACAGCCCTGCTAGGACTGGAATTCTCCAGAAACAGTGGTAGAGGATGATGGGAGTTGTAGTTAACCAGTAGCTGAAGTACACCACCACCCAACAACCCCACTGACATCTCACCGGGAGGGAAGCGCCTGAGCGAGCGACGGACGTCCAGCAGAACCTGTTCATAGTCTTTGTTGTTCACCCGCAGCTCTGGACCTGCAGGGAGCAGAGAGTGAGAGGTGACCCTGTCTCTGGCCCCCCCGGAGTCTGTGCACGGCCCCTGCTCTCATACCTGGGGGTGGGGGCAGCTCCTGGGTGCTGACGTTCAGCAGTCGGGGCCACACCTGGCATCGGATCTGGTCGGTGAGTAGTCCGCCCTCGCTGATGGCCATCCGCCGGAGTGTGGAGACATCTGGGGGGTCCTTACTCAGAGCCTTCTGGATGTCACTCAGCTTTCTGCGCCGGCGGAATTCACTGCCTGAGAGACAAGGCGATGGGTGTGAGCGAGGTGTGCCCGGACCCCCGCACTGCCCCCAATATAACCCCAGACCAGCACCTGTACACTGACTATAGGGGCCTCACACCCCACACCTGTACACTGACTATAGGGGCCTCACACCCCACACCTGTACACTGACTATAGGGGCCTCAGACCCCACACCTGTACACTGACTATAGGGGCCTCAGACCCCACACCTGTACACTGACTATAGGGGCCTCACACCCCACACCTGTACACTGACTATAGGGGCCTCAGACCCCACACCTGTACACTGACTATAGGGGCCTCACACCCCACACCTGTACACTGACTATAGGGGCCTCACACCCCACACCTGTACACTGACTATAGGGGCCTCACACCTGTACACTGACTATAGGGGCCTCACACCTGTACACTGACTATAGGGGCCTCACACCTGTACACTGACTATAGGGGCCTCACACCCCACACCTGTACACTGACTATAGGGGCCTCACACCTGTACACTGACTATAGGGGCCTCAGACCCCACACCTGTACACTGACTATAGGGGCCTCACACCTGTACACTGACTATAGGGGCCTCACACCCCACACCTGTACACTGACTATAGGGGCCTCACACCCCACACCTGTACACTGACTATAGGGGCCTCACACCCCACACCTGTACACTGACTATAGGGGCCTCACACCCCACACCTGTACACTGACTATAGGGGCCTCAGACCCCACACCTGTACACTGACTATAGGGGCCTCACACCCCACACCTGTACACTGACTATAGGGGCCTCACACCCCACACCTGTACACTGACTATAGGGGCCTCACACCTGTACACTGACTATAGGGGCCTCACACCCCACACCTGTACACTGACTATAGGGGCCTCACACCTGTACACTGACTATAGGGGCCTCACACCCCACACCTGTACACTGACTATAGGGGCCTCACACCCCACACCTGTACACTGACTATATAGGAGGGTGATGACGTGTACTGTATGTGGGGGGGGGGGTGACGTGTACTGTATGTGGGGGGGGGGGGGGTGATGACGTGTACTGTATGGGGGGGGGGGTGACTGACTATAGGGGCCTCACACCTGTACACTGACTATAGGGGCCTCACACCCCACACCTGTACACTGACTATAGGGGCCTCACACCCCACACCTGTACACTGACTATAGGGGCCTCACACCCCACACCTGTACACTGACTATAGGGGCCTCACACCTGTACACTGACTATAGGGGCCTCACACCCCACACCTGTACACTGACTATAGGGGCCTCACACCTGTACACTGACTATAGGGGCCTCACACCCCACACCTGTACACTGACTATAGGGGCCTCACACCCCACACCTGTACACTGACTATATAGGAGGGTGATGACGTGTACTGTATGTGGGGGGGGGACGTGTACTGTATGTGGGGGGGGGGGGTGATGACGTGTACTGTATGTGGGGGGGGGGTGATGACGTGTACTGTATGTGGGGGGGGGGGGGGGGTGATGACGTGTACTGTATGTGGGGGGGGGGGGGTGATGACGTGTACTGTATGTGGGGGGTGATGACGTGTACTGTATGTGGGGGGGGGGGTGATGACGTGTACTGTATGTGGGGGGGGGGTGACGTGTACTGTATGTGGGGGGGGGTGACGTGTACTGTATGTGGGGGGGGGTGATGACGTGTACTGTATGTGGGGGGGGGTGATGACGTGTACTGTATGTGGGGGGGGTGACGTGTACTGTATGTGGGGGGGGGTGATGACGTGTACTGTATGGGGGGGGGGGTGACGTGTACTGTATGTGGGGGGGGTGATGACGTGTACTGTATGTGGGGGGGGTGACGTGTACTGTATGTGGGGGGGGTGATGACGTGTACTGTATGTGGGGGGGGTGACGTGTACTGTATGTGGGGGGGGGTGACGTGTACTGTATGTGGGGGGGTGATGACGTGTACTGTATGTGGGGGGGGGTGATGACGTGTACTGTATGTGGGGGGGGGTGATGACGTGTACTGTATGTGGGGGGGTGACGTGTACTGTATGTGGGGGGGGTGATGACGTGTACTGTATGTGGGGGGGGGGGTGATGACGTGTACTGTATGTGGGGGGGGTGATGACGTGTACTGTATGTGGGGGGGGTGATGACGTGTACTGTATGTGGGGGGGGTGACGTGTACTGTATGTGGGGGGGGGGTGATGACGTGTACTGTATGTGGGGGGGGGTGACGTGTACTGTATGTGGGGGGGGTGATGACGTGTACTGTATGTGGGGGGGGTGATGACGTGTACTGTATGTGGGGGGGGGGGTGATGACGTGTACTGTATGTGGGGGGGTGACGTGTACTGTATGTGGGGGGGGTGATGACGTGTACTGTATGTGGGGGGGGTGATGACGTGTACTGTATGTGGGGGGGGTGATGACGTGTACTGTATGTGGGGGGGGGGGTGACGTGTACTGTATGTGGGGGGGGGTGATGACGTGTACTGTATGTGGGGGGGTGATTGTACTGTATGTGGGGGGTGATGACGTGTACTGTATGTGGGGGGGGGTGACGTGTACTGTATGTGGGGGGGGTGATGACGTGTAATGTATGTGTATGTGGGGGGGTGATGACGTGTACTGTATGTGGGGGGGTGATTGTACTGTATGTGGGGGGTGATGACGTGTACTGTATGGGGGGGGGGTGACGTGTACTGTATGTGGGGGGGTGATTGTACTGTATGTGGGGGGTGATGACGTGTACTGTATGTGGGGGGGGGGTGACGTGTACTGTATGTGGGGGGGGTGATGACGTGTACTGTATGTGGGGGGTGATGACGTGTACTGTATGTGGGGGGGGGGGGGGGTGACGTGTACTGTATGTGGGGGGGGGTGATGACGTGTACTGTATGTGGGGGGGGGTGATGACGTGTACTGTATGTGGGGGGTGATGACGTGTACTGTATGTGGGGGGGTGACGTGTACTGTATGTGGGGGGGTGATTGTACTGTATGTGGGGGGTGATGACGTGTACTGTTATGTGGGGGGGGGTGACGTTGTACTGTATGTGGGGGGGGTGATGACGTGTACTGTATGTGGGGGGGGGTGATGACGTGTACTGTATGTGGGGGGGGGTGATGACGTGTACTGTATGTGGGGGGGGGTGACTGACTATAGGGGCCTCACACCTGTACACTGACTATAGGGGCCTCACACCCCACACCTGTACACTGACTATAGGGGCCTCACACCCCACACCTGTACACTGACTATAGGGGCCTCACACCTGTACACTGACTATAGGGGCCTCACACCCCACACCTGTACACTGACTATAGGGGCCTCACACCTGTACACTGACTATAGGGGCCTCACACCCCACACCTGTACACTGACTATATAGGAGGGTGATGACGTGTACTGTATGTGGGGGTGGGGGGGGGGGGGGTGATGACGTGTACTGTATGTGTGTGGGGGGGGGGGTGATGACGTGTACTGTATGTGGGGGGGGGGGGGGGGTGATGACGTTGTACTGTATGTGGGGGGGGTGACGTGTACTGTATGTGGGGGGGGGTGACGTGTGTACTGTATGTGGGGGGGGGGGGGTGATGAGTTGTACTGTATGTGGGGGGGGGTGACGTGTACTGTATGTGGGGGGGGGGGGGGGGTGATGACGTGTACTGTATGTGGGGGGGGTGACGTGTACTGTATGTGGGGGGGGTGATGACGTGTACTGTATGTGGGGGGGGTTGATGACGTTTGTACTGTATGTGGGGGGGGGTGGTGATGACGTGTACTGTATGTGGGGGGGTGAGTTGTACTGTATGTGGGGGGGGTGATGACGTGTACTGTATGTGGGGGGGGGGGGGTGATGACGTGTACTGTATGTGGGGGGGTGATGACGTGTACTGTATGTGGGGGGGGGGTGATGACGTGTACGTATGTGGGGGGGTGATGACGTGTACTGTATGTGGGGGGGTGATTGTACTGTATGTGGGGGTGATGACGTGTACTGTATGTGGGGGGGGGGTGACGTGTACTGTATGTGGGGGGGGTGATGACGTGTACTGTATGTGGGGGGGGTGATGACGTGTACTGTATGTGGGGGGGGGTGATGACGTGTACTGTATGTGGGGGGTGATGACGTGTAATGTATGTGTATGTGGGGGGTGATGACGTGTACTGTATGTGGGGGGGTGATTGTACTGTATGTGGGGGGTGATGACGTGTACTGTATGTGGGGGGGGGGTGACGTGTACTGTATGTGGGGGGGGTGATGACGTGTACTGTATGTGGGGGGGGTGATGACGTGTACTGTATGTGGGGGGGGGTGATGACGTGTACTGTATGTGGGGGGTGATGACGTGTACTGTATGTGGGGGGGGGGTGATGACGTGTACTGTATGTGGGGGGTGATGACGTGTACTGTATGTGGGGGGGGGGTGACGTGTACTGTATGTGGGGGGGGGGTGATGACGTGTACTGTATGTGGGGGGGTGATTGTACTGTATGTGGGGGGTGATGACGTGTACTGTATGTGGGGGGGGGGTGACGTGTACTGTATGTGGGGGGGGTGATGACGTGTACTGTATGTGGGGGGGGGGTGATGACGTGTACTGTATGTGGGGGGGGGTGATGACGTGTACTGTATGTGGGGGGGGGTGATGACGTGTACTGTATGGGGGGGTGACGTGTACTGTATGTGGGGGGGGGTGATGACGTGTACTGTATGTGGGGGGGGGTGACGTGTACTGTATGTGGGGGGGGTGATGACGTGTACTGTATGTGGGGGGGGGGGTGATGACGTGTACTGTATGTGGGGGGGGGTGACGTGTACTGTATGTGGGGGGGGGTGACGTGTACTGTATGTGGGGGGGGGTGACGTGTACTGTATGTGGGGGGGGGGTGATGACGTGTACTGTATGTGGGGGGGGGTGATGACGTGTACTGTATGGGGGGGGGTGATGACGTGTACTGTATGTGGGGGGGGTGACGTGTACTGTATGTGGGGGGGGGTGATGACGTGTACTGTATGGGGGGGGGGTGATGACGTGTACTGTATGTGGGGGGGGGGTGATGACGTGTACTGTATGTGGGGGGGGTGACGTGTACTGTATGTGGGGGGGGGGTGACGTGTACTGTATGTGTGGGGGGGGTGATGACGTGAACTGTATGTGGGGGGGGTGATGACGTGTACTGTATGTGGGGGGGGGTGATGACGTGTACTGTATGTGGGGGGGGGGTGACGTGTACTGTATGTGGGGGGGTGATGACGTGTACTGTATGTGGGGGGGGGGTGATGACGTGTACTGTGTGTGGGGGGGGGTGATGACGTGTACTGTATGTGGGGGGGGGTGATGACGTGTACTGTATGTGGGGGGGGGGGGTGATGACGTGTACTGTATGTGGGGGGGTGATGACGTGTACTGTATGTGGGGGGGTGACGTGTACTGTATGTGGGGGGGGTGATGACGTGTACTGTATGTGGGGGGGGTGATGACGTTGTACTGTATGTGGGGGGGGTGATGACGTGTACTGTATGTGGGGGGGTGATGACGTGTACTGTATGTGGGGGGGGGTGATGACGTGTACTGTATGTGGGGGGGGTGATGACGTGTACGGTATGTGGGGGGGGGGTGACGTGTACTGTATGTGGGGGGGGTGATGACGTGTACTGTATGTGGGGGGGTGACGTGTACTGTATGTGGGGGGGGGGTGATGACGTGTACTGTATGTGGGGGGGGTGACGTGTACTGTATGTGGGGGGGGGGTGATGACGTGTACTGTATGTGGGGGGGGTGATGACGTGTACTGTATGTGGGGGGGTGATGACGTGTACTGTATGTGGGGGGGGGTGATGACGTGTACTGTATGTGGGGGGGTGATGACGTGTACTGTATGTGGGGGGGGTGATGACGTGTACTGTATGTGGGGGGGGGGTGATGACGTGAACTGTATGTGGGGGGGGGTGATGACGTGTTCCCCCTGTAGACATATGTCACCCTCCGGTTCTCCGTTAGGTTTCATGGTTACCGTGTCTCCCCGGCTCCGTCCTCACGGACATGCTCGTATGCTGGGTGCAGTAACCGGTCCCGTTACCGGCAACACATCCCGGACATACTTCCGTACACTCCACTCATGACGTCACCGCACAGGAGGCTGCGCAGTAGAGTGACATCACATGACCGGAAAGGCGGGTCCTCCTCATGTGATGTGACGTGTGCGCAGTTGTATCGAGTTGACTACATGTCCCAGCATCCATAGCGGCTCTGCAGCAGCTACATACTAACGCTGGTAAGAAGCTGTCTGCCCCCTAGCGGTCGGGTCCTGCTCTGCAGCTGCCGTCTATCTAGTGGTCAAATCCGAAGCAACAAAATCAATGGGACCATCAAATGTAAAATAATACATATATCTGTACTGGAGAACTCACACTGGGCTCTAAGCCTTGTGGGGAACACCCCATAGGCTCTTACTATGCCAGGGGACACTCTCTGAGCTCTTACCATGCTGGAGGACACTCTCTGAGCTCTTACCATGATGGGGGACACTCTCTGAGCTCTTACCATGGTGGGGGACACTCTCTGAGCTCTTACCATGATGGGGGACACTCTCTGAGCTCTTACCATGCTGGGGGACACTCTCTCTGAGCTCTTACCATGATGGGGGACACTCTCTGAGCTCTTACCATGATGGGGGACACTCTCTGAGCTCTTACCATGCTGGGGGACACTCTCTGAGCTCTTACCATGATGGGGGACACTCTCTGAGCTCTTACCATGGTGGGGGACACTCTCTGAGCTCTTACCATGATGGGGGACACTCTCTGAGCTCTTACCATGATGGGGGACACTCTCTGAGCTCTTACCATGCTGGGACACACTCTCTGAGCTCTTACCATGATGGGGGACACTCTCTGAGCTCTTACCATGCTGGGGGACACTCTCTGAGCTCTTACCATGCTGGGGGACACTCTCTGAGCTCTTACCATGCTGGAGGACACTCTCTGAGCTCTTACCATGGTGGGGGACACTCTCTGAGCTCTTACCATGATGGGGGACACTCTCTGAGCTCTTACCATGCTGGGGGACACTCTCTCTGAGCTCTTACCATGATGGGGGACACTCTCTGAGCTCTTACCATGATGGGGGACACTCTCTGAGCTCTTACCATGATGGGGGACACTCTCTGAGCTCTTACCATGATGGGGGACACTCTCTGAGCTCTTACCATGGTGGGGGACACTCTCTGAGCTCTTACCATGATGGGGGACACTCTCTGAGCTCTTACCATGCTGGGACACACTCTCTGAGCTCTTACCATGATGGGGGACACTCTCTGAGCTCTTACCATGATGGGGGACACTCTCTGAGCTCTTACCATGCTGGGGTACACTCTCTGAGCTCTTACCATGGTGGGGGACACTCTCTGAGCTCTTACCATGCTGGGGGACACTCTCTGAGCTCTTACCATGGTGGGGGACACTCTCTGAGCTCTTACCATGGTGGGGGACACTCTCTGAGCTCTTACCATGATGGGGGACACTCTCTGAGCTCTTACCATGATGGGGGACACTCTCTGAGCTGTTATCATGATGGGGGACACTCTCTGAGCTCTTACCATGCTGGGGGACACTCTCTGAGCTCTTACCATGCTGGGACACACTCTCTGAGCTGTTACTATGATGGGGGACACTCTCTCTGAGCTCTTATCATGCTGGGGGACACTCTCTCTGAGTTCTTACCATGATGGGGGACACTCTCTGAGCTCTTACTATGATGGGGGACACTCTCTCTGAGCTCTTATCATGATGGAGGACACTCTCTGAGCTCTTACCATGCTGGGGGACACTCTCTGAGCTCTTACCATGATGGGGGGCACAATCTTAGCTCTTACTCTGCTATGGATTACTCCAGAGCTGTAAAGTAACCCCATATAGATGTGCGCTCCATCTTGTCCTCCGTTCCCAGGTGGTCGGATCACGATGGCAGAAAGTCTGTAAATATCCCGATGAAGCAGAATCATTTCTATAAACTATTTTTGCCTCTTTTTCACCACGCTTGTCTTTTTTTTTTCCTTGGCAGGTGCAGGGGAAGGAAAGTATTACTGGTGGTTTTATCTGCACAAAATATGTTACCGCCACAAGATCGAAATCGACCCCCGGAGGCCGCGCTGATTAATGACTGAAGATACAGCAGATGGTATCTATATACTAACAGCACGTGTAACCAGATACAGGAGATAATAATATATCTGACATGGTATAAAGATTACCCTCATCCATAGTATTATGTTCTTGTTTGAAGGGAGCAGTATTATAGTAGTTATATTCCTGTATATAGGAGCAGTATTATAGTAGTTATATCCCTGTATATAGGAGCAGTATTATAGTAGTTATATCCCTGTATATAGGGGGCAGTATTATAGTAGTTATATTCCTGTATATAGGAGCAGTATTATAGTAGTTATATTCCTGTATATAGGAGCAGTATTATAGTAGTTATATTCCTGTATATAGGGAGCAGTATTATAGTAGTTATATTCCTGTATATAGGAGCAGTATTATAGTAGTTATATTCCTGTATATAGGAGCAGTATTATAGTAGTTATATTCCTGTATATAGGGAGCAGTATTATAGTAGTTATATTCCTGTATATAGGAGCAGTATTATAGTAGTTATATCCCTGTATATAGGAGCAGTATTATAGTAGTTATATTCCTGTATATAGGAGCAGTATTATAGTAGTTATATTCCTGTATATAGGGAGCAGTATTATAGTAGTTATATTCCTGTATATAGGAGCAGTATTATAGTAGTTATATTCCTGTATATAGGGAGCAGTATTATAGTAGTTATATTCCTGTATATAGGAGCAGTATTATAGTAGTTATATTCCTGTATATAGGGAGCAGTATTATAGTAGTTATATTCCTGTATATAGGAGCAGTATTATAGTAGTTATATTCCTGTATATAGGGAGCAGTATTATAGTAGTTATATTCCTGTATATAGGAGCAGTATTATAGTAGTTATATTCCTGTATATAGGGAGCAGTATTATAGTAGTTATATTCCTGTATATAGGGAGCAGTATTATAGTAGTTATATCCCTGTATATAGGAGCAGTATTATAGTAGTTATATTCCTGTATATAGGAGCAGTATTATAGTAGTTATATCCCTGTATATGGTTCAGGAAAGAAACAGAGTGCTGCACATCACACCTATGGCTGATACTAGTGCCGCTAGGCTAAATAAAAAACACATCAGAATTTTGTGTATGAATTGATCAAGCCATACTGCCCCATGTACCTCGTGCCGGTATCTGATACACATGGGTCCCTACACTAAGTCCACACCGTGCCAGTCAGTGGCCACCAACCCCGCAGGCACGCACAGCCAGGGAACGGGGGCCATGGGACGGCCCTGCGACCCCCATGCCACAGGACCAGACCCAAAAACACCACACCAGAACCCGGCCAGCACCGCCGGCGGAGAAGGTCGCCCCCAAGCAGCACAAGTCTGGATAAGGCATTACACTCACCATAGCTGCAGCAAACAGAATGGGAAAAAACAAGAGGGATTAAAACCATGAGCACTCAGGTGTCTCCTGCTAATTGCGGTCATGTGGGTCTCACCAGGAGGAGTGCAAAACATGGAGAAAAGAGAGAAACAAAATGCGGTTCAGGGAGGAAACAGAGTGCTGCACCTCTGCACCTCTGATGTGTTTTTTATTTAGCCAAGCGGCACTAGTATCAGCCATAGGTGTGAGGTGCAGCACTCTGTTTCTTCCCTGAACCGCATTTTGTTTCTCTCTTTTCTCCGTGTATTGCACTCCTCCTGGTGAGACCCACATGACCGCAATTAGCAGGAGACACCTGAGTGCTCATGGTTTTAATCCCTCTTGTTTTTTCCCATTCTGTTTGCTGCAGCTATGGTGAGTGTAATGCCTTATCCAGACTTGTGCTGCTTGGGGGCGACCTTCTCCGCCGGCGGTGCTGGCCGGGTTCTGGTGTGGTGTTTTTGGGTCTGGTCCTGTGGCATGGGGGTCGCAGGGCCGTCCCATGGCCCCCGTTCCCTGGCTGTGCGTGCCTGCGGGGTTGGTGGCCACTGACTGGCACGGTGTGGACTTAGTGTAGGGACCCATGTGTATCAGATACCGGCACGAGGTACATGGGGCAGTATGGCTTGATCAATTCATACACAAAATTCTGATGTGTTTTTTATTTAGCCTAGCGGCACTAGTATCAGCCATAGGTGTTAGGTGCAGCACTCTGTTTCTTCCCTGAACCGCATATTCCTGTATATAGCAGCAGTATTATAGTAGTTATATTCCTGTATATAGGGAGCAGTATTATAGTAGTTATATTCCTGTATATAGGGAGCAGTATTATAGTAGTTATATTCTTGTATTTAGGAGCAGTACTATAGTAGTTATATTCCTGTATATAGGAGCAGTATTATGGTAGTTATATTCTTGTATATAGGAGCAGTATTATAGTAGTTATATTCCTGTATATAGGGGCAGTATTATAGTAGTTATATTCTTGTATATAGTGGCCAGTATTATAGTAGTTATATTCTTGTATATAGGAGCAGTATTATAGTAGTTATATCCCTGTATATAGGAGCAGTATTATAGTAGTTATATTCTTGTTTATAGGAGCAGTATTATAGTAGTTATATTCCTGTATATAGGGGGCAGTATTATAGTAGTTATATTCTTGTATATAGTGGCCAGTATTATAGTAGTTATATTCTTGTATATAGGAGCAGTATTATAGTAGTTATATCCCTGTATATAGGAGCAGTATTATAGTAGTTATATTCCTGTATATAGGAGCAGTATTATAGTAGTTATATTCCTGTATATAGGGGGCAGTATTATAGTAGTTATATTCTTGTGTATATAGGAGCAGTATTATAGTAGTTATATTCTTGTTTATAGGAGCAGTATTATAGTAGTTATATTCCTGTATATAGGGGGCAGTATTATAGTAGTTATATTCTTGTATATAGGGAGCAGTATTATAGTAGTTATATTCCTGTATATAGGGGGCAGTATTATAGTAGTTATATTCTTGTATATAGGGAGCAGTATTATAGTAGTTATATCCCTGTATATAGGAGCAGTATTATAGTAGTTATATACTTGTATATAGGAGCAGTATTATAGTAGTTATATCCCTGTATATAGGAGCAGTATTATAGTAGTTATATACTTGTATATAGGAGCAGTATTATAGTAGTTGTATTCCTGTATATAGGAGCAGTATTATAGTAGTTATATCCCTGTATATAGGGGCAGTATTATAGTAGTTATATTCCTGTATATAGGAGCAGTATTATAGTAGTTATATTCCTGTATATAGGGGGCAGTATTATAGTAGTTATATTCTTGTATATAGGAGCTGTATTATAGTAGTTATATTCCTGTATATAGGAGCAGTATTATAGTAGTTATATTCCTGTATATAGGAGCAGTTTTATAGTAGTTATATTCTTGTATATTGGAGTTAAGATATAAACAATGATTACAATGCTAGGATGAATAGATGACATACTATGTCCTATGTATTTATCATAAAGGCGGTAGTAGGAGGACCAGCTAACCCTCACATATGTACAGCTGTAGTGAGCGGGGTATGTAGGGTTGAGTGGTTATGTATTTACAGCCTCTGTGTTTCCTGCTGATATCTCATCTCTGGTTCCTCTTTCCCTCGTGCAGTGTTGTGTACAGTCAGAGATGTTATGCCACCTCTTAGCTGTAAGGTAAGTCCTACACGCCTCATTACGGACCGCTCCGGTTCTGGACACATGGAGGGGTGCTGGTGGAGCCGGTGTTCTCACACTCTCATCAGTCCTTCTCTTCTCTTTTACAGCAGGGAATTGAGGTTTCCTATAGATATTAGTGTATTGGTGCGATCTGCCACCACTGTCATGTCTATCAGTAGCGGATTACAATAGGTCAGTTTCGGGCGGTAGCCTGGGGCCCTGAGCTCCTGAGGGGCCCATGGCCCCCCAAACAGACATACTTTCAGTGGTGTATTATCCTCCCAAGACTACAGTTCTGCCATTATTTGCATAAAAATCACTGCTTTTTAGGGCAATTTTGCACAAATCAGGGCAAAACTTCAGCCAGGAGACAATGCTGTAACATTAGAGAATATATTGAAGGACCTTATCATGTGACAATGATGTCACCACAGGTCCTTTACAGGCTGCCCAACCTTGGTGAAAAGCCCGGGGCCCATAGTAAAGTTAATCTGCCCCTGATGTCTATAGGTACCCATGGAGGTTCCATCATGTATTCATCATGTAAAGGCAGATGATCCAGTATCATGTTAGTGTGGCAATCACATTGTTCTGGTGGGAGGCCTATACAATTGTTCCCCATGGTCTTTATTACAGTATAGGGGAAGCTCCAGCATGGACTCTATAGTCAGCAAATGTAAAGCTCACTCTATATCTATATGACCCGATTTCCCGACTTTGCTACTATTTGCATTTACTTCTCAATTTGCTTTTACTCTATTGTGGATGAAAAAAAATCTTTTGGAGACCATAAGCAAGTAGGCTAGTTACAGTTAATGTTACAAATTTGTCACTATGGCTTGTGGTGTTCACATGTATGACATCTATGGCTAGGAAACAGTCACTATGGGGGAGATTTATCAGACATGGTGTAAAGTGAAACTGGCTCAGTTGCCCTCGGCAACCAATCAGATTCCACCTTTCATTTTCCTTAGGGTCTGTAAGGAATAAAAGGTGGAATCTGGTTGCTAGGGGCAACTGAGCCAGTTTCACTTTACACCATGTTTCATAAATCTCCCCCATGTGTTAATAAGAAGCTCTGAGACCCCTGGAACGAAGCTCTGAGACCCCTGGGACGGAGCTCTGAGACCCCTGGGACGGAGCTCTGAGACCCCTGGGACGAAGCTCTGAGACCCCTGGGACGGAGCTCTGAGACCCCTGGGACGAAGCTCTGAGACCCCTGGGACAAAGCTCTGAGACCCCTGGGACGAAGCTCTGAGACCCCTGGGACGGAGCTCTGAGACCCCTGGCACGAAGCTCTGAGACCCCTGGGGCGAAGCTCTGAGACCCCTGGGAAGAAGCTCTGAGACCCCTGGGAAGAAGCTCTGAGACCCCTGGGACGGAGCTCTGAGACCCCTGGGACGGAGCCATGAGACCCCTGGGACGGAGCCATGAGACCCCTGGGCCGGAGCTATGAGAACCCTGGGACGGAGCTCTGAGACCCCTGGGCCGGAGCTATGAGACCCCTGGGCCGGAGCTATGACATTCCTGGGCCGGAGCCATGAGACCCCTGGGCCGGAGCCATGAGACCCCTGGGCCGGAGCTATGAGACCCCTGGGCCGGAGCTATGACATTCCTGGGCCGGAGCTATGAGACCCCTGGGCCTGAGCCATGAGACCCCTTGCCCGGAGCTATGAGCTATAGAGCACCTAACAAGGAGTTAGTACCAGTATTAGATCCATCAACAGCAACATGCTGACAGTTTCAGCATATAAACTGATTCTTCTATCATTCTTTTTATCCATTGGTTAATGGGATTATTAGGTTACCATAGAGGTAATGTTACACGTGGAGAACATGAGGTAAGATCCAGTGTAAACCGGCCCGAGCCGCACAAATGGTAAAAAATAGAACAAAAACAAACAAAACGTGTTTTATAACTTTTCACTATCTCTACATCTGGTGTCTCTGGTTCTGTAAAGAGGGATGACGACTGTCATGGCCGCCACTATAGCTACGGGGACTCCTAAAGAAATGAAAGGCAGGTTGTCTAGATGGGTGATAGAACCTTTGGTGGAAGTATTGAAATCAGCTAAGTAAGCTGGGTAATGGTACATATGGTAGCCATATATACAGACAGTGCTGTGCAGGACCCTGGGTAAGCTGGGTGATAGTACATATGGTAGCCATATATACAGACAGTGCTGTGCCGGACCCTGGGTAAGCTGGGTGATAGTACATATGGTAGCCATATATACAGACAGTGCTGTGCCGGACCCTGGGTAAGCTGGGTGATGGTACATATGGTAGCCATATATACAGACACTGCTGTGCAGGACCCTGGGTAAGCTGGGTGATAGTACATATGGTAGCCATATATACAGACAGTGCTGTGCAGGACCCTAGGTAAGCTGGGTAATAGTACATATGGTAGCCGTATATACAGACAGTGATGTGCCGGACCCTGGGTAAGCTGGGTGATGGTACATATGGTAGCCATATATACAGACAGTGCTGTGCAGGACCCTGGGTAAGCTGGGTGATGGTACATATGGTAGCCATATATACAGACACTGCTGTGCAGGAGCCTGGGTAAGCTGGATGATAGTACATATGGTAGCAATATATACAGACAGTGCTGTGCAGGACCCTGGGTAAGCTGGGTGATAGTACATATGGTAGCCATATATATACAGACTGCTGTGCAGGACCCTGGGTAAGCTGGGTGATAGTACATATGGTAGCAATATATACAGACAGTGCTGTGCAGGACCCTGGGTAAGCTGGGTGATAGTACATATGGTAGCCATATATATACAGACTGCTGTGCAGGAGCCTGGGTAAGCTGGATGATAGTACATATGGTAGCAATATATACAGACAGTGCTGTGCAGGACCCTGGGTAAGCTGGGTGATAGTACATATGGTAGCCATATATATACAGACTGCTGTGCAGGACCCTGGATAAGCTGGATGATAGTACATATGGTAGCCGTATATACAGATTGCTGTGCAGGACCCTGGGTAAGCTGGGTGATAGTACATATGGTAGCCGTATATACAGACAGTGATGTGCAGGACCCTGGGTAAGCTGGGTGATAGTACATATGGTAGGCGTATATACAGCCGCTGATGTTCAGGACCCTGGGTAAGCTGGATGATAGTACATATAGTAGCCGTATATACAGCCACTGATGTTCAGGACCCTGGGTAAGCTGGATATCTATAGTAGCCGTATATACAGCCGCTGATGTTCAGGACCCTGGGTAAGCTGGATGTATATAGTAGCCGTATATACAGCCGCTGATGTTCAGGACTGTAGGTAAGAGCTGAGTGACGATTCCTATTGGCAGCTATTGCTGTTCTGAGCTCTGGATAAGCTGGGTGCTTATGGTAGCCTTATAGATAGCTTTCCTGGCTTTCCTAGCTTTCCCGGGGTCTGATAGGCAGAGTAACCTGCATAGATTTGGGGGGTCCTTAGTGATGAACCTCTGTGTCCTCTCTGGGTTTGTCCCTCAGCCGCCAGTTCTGCATTTTAGGAGGAAGCTCATTTCATGTAAATTCAGCTCTTGAAAAGAGAAGTTCCTGAGACTCGAGCGCTCGGCCGTCCTGACAAGGTGTCACTTTCCACCAGAGCTCTCGACTAATGCGCCGTCCTGTTTATTCCTTCTAGGGACTCGCTGCTTCCTGTCTGGGAAACATGAAGTTATAGCATCGGCGGATTAGAGAAGACTCAGGACGTCTCCAGAGCTGTCAGACGCTCCCTGCCCCCACCTCAACACAGCCTGACGACAACGGCCACAACAGCCCGACCATAACCACCACAACAGCCCGACGACAGCTGCCACCATAGCCTGAAGACAACCGCCACAACAGCCTGACGACAACCGCCACAACAGCCCGACCATAACCACCACAACAGCCCGACGACAGCTGCCACCATAGCCTGAAGACAACCGCCACAACAGCCTGACGACAACCGCCACAACAGCCCGACCATAACCACCACAACAGCCCGACGACAACTGCCACAGTAGCCCGACAACAACCCCCACAACAGCCTGACGACAACCGCCACAACAGCCTGACGACAATTGCCGCAACTGCCCGACCATAACCACCACAACAGCCCGACGACAACAGCCTGAAGACAACCGCCACAACAGCTCGACCATAACAACCACAACAGCCCGACGACAACTGCCACCGTAGCCTGACAAAAACCGCCACAACAGCCTGACGACAACCGCCACATTAGCCCGATGACAACCGCCACATTAGCCCGACGACAACTGCCACATTAGCCCGACGACAACTGCCACATTAGCCCGACGACAACTGCCACCATAGCCCGACAACAACCGCCACAACAGCCTGATGACAACTACCACAACAGCCTGACAATAACTGCCACAACAGCCTGACGACAACTGCCACAACAGCCCGACCATAACCACCACAACAGCCCGAGGACAACTGCCACAATAGCCCGACAAGAACTGCCAGAACAGCCTAACAACTGCCACCATAGCCCGACAACAACCACCACAACAGCCCGACCACAATCGATACAACAGCCGCCACAACAGCCCAACCATAACTGCTACAACAGCCGCCACAACAGCCCGACCACAACTGCTACAACAGCCTGACAACAACCACTATAACAGCCTGACAACAACAGCCCAACAACAACCACTACAACAGCATGGGCTGCATAAAGTCCAAAGCCGACTCTGTGCCTATCAAAACATGGGAAGCCGAGCCCAAGGGGGAGCCGGGACATTACGTCAAAGATCCAACATCTGTCAATGGGATGGTGAGAACATGATATAACTACATAGATACTATAGTGTTACCCCATATACTCTCTGTAACTAGATATGTGTTATTACATTGTATACGCTATAACTAGATATACAGTACATTATTACACCATGTATGATATAATAAGATATACAGCACATTATTACACCATGTATGATATAACTAGATATACAGTACATTATTACACCATGTATGATATAATAAGATATACAGCACATTATTACACCATGTATGATATAACTAGATATACAGTACATTATTACACATGTATGATATAACTAGATATACAGTACATTATTACACCATGAGCGATATAACTAGATATACAGTACATTATTACACCATGTATGATATAATAAGATATACAGTACATTATTACACCATGTATGATATAACGAGATATACAGCACATTATATCACCATGTATGATATAATAAGATATACAGCACATTATTACACCATGTATGATATAACGAGATATACAGCACATTATTACACCATGTACGATATAACTAGATATACAGCACATTATATCACCATGTATGATATAATAAGATATACAGCACATTATTACACCATGTATGATATAACTAGATATACAGTACATTATTACACCATGTATGATATAACTAGATATACAGTACATTATTACACCATGTATGATATAACGAGATATACAGTACATTATTACACCATGTATGATATAATAAGATATACAGTACATTATTACACCATGTATGATATAATAAGATATACAGTACATTATTACACCATGTATGATATAATAAGATATACAGCACATTATTACACCATGTATGATATAACGAGATATACAGTACATTATTACACCATGTATGATATAACTAGATATACAGTACATTATTGCACCACATATGACATAACGAGATATACAGTACATTATTACACCATGTATGATATAATAAGATATACAGTACATTATTACACCATGTATGATATAACTAGATATACAGTACATTATTGCACCACATATGACATAACGAGATATACAGCACATTATTACACCATGTATGATATAATAAGATATACAGTACATTATTACACCATGTATGATATAACGAGATATACAGTACATTATTACACCATGTATGATATAACGAGATATACAGTACATTATTACACCATGTATGATATAACGAGATATACAGTACATTACACCATGTATGATATAACGAGATATACAGTACATTATTACACCATGTATGACATAACTAGATATACAGTACATTATTACACCATGTATGATATAACTAGATATACAGTACATTATTACACCATGTATGATATAATAAGATATACAGTACATTATTACACCATGTATGATATACAGCATACTATTACACCATGTAATATATTTATATATCTTATTACACTCTATAGCTATAGATACACAGTATAATATATCACTGTATACGCTACAAGTTCATAGATTGTAAATGATTACACTGTATAGTCCATTATTATTATTGTATAGTTTGGATTATACTCTATAACTAGATGTATTATTACTATTATTAACTAGATATATAGCATATTATATATACTATATTACACTGTATATAATCAGATATACTATTATCACACCGTCTACACCATAACTATATATATATATATATGTCATTATTATTATACTCTATATAACCAGATATATAGAATATTTCTACACTGTATACTCTATAAGTAAATATATATAGGTTATTATTTTACTCTGCTTTACCTAAATATATATCATATTATTACACTGTATACTTTATCATTAGATATTTAGGTTGTTATTACACTGTACTTGCTATAACTAGATGATAGGTTATTATTACACTCTATATCTAAATATATGGCAAGAACATCGGCCGGTGTTTGACATGTAAACCAACGGCCGATGCCTCAGATGTTCACCTACCCAACATTGCAGGACTGGCCGAATGAACGTCACTTTATTTTAATTGGAATGCGGGCACATGTGGTTGTACATTCGGGTGTACCCATGCTCCATTTAGTCATAGAGCACAATGTAAAGTACAGCCGAGAGCCATACCTTACACTGAGAGCACAGGCTATCTTGTACGGCCACTGTTCACTGAAGAGCGGCCTCACAAAATAGCCCTGTCAATGATTTTGTGCGGCCACAGAGAACATAGTGTATACAATGGGGGACATTTATGAAGTGCGGCGTTTTTTAGGCCAGGCTTACAAATGTCCCCGCAGCTCTGGGGATTTATGTAGAGGCGCACTGCCTCGACATAAATCCTGATCGCACAGAGCCCGTCCGTGCCAACATTTTGAAACCTCAGAGCTGGTGTAGGTTTCAGTATAATTTTTCCACCGGAAAAATGATAAATGTGGCGCACGCAGAGGCCGCGCCCCCTCTGTGTGCTGCCGCACCCCCGGTACCGCCCCCTCCCCAGCCCACTGGCAAAGGTGGCACAAATGGGGCAGATGTGAAAAAAATATTCGCAAAAATACCATTTGCGAATATATTTACACCAATCTGCCCCATCTGCACCTAATAGAGGCATTTATGCCTTTTCATACATGTCCCCCAATGTGTATATACTGGTTCCATAGGCTGCAATGTAATTGGACGCAGTCAATAAACAACAGTTGTTGTTGCCACCTGCAATAACGGATGTTGTTTAATGTTCAAGTACCTAGTGTGAACGTGGCCTTACTATGTATATGCTTTACCTAAATATATATAGGTTATTATTACACTGTATATGCTATACCTAAATATATATATAGGTTATTATTACACTGTGTATGCTATACTTATATCTATAGGTTACTATTACACTGTATATGCTATACCTAAATATATATAGGTTATTATTACACTGTATATGCTATACCTAAATATATATAGGTTATTATTACACTATATATGCTATATCTAAATATATATAGGTTATTATTACACTGTATATGCTATACCTAAATATATATATAGGTTATTATTACATTGTATATGCTATACCTAAATATATATAGGTTAATATTACACTATATATGCTATCCTTAGATCTATAGGTTATTATTACACTATATATGCTATACTTAGATCTATAGGTTGTTATTATTACACTGTATATGCTATACTTAGATCTATAGGTTATTATTACGCTATATATGCTATACCTAAATATTTATAGGTTATTACATTGTATACGCTATACCTAAATATATATAGGTTATTATTACATTGTATATGCTATACCTAAATATATATAGGTTATTATTACACTATATATGCTATACTTATATCTATAGGTTATTATTACACTGTATATGCTATCCTTAGATCTATAGGTTATTATTACACTATATATGCTATCCTTAGATCTATAGGTTATTATTACACTATATATGCTATACCTAAATATATATAGGTTATTATTACACTATATATGCTATACTTAGATCTATAGGTTATTATTACACTATATATGCTATCCTTAGATCTATAGGGTATTATTACACTGTATATGCTATCCTTAGATCTATAGGTTGTTATTATTATCCTCTCTATGGGGTACACCCTCTAGTTTGCCCTCCTTATCTGCTCCTGTTATTCTAGCAGTAATAGTGAGGGGGGCTCCAGTTACTGTGTGATTGGCAGCTCCACGCGGCGCCCCCCGGGGGTTATTACTATAGACACAGATGATGGGAGGATTATTAGACACCACCCAGGGCTTTGCATTCTGCTTCATTGTTTTCTATGTGTTCCGTGGCCTCCATTGTGTGACTGCCCTGCTGTGCCGTCCATCATGAAGCCAATGTGATGGACGCTCAGATTCTCCAGGCCGGCCATTACTGTCAGTTCTCTCAGAAGAGGTGCGGGCCGAGAAACCACAAGTCTCCAACTTCCCCTTATGTAAAACCTGCTACAATGGGGCTCACATGTGTATCAGCTATTTCTGGAGGCTACAGAGACTTCCATCCACCCACTTCTTATCATCATCATCATCATCATCATCATCAATAATTTCAACCCACAATAGATCCAGATTGTTGATGTACAGTATCGGGGTGTGCACAGTGCTGATGGTCCAGCCTTGGGGTTACACCATCTCTTTATTGCTGTCCACTGGTTTAAAGGGGTTTTCCATCTTGGGAGCAGGTTTTGGAAATCCGTTACATTAAATTGAATGCAGCTCAATTGCAAACCGCACCTGACCAGGAGACCAGAGCAGTGCTGTCTCTGCAAGAAAGCGGCTAGGTTTTTTTTTAACACTGGAGAACCCCTTTAATGTTCTGGTCTCCAGGGTGTAGTGTCCCAGTATAAGTCTCCAGTGTGTAGTGTCCAATTATTAGTGTCCAGTGTGTAGTGTCCCAGTATGAGTCTCCAATGTGTAGTGTCCCAGTATCAGTCTCCAGGGTGTAGTGTCCCAGTATGAGTCTCCAGTGTGTAGTGTCCCAGTATGAGTCTCCAGTGTGTAGTGTCCCAGTATGAGTCTCCAGTGTGTAGTGTCCCAGTATGAGTCTCCAGGGTGTAGTGTCCCAGTATGAGTCTCCAGGGTGTAGTGTCCCAGTATGAGTCTCCAGGGTGTAGTGTCTCAGTATCAGTCTCCAGTGTGTAGTGTCCCAGTATCAGTCTCCAGTGTGTAGTGCCCCAGTATGAGTCTCCAATGTGTAGTGTCCCAGTATCAGTCTCCAGGGTGTAGTGTCCCAGTATGAGTCTCCAGTGTGTAGTGTCCCAGTATGAGTCTCCAGTGTGTAGTGTCCAATTATTAGTGTCCAGTGTGTAGTGTCCCAGTATGAGTCTCCAATGTGTAGTGTCCCAGTATGAGTCTCCAGGGTGTAGTGTCCCAGTATCAGTCTCCAGTGTGTAGTGTCTCAGTATCAGTCTCCAGTGTGTAGTGTCCCAGTATCAGTCTCCAGGGTGTAGTGTCCCAGTATCAGTCTCCAGTGTGTAGTGTCCCAGTATCAGTCTCCAGTGTGTAGTGCCCCAGTATCAGTCTCCAGTGTGTAGTGCCCCAGTATGAGTCTCCAATGTGTAGTGTCCCAGTATCAGTCTCCAGGGTGTAGTGTCCCAGTATGAGTCTCCAGTGTGTAGTGTCCCAGTATGAGTCTCCAGTGTGTAGTGTCCCAGTATGAGTCTCCAGGGTGTAGTGTCCCAGTATCAGTCTCCAGTGTGTAGTGTCTCAGTATCAGTCTCCAGGGTGTAGTGTCCCAGTATCAGTCTCCAGTGTGTAGTGTCCCAGTATCAGTCTCCAGTGTGTAGTGCCCCAGTATCAGTCTCCAGTGTGTAGTGCCCCAGTATGAGTCTCCAGTGTGTAGTGTCCCAGTATCAGTCTCCAGTGTGTAGTGTCCCAGTATAAGTCTCCAGTGTGTAGTGTCCCAGTATCAGTCTCCAGGGTGTAGTGTCCCAGTATCAGTCTCCAGGGTGTAGTGTCCCAGTATAAGTCTCCAGTGTGTAGTGTCCCAGTATCAGTCTCCAGTGTGTAGTGCCCCAGTATCAGTCTCCAGGGTGTAGTGTCCCAGTATCAGTCTCCAGGGTGTAGTGCCCCAGTATCAGTCTCCAGTGTGTAGTGTCCCAGTATCAGTCTCCAGGGTGTAGTGTCCCAGTATAAGTCTCCAGTGTGTAGTGTCCCAGTATCAGTCTCCAGTGTGTAGTGCCCCAGTATCAGTCTCCAGGGTGTAGTGTCCCAGTATCAGTCTCCAGGGTGTAGTGCCCCAGTATCAGTCTCCAGTGTGTAGTGTCCCAGTATCAGTCTCCAGGGTGTAGTGCGCCAGTATCAGTCTCCAGTGTGTAGTGTCCCAGTATCAGTCTCCAGTGTGTAGTGCCCCAGTATAAGTCTCCAGTGTGTAGTGCCCCAGTATCAGTCTCCAGGGTGTAGTGTCCCAGTATCAGTCTCCAGTGTGTAGTGTCCCAGTATCAGTCTCCAGGGTGTAGTGTCCCAGTATCAGTCTCCAGGGTGTAGTGTCCCAGTATCAGTCTCCAGTGTGTAGTGTCCCAGTATCAGTCTCCAGGGTGTAGTGTCCCAGTATCAGTCTCCAGGGTGTAGTGCCCCAGTATCAGTCTCCAGTGTGTAGTGTCCCAGTATCAGTCTCCAGGGTGTAGTGTCCCAGTATCAGTCTCCAGTGTGTAGTGTCCCAGTATCAGTCTCCAGTGTGTAGTGTCCCAGTATCAGTCTCCAGTGTGTAGTGTCCCAGTATCAGTCTCCAGGGTGTAGTGTCCCAGTATCAGTCTCCAGTGTGTAGTGTCCCAGTATCAGTCTCCAGTGTGTAGTGTCCCAGTATAAGTCTCCAGTGTGTAGTGTCCCAGTATCAGTCTCCAGTGTGTAGTGCCCCAGTATAAGTCTCCAGTGTGTAGTGTCCAATTATTAGTGTCCAGTGCATAGTGTCCCAGTATAAGTCTCCAGTGTGTAATGTCCCAGTATAAGTCTCCAGTGTGTAGTGCCCCAGTATAACCGTCCAGGGGTGTAGTGTCCCAGTATTGTTGTTCAGTATGTAGTGCCCCAGTATAAGTCTCCAGTGTGTAGTGCCCCAGTATAAGTCTCCAGTGTGTAGTGCCCCAGTATAAGTCTCCAGTGTGTAGTGCCCCAGTACAACCGTCCAGTGGTGTAGTGTCCCAGTATTGGTGTCCAGTGTGTAGTGTCCCAGTATAGGTGTCTAGTGTGTAGCGCTGCCTTAGAGCTGGGGGAAGGATATTATAGTATATAGCAGCCTCTCCAATAACTAGTAGAGCTAGAACAGGTGGACTGTGTGTATTAGGGTCGGTGGTCGGTGTCACATAGCAGACAGAGCGGTAAATGAGAGTGCCCCCCCCCCCGGCCCTCGGGCCCTTCCTGGTACTGACATGTGACATCTCTCTAAACATTTCCTCATTCTCACACAATCTTTCACATTTGTAAAATATTCTTGTTCTTGTTCAAAGATGGTAAATGATCTGTAGGAACCCGAAGCCATGGGCTGGAAATCCCCCATTACAGACCGACATCAGCGTCAGCCTCGCCTGGTTGCGCCAAAGAAGCGGGAAGCTATTGCAGTAAAGCGATTGCTTCATTCCACCCGTAAAAAGGAAGTTCTGACACTTCCCCAAATTGTTATGTAAATGGTCCCTGCACCTAGAGGAGCGCTGTGGCCGCGGGTCTATGGGAAATCGCCCAGCCAGCCCCTCTGTAAGAGGACAGTGTCATTTAGAGGTGGGGGAGGGGGCCACAACATAGCAATGGGTGCCAGGGTACTACCACTAGGGGCCACAACATAGCGATGGATGCCAGGCTACTACCCCTGGGGGCCACAACATAGCGAAGGATGCCAGGGTACTACCTCTGGGGGCCACAACATAGAGATGGATGCCAGGGTACTACCCCTAGGGGCCACAACATAGCGATGGATGCCAGGATACTACCCATAGGGGCCACAACATAGCGATGGATGCCAGGATACTACCCCTGGTGGCCACAACATAGTGAAGAATGCCAGGGTACTACCCCTGGGAGCTAAAACATTGCGATGGATGCCAGGGTACTACCCTTAGGGGCCACAACATAGCGATGGATGCCAGGGTACTACACCTAGGGGTAACAACATATGACGGATGCCAGGGTACTACACATAGAGGTAACAAGATAGTGATGGACGCCAGGGTACTACTCCTGGGGACCACAAAATAGCGAAGGATGCTAGAGTACTACCCCTGTGGGCCACAACATAGAGATGGATGCCAGGGTACTACCCCTGGGGGCCACAACATAGTGAAGAATGCCAGGGTACTACCCCTAGGGGCCACAACATAGCGATGGATGCCAGGATACTACCCCTAGGGGCCACAAGGTAGCAGTGGATGCCAGGGTACTACCCCTGGGGGCCACAACATAGTGAAGGATGCCAGGGTACTACCCCTAGGGGCCACAACATAGCGATGGATGCCAGGCTACTACCCCTGGGGGCCACAACATAGCGAAGGATGCCAGGGTACTACCTCTGGGGGCCACAACATAGAGATGGATGCCAGGGTACTACCCCTAGGGGCCACAACATAGCGATGGATGCCAGGATACTACCCCTAGGGGCCACAACATAGCGATGGATGCCAGGATACTACCCCTGGTGGCCACAACATAGTGAAGAATGCCAGGGTACTACCCCTGGGAGCTAAAACATTGCGATGGATGCCAGGGTACTACCCTTAGGGGCCACAACATAGCGATGGATGCCAGGGTACTACACCTAGGGGTAACAACATATGACGGATGCCAGGGTACTACCCCTAGGGGTAACAACATATGACGGATGCCAGGGTACTACCCCTAGGGGTAACAACATATGACGGATGCCAGGGTACTACACCTAGAGGTAACAAGATAGTGGTGGACGCCAGGGTACTACCCCTGGGGACCACAAAATAGCGAAGGATGCTAGAGTACTACCCCTGTGGGCCACAACATAGCGATGGATGCCAGGGTACTACCCCTGGGGGCCACAACATAGTGAAGAATGCCAGGGTACTACCCCTAGGGGCCACAACATAGCGATGGATGCCAGGGTACTACCCCTGGGGGCCACAACATAGTGAAGAATGCCAGGGTACTACCCCTAGGGGCCACAACATAGCGATGGATGCCAGGGTACTACCCCTGGGGGCCACAACATATCGATGGATGCCAGGGTACTACCCTTAGGGGCCACAACATAGCGATGGATGCCAGGGTACTACACCTAGAGGTAACAAGATAGTGATGGATGCCAGGGTACTACCCCTGGGGGCCACAACATATCGATGGATGCCAGAGTACTACCCCTGGGGGCCACAACATAGCGATGGATTCCAGAGTACTACCCCTGTGGGCCACAACATAGCGATGGATGCCAGGGTACTACCCCTGGGGGATCTGCATTACATTACATACCCATTGCTATTATGTGGGATTTGTCCCCTGATCCTTTATGTCATTGTGATTATTGTATTTTATATTGATTGTTTTACAGAATAAAGTAAGAGAGAGCACAGGCGGAGGAGGTGAGTGCCGCTCCTATCTATCATGTAGTACATAGATACACCAGCTCAGCTCCATCACATGATAGGCCTAGATGTAGAGATGAGCGAACCTGGAGCTTAGATACAACTATTCAGAAACAGTATCACACATGATAAGCTTAGATACAACTATTCAGAAACTGTATCACACATGATAAGCTTCGATACAACTATTCAGAAACTATCACACATGACATGCTTAGATACAACCATTCAGAGACACTATCGCAAATAATAGGCTTAGATATAATGGCTCAGCAGACAGTATCACATATGATAGGGTTAGATACAGCAGCCTAACAAACAGTATTCCCAGCTTAGCTTCACATGATGAGGATGTAGTTGTGTGGTATTTGATGGGGGTTGTAGTTGTGTGGTAGTTGATGGGGGTTGTAGCTGTGTGGTAGTTGATGGGGGTTGTAGTTGTAGTTGTGTGGTAGTTGATGGGGGTTGTAGTTGTGTGGTATTTGATGGGGGTTGTAGCTGTGTGGTAGTTGATGGGGGTTGTAGTTGTGCGGTAGTTGATGGAGGTTGTAGTTGTGTGGGAGTTGTAGTTGTGCGGTAGTTGATGGGGGTTGTAGTTGTGTGGTAGTTGATGGGGGTTGTAGTTGTGCGGTAGTTGATGGAGGTTGTAGTTGTGCGGTAGTTGATGGAGGTTGTAGTTGTGCGGTAGTTGATGGAGGTTGTAGTTGTGCGGTAGTTGATGGAGGTTGTAGTTGTGTGGTAGTTGATGGGGGTTGTAGTTGTGTGGTAGTTGATGGGGGTTGTAGTTGTGTGGTAGTTGATGGGGGTTGTAGTTGTGCGGTAGTTGATGGAGGTTGTAGTTGTGCGGTAGTTGATGGAGGTTGTAGTTGTGCGGTAGTTGATGGAGGTTGTAGTTGTGCGGTAGTTGATGGAAGTTGTAGTTGTGCGGTAGTTGATGGGGGTTGTAGTTGTGTGGTATTTGATGGGGTTGTAGTTGTGCGGTAGTTGATGGGGTTGTAGTTGTGCGGTAGTTGATGGAAGTTGTAGTTGTGCGGTAGTTGATGGAGGTTGTAGTTGTGTGGTAGTTGATGGGGGTTGTAGTTGTGTGGTAGTTGATGGGGGTTGTAGTTGTGTGGTATTTGATGGGGTTGTAGTTGTGCGGTAGTTGATGGGGTTGTAGTTGTGCGGTAGTTGATGGGGTTGTAGTTGTGCGGTAGTTGATGGGGGTTGTAGTTGTGTGGTAGTTGATGGGGGTTGTAGTTGTGCGGTAGTTGATAGAGTTGTAGTTGTGTGGTAGTTGATGGAGTTGTAGTTGTGCGGTAGTTGATGGGGTTGTAGTTGTGTGGTAGTTGATGGGAGTTGTAGTTGTGTGGTAGTTGATGAGAGTTGTATTTGTGTGGTAGTTGATGGGGGTTGTAGTTGTGTGGTTGTTGATGGGGGTTGTAGTTGTGTGGTAGTTGATGGGGGTTGTAGTTGTGTGGTAGTTGATGGAGGTTGTAGTTGTGTGGTAGTTGATGGGGGTTGTAGTTGTGTGGTAGTTGATGGGAGTTGTAGTTGTGTGGTTGTTGATGGGGGTTGTAGTTGTGTGGTAGTTGATGGGGGTTGTAGTTGTGTGGTAGTTGATGGAGGTTGTAGTTGTGTGGTAGTTGATGGGGTTGTAGTTGTGTGGTAGTTGATGGAGGTTGTAGTTGTGCGGTAGTTGATGGAGGTTGTAGTTGTGTGGTGCAGGGACTGATGATGTATGTCTTTGCTCGCAGGCGATGATCTGGTCATGCTCATGGCGTTGTACGATTATGACGGGGTGCACCCGGATGATCTGACCTTTCACAAGGGAGATAACTTACAGCTGCTGGAGGAGTAAGTACCAGAGGACCCTCACACTCCAGAAGGAAGGACAGACCCCCAGACAGCCCTCTGTGATGGGAATTCTAAGCTCCGCTCACACAATGTATCTGTGGTTACAGTCACAAGCTGACTATACCCCGCACACATCCTGTCATCTGCGACACCTCGCTCACAAGTGTCAAGCTCAACAGTGCCCCCTGGGGGTCAAAATGTACAAAGTTCCGAGACCCCAGAAATCCAGTCCCTGTAGCTTTAAGAGTCTTGGATCTTGTACAAATGAGCAACAAATACTGTAGGGAAAGCTGTCCTTCTTACTGGAGTCTCTCTGTATTCTGAAGATGTGATTTGCCTTCTTCTTGAGGCTCCTACACGGCATGCCCCATGGAGTATTGTTAGACCTCCCCTTCCGATCCGCATCACCCATATTGTCCTGCAGGAATATCGGCCCATGTGGACAGGATCGCTGCTTGCAATTCTCACCACACATTATATGGAGGTCCTGAAGACAATCTATGACTGTACGCCCCTGGTGGATGGTGCATTGTCCTGCTGACAGTCTCCTTCTGCCATAGGGGAAACTGCTGCCATGGAGGGATGGAGGTCATCACAATGCTTAGATAAGCCGTACTGTCCAAACATCCATCCGCAGGGATCCGAGGAGCGCACAAAAAAATATTTCCTGCACCAATATTTCTCCACCAGCCTAAACTGTTCACACCTAACAGGAAGCATGGAACCATCCTGTGCCAAATCCTGATCCTTCCTTCAGCACGGTGCCACAGAGATCTGGATCCATCTCACCGGCCCGTGTTTCTCTATAGAGATCTGGATCCATCTCACCGGCCATGTTTCTCTATGGAGATCTGGATCCA
The DNA here is from genome assembly GCF_027789765.1 of Dendropsophus ebraccatus. NCBI lineage: Eukaryota > Metazoa > Chordata > Amphibia > Anura > Hylidae > Dendropsophus > Dendropsophus ebraccatus. The sequence goes on from NC_091467.1 coordinate 6,745,311, forward strand.
TCTCACCGGCCATGTTTCTCCATAGAGATCTGGATCCATCTCACCGGCCATGTTTCTCTATAGAGATCTGGATCCATCTCACCGGCCATGTTTCTCTATAGAGATCTGGATCCATCTCACCGGCCATGTTTCTCTATAGAGATCGGGATCCATCTGACTGGCCATGTTTCTCCATAGAGATCTGGATCCATCTGACCGGCCATGTTTTTCTATATAGAGATCTGGATCCATCTGACCAGCCATGTTTCTCCATAGAGATCTGGATCCATCTCACCGGCCTGTGTTTCTCTATAGAGATCTGGATCCACGTGACCGGCTATGTTTCTCTATAGAGATCTGGATCCATCTGACAGGCCATGTTTCTCTATAGAGATCTGGATCCATCTCACTGGCCCGTGTTTCTCTATAGAGATCGGGATCCATCTGACCGGCCATGTTTCTCTATATAGAGATCTGGATCCATCTGACCGGCCATGTTTCTCTATATAGAGATCTGGATCCATCTGACCGGCCATGTTTCTCTATAGAGATCGGGATCCATCTGACCGGCCATGTTTCTCCATAGAGATCTGGATCCATCTGACCGGCCATGTTTTTCTATATAGAGATCTGGATCCATCTGACCAGCCATGTTTCTCCATAGAGATCTGGATCCATCTCACCGGCCTGTGTTTCTCTATAGAGATCTGGATCCACGTGACCGGCTATGTTTCTCTATAGAGATCTGGATCCATCTGACCGGCCATGTTTCTCTATAGAGATCTGGATCCATCTCACTGGCCCGTGTTTCTCTATAGAGATCGTGATCCATTTGACCGGCCATGTTTCTCTATATAGAGATCTGGATCCATCTGACCGGCCATGTTTCTCTATATAGAGATCTGGATCCATCTGACCGGTCATGTTTCTCTATAGAGATCGGGATCCATCTGACCGGCCATGTTTCTCCATAGTGATCTGGATCAATCTGACCGGCCATGTTTCTCCATAGTGATCTGGATCCATCTGACCGGCCATGTTTCTCTATATAGAGATCTGGATCCATCTGACCGGCCATGTTTCTCTATATAGAGATCTGGATCCATCTGACCAGCCATGTTTCTCCATAGTGATCTGGATCCATCTGACCGGCCATGTTTCTCTATAGAGATCTGGATCCATCTGACCGGCCATGTTTCTCCATAGAGATCTGGATCCATCTGACCGGCCATGGTTCTCCATAGAGATCTGGATCCATCTGACAGGCCATGTTTCTCTATAGAGATCTGGATCCATCTGACCGGCCATGTTTCTCTTTAGAGATCTGGATCCATCTGACCGGCCATGTTTATCCATAGAGATCTGGATCTATCTGACCGGCCATGTTTCTCCACAGAGATCTGGATCCATCTGACCGGCCATGTTTCTCCATAGAGATCTGGATCCATCTGACCGGCCATGTTTCTCCATAGAGATCTGGATCCATTTGACCGGCCATGTTTCTCCATAGCGATCTGGATCCATCTGACCGGCCATGTTTCTCCATAGAGATCTGGATCCATCTGACCGGCCATGTTTCTCTATATAGAGATCTGGATCCATCTGACCGGCCATGTTTCTCTATAGAGATCGGGATCCATCTGACCGGCCATGTTTCTCCATAGTGATCTGGATCCATCTGACCAGCCATGTTTCTCCATAGAGATCTGGATCCATCTGACCGGCCATGTTTCTCTATATAGAGATCTGGATCCATCTGACCGGCCATGTTTCTCCACAGAGATCTGGATCCATCTGATCGGCCATGTTTCTCCATAGAGATCTGGATTCATCTGACCGGCCATGTTTCTCCATAGAGATCTGGATCCATCTGACCGGCCATGTTTCTCTATAGAGATCTGGATCCATCTGACCGGCCATGTTTCTCTATAGAGATCTGGATCCATCTGATCGGCCATGTTTCTCTATAGAGATCTGGATCCATCTGATCGGCCATGTTTCTCCATAGAGATATGGATCCATCTGACCGGCCATGTTTCTCTATAGAGATCTTGATCCATCTGACTGACCATATGCGAAAAGGGAAGACCCAATTGTGAGAGGGCCCCGGCTTCTAATAAGGGGGGACAGTCAGTGTATATATATGACTGATAGTATGGACAGCATGGCCATAACCTCCTCTTCTTGCTTTAGGTGTGGAGATTGGTGGAGAGCTCGCTTGATTTGCACAGGACAAGAAGGTTATATCCCCAGCAATTACGTGGGACGAGCCAACTCCCTGGAGTCTGAAGAGTGAGTATCCTGAGTTACATCAGCTTTGTTCTCTTCCCCTTCATCTCTCTGCTAGAAAGCAAATGTCCAGAAACAGCGCCACTTCTGTTATTAGGCTGTGGGTGGTATTGCAGTTCATCCTTGTTCAGCAGTACTGATAACATGTTTAATAGAGATGTCTAGCCACTCTCTTGCTGGCAGAGTGGAGCTGGACAACCCCTTTAAGCCTTACTATATGAAGTATAGAACTCCTGTATGTGCAATGTGAAGCCAGGCAGTTATAGTATAATATATGTGGATGGGACTGGGACAACCAATACTGTATTGCAGTGTGTTGACCTGAGCCCTCTGTCAGTACAGTGTACACCCTGGCATAGGTTATTATGGGTACTGAGATGGCCGGCCTAGAGGTCTTTACTAGGTCCACAGCTGCCATCATAACCACTCAACACCCTGAATCATGTCACTAGAGGGCAATGGGTGCCAGAGGAGGCCACCCCCACCTTCTAACCACCTAGAAGCCACAGTCACTATTGACTGAATCATTTAGGGGGTTAAACCACCGAGATCCCACTCACCCCGGTCTCCTGGTTTCATTGGCCCCCCTGACTATACAGAAAGTCTTCACATTAGCAAGTTTTCACAATTGGAAAAATGGAGAATCCCTCTAAATGTCTTATCTCTGCAGATGGTACTTCAGGGGCGTTGGCAGGAAAGAGGCCGAGCGACAGCTGCTTTCCTCCGAGAACCTGGCCGGATCGTTCATGATAAGGGACAGTGAGACCATGAAAGGTGAGTGTGTGCACCATGGGTACGACATGTAGGGAGCCCCTTATGTGACCCCACAAAACTACACCTCAGCATTACCTGGTTGATTTATACTGGGGATGAACCAGTCCCTGTGATGTCTAACACTCCAGTCACTTCCAATGCTGCATCTACTATTCCATCATCTCTCTTATTTCTGCTTCCTGCTGGTTTAGTGTCTCTTCTGCCCTGGTGCATTGTGGGAGATGTAGTTTTGCATTTATTTACCTTGCATCACTGAGACAACTCCTCCATATGGAATTAATCTGCGATCCCAGGGCAGATAGGGTATATATATATATATATATATATATATATATACACACACCTCTGGACTACTCATAACTTGTTGGTTTAATGAATCCCAGAAAAATCTAATTTCCTAGATTTCCATTTCCATTACCACTAGAGCGCAGTGCAGGCTTATTCAGAATCCCACCCAAATCATTCTCCAGATGTCTGACCCGCTCTACTCATATCTCCTCAGGTTCTTACTCACTTTCTGTCAGAGACTACAACTCCCAGACTGGAAACATGGTGAAGCATTACAAGATCCGTTCCCTGGATAATGGAGGATTCTACGTCTCTCCCCGGAAGACGTTCGCCACTCTGCAGGAACTGGTCGCCTACTATAAAAGTGAGACATGTCGGGTTAGGAATAAACATACACTGTACCCTGAGTGAGCAGCTTATCATCAGGTCACTCCCATTCACTGACACCAAGCAGTGATTGTGAATCCGGTGGGGGGTGGAAACAAGAGGCATATAAGAAAGTGTGATTATTGGAGATACTGGCGAGGGGTGGGAGCGCCGGCTTGTGTCTGATTACCTCTGCCCTCAGGTAACATGGACGGGTTGTGCCAATATCTTACCAAGCCCTGCAAGACAGCTCGCCCACAGAAGCCATGGGAGAAGGACGCCTGGGAGGTCCCTAGGGAGTCGCTGAAGCTGGAGAAGAAGCTGGGAGCAGGACAGTTCGGAGATGTTTGGTTGGGTAAGTGCTGAGCAGACAGTATCACACAGAGAAGGCTTAGATACAAAGCTCAGAAGAGAGTATCACACAGCATAGGCTTACATACCCAGCTAACACAGTAGCATAGGCTTAGGGCCCTATGACTGCTCAGTCTGACAGAATCGTGCAGATATCGCCCTGTGTAATAAAGACAACGAACAGCTGGCAACCGTTCATCGTTTACTGACCATCCATCGCTCAGTGTAATAGGAGGTGTGTGGTAGGCGGCTTATTAAAGTATACCGAAAAAAAAGGAAAGATTTATACTTACCTCTCCACGCTCCCTGGTGTCCTCCTGCCTGTTTCCTGGGCACCGGAGCCGCTGCTGAAGCTTCTACAATCGTCTCTGAAGTGACAGGCTGTTCAGTCAATCACTGGCTGTGGCACTTTCACATCTCAGTCAGTGATTGGCTGGGCCACCTGTCACTTCACAGACGGGTGTGGAAGCTTCAGCTCTGGTCATCAAGAAACAGGCAGGAGGACACCAGGGAGCGTGGAGAGGTAAGTATAAATCTTCATAATTTACTACAGCCCTTAGCTTTACAGCTACCAGACACTATTATACAAGATGAGATTAGATACACCAGCTAAACAGACATAAGTACACAGCATAGACATCACACAGGATAAGATTAGATACACCAGTTCTGCAGAAATTAGAACAGTGGATATGCTTAGATACAAAGTACAGCACACAGTATCGCACATTACAGAATTAGATACACAGTTCACCAGACCATATCATGCATATTAGAATTAGATACTCTAAATCAGGGATAAGGAACCTTTGGCCCTCCTGCTGTTGCAAAGCTATAATTCCCATCATGCCTGGACAGCCAAAGCTATGGGCTTAGATACAGTAGCTGAGCAGACAGTATCACAGATGATAGATACAGCAGCTTAGCAGACAGTATCACATCACACATAATAGTTAGATACAGCAGCTCAGCAGACAGTATCACACAATATGGGCTTGGGTACAGCAGCTCAGCAGACAGTATCACACATAATAGTTAGATACAGCAGCTCAGCAGACAGTATCACACAATATGGGCTTGGGTACAGCAGCTTAGCAGACAGTATCACACATAATAGTTTGATACAGCAGCTCAGAAGACAGTATCACACATGATAGTTAGATACAGCAGCTCAGCAGACAGTATCACACAATATGGGCTTAGATCCAGCAGCTCAGCAGACAGTATCACACATGATAGTTAGATACAGCAGCTCAGCAGATAATATAACACAATATGGGCTTAGATACAGCAGCTCAGCAGACAGTATCACACATAATAGATACAGCAGCTCAGCAGACAGTATCACACAATATGGGCTTAGATACAGCAGCTCAGCAGACAGTATCACACATGATAGTTAGATACAGCAGCTCAGCAGACAGTATCACACAATATGGGCTTAGATACAGCAGCTTAGCAGACAGTATCACACATAATAGTTAGATACAGCAGCTCAGCAGACAGTATCACACAATATGGGCTTGGGTAAAGCAGCTTAGCAGACAGTATCACACATGATAGTTAGATACAGCAGCTCAGCAGACAGTATCACACATAATAGATACAGCAGCTCAGCAGACAGTATCACACAATATGGGCTTGGGTACAGCAGCTTAGCAGACAGTATCACACAATATGGGCTTGGGTACAGCAGCTTAGCAGACAGTATCACACATAATAGTTAGATACAGATGCTCAGCAGACAGTATCACATATGATAGTTAGATACAGCAGCTCAGCAGACAGTATCACACAATATGGGCTTAGATACAGCAGCTTAGCAGACAGTATCACACATAATAGTTAGATACAGCAGCTCAGCAGACAGTATCACACAATATGGGCTTAGATACAGCAGCTTAGCAGACAGCATCACACATGATAGTTAGATGCAGCAGCTCAGCAGACAGTATCACACATAATAGTTAGATACAGCAGCTCAGCAGACAGTATCACACAATATGGGCTTAGATACAGCAGTTTAGCAGACAGTATCACACATGATAGTTAGATACAGCAGCTCAGCAGACAGTATCACACAATATGGGCTTAGATACAGCAGCTTAGCAGACAGTATCACACATAATAGTTAGATACAGCAGCTCAGCAGACAGTATCACACATAATAGTTAGATACAGCAGCTCAGCAGACAGTATCACACAATATGGGCTTAGATACAGCAGCTTAGCAGACAGTATCACACATATTAGTTAGATGCAGCAGCTCAGCAGACAGTATCACACAATATGGGCTTAGATACAGCAGCTTAGCAGACAGTATCACACATAATAGTTAGATACAGCAGCTCAGCAGACAGTATCACACAATATAGGCTTAGATACAGCAGCTTAGCAGACAGTATCACACATAATAGTTAGATGCAGCAGCTCAGCAGACAGTATCACACAATATGGGCTTAGATACAGCAGCTTAGCAGACAGTATCACACATAATAGTTAGATACAGCAGCTCAGCAGACAGTATCACATGATAAACTTACATGTACAGCAGCTCAGCAGACAGTATCACACAATATGGGCTTAGATACAGCAGCTTAGCAGACAGTATCACACATAATAGTTAGATACAGCAGCTCAGCAGACAGTATCACACAATATGGGCTTAGATACAGCAGCTTAGCAGACAGGATCACACATATTAGTTAGATGCAGCAGCTCAGCAGACAGTATCACACAATATGGGCTTAGATACAGCAGCTTAGCAGACAGTATCACACATAATAGTTAGATACAGCAGCTCAGCAGACAGTATCACATGATAAACTTACATGTACAGCAGCTAGTGTGACACATAATTGACCTTAGATCATACATGAAGGCTTAGATACACCCGAGAAGCAGCCCCAGTGGTTACTGTACAATACTGGCAGCTAAAGCCTCATCTCTCATCCACAGCGACATACAATGGGCACACACAGGTGGCTGTGAAGACCATGAAGCCGGGGAGTATGTCTCCTGAGGCCTTCCTAGAAGAAGCCAACCTGATGAAGACATTGCAGCATGATCGCCTTGTTCGCCTTAATGCCGTAGTGACCCAGGAGGAGCCCATCTATATCATCACGGAGTACATGGAGAAGGGCAGCCTTCTAGACTTCCTAAAGAGCCAGGAAGGGAATCACCTGGCGCTGCCGCAGCTCATTGACTTCTCTGCCCAGGTGAGGCTCATGGACCTGCGAAGGTGGGCCCATCTCCCCCACCTCGGCCCACTGCCTCTGATATTGTTCCTTTTCTCCCTCACAGATCGCGGAGGGAATGTGGTTCATAGAGCAGAAGAATTACATCCACCGGGATCTGAGAGCCGCCAACTGCCTGGTGTCCGCGTCCATGGCCTGTAAAATCGCAGACTTTGGGTTAGCAAGAGTGATTGAGGACAGCGAGTACACGGCACGAGAGGGTAAGCGTAAGAGCAGGGACAGGAACAGGCAGATAGGTGGCAGTGCCTACTACTATGCTGGACCTATGCCTGCTGTGCTAGAGGTGAGGGGTATATGGGTGTTCAAGGGTTGGCTGTATAAGAGGGGTACTGTTGGAGGGTACAGTGACTAGTAGTATAAGAGGGGTACTGTGTGATGGTACAGTGGCTGGCAGTATAAGAGGGGTACTGTCTGAGGGTACAGTGGCTGGCAGTATAAGAGGGGTACTGTCTGAGGGTACAGTGGCTGGCAGTATAAGAGGGGTACTGTCTGAGGGTACAGTGACTAGTAGTATAAGAGGGGTACTGTGTGATGGTACAGTAAGCAGCAGTATAAGAGGGGTACTGTCTGAGGGTACAGTGGCTGGCAGTATAAGAGGGGTATTGTCTGAGGGTACAGTGGCTGGCAGTATAAGAGGGGTACTGTCTGAGGGTACAGTGGCTGGCAGTATAAGGGGGGTATTGTCTGAGGGTACAGTGGCTGGCAGTATAAGTGGGGTACTGTCTGAGGGTACAGTGACCAGTAGTATAAGAAGGGTACTGTCTGAGGGTACAGTGACCAGTAGTATAGGAAGGGTACTGTCTGAGGGTACAGTGGCTGGCAGTATAAGGGGGGGATTGTCTGAGGGTACAGTGGCTGGCAGTATAAGAGGGGTACTGTCTGAGGGTACAGTGACCAATAGTATAAGAGGGGTACTGTCTGAGGGTACAGTGACCAATAGTATAAGAGGGGTACTGTCTGAGGGTACAGTGGCTGGAAGTATAAGAGGGGTACTGTCTGAGGGTACAGTGGCTGGCAGTATAAGAGGGGTATTGTCTAAGGGTACAGTGGCTGGCAGTATAAGAAGGGTACTGTCTGAGGGTACAGTGACCAGTAGTATAGGAAGGGTACTGTCTGAGGGTACAGTGGCTGGCAGTATAAGAGGGGTACTGTCTGAGGGTACAGTGGCTGGCAGTATAAGAGGGGTACTGTCTGACAGTACAGTGGCTGGCAGTAGAAGAGAGGTACTGTCTGAGGGTACAGTGGCTGGCAGTATAAGAGGGGTACTGTCTGAGGGTACAGTGGCTGGCAGTATAAGAGGGGTACTGTCTGAGGGTACAGTGGCTGGCAGTAGAAGAGAGGTACTGTCTGAGGGTACAGTGGCTGGCAGTATAAGAGGGGTACTGTCTAAGGTTACAGTGGCTTGCAGTATAAGAGGGGTACTGTCTGAGGGTACAATGGCTGGCACTGTAAGAGAGGTACTGTCTGAGGGTACAAAGGCTGGCACTGTAAGAGAGGTGCTGTCTGAGGGTACAATGGCTGGCACTGTAAGAGAGGTACTGTCTGAGGGTACAATGGCTGGCACTGTAAGAGAGGTGCTGTCTGAGGGTACAATGGCTGGCACTGTAAGAGAGGTACTGTCTGAGGGTACAGTGGCTGGCACTGTAAGAGAGGTACTGTCTGAGGGTACAGTGGCTGGCACTGTAAGAGAGGTGCTGTCTGAGGGTACAATGGCTGGCACTGTAAGAGAGGTACTGTCCGTGGGTACAATGGCTGGCACTGTAAGAGAGGTACTGTCCGTGGGTACAATGGCTGGCACTGTAAGAGAGGTGCTGTCTGAGGGTACAATGGCTGGCACTGTAAGAGAGGTGCTGTCTGAGGGTACAATGGCTGGCACTGTAAGAGAGGTGCTGTCCGAGGGTACAATGGCTGGCACTGTAAGAGAGGTGCTGTCTGAGGGTACAATGGCTGGCACTGTAAGAGAGGTGCTGTCTGAGGGTACAATGGCTGGCACTGTAAGAGAGGTGCTGTCCGAGGGTACAATGGCTGGCACTGTAAGAGAGGTGCTGTCTGAGGGTACAATGGCTGGCACTGTAAGAGAGGTGCTGTCTGAGGGTACAATGGCTGGCACTGTAAGAGAGGTGCTGTCCGAGGGTACAATGGCTGGCACTGTAAGAGAGGTGCTGTCTGAGGGTACAATGGCTGGCACTGTAAGAGAGGTACTGTCTGAGGGTACAGTGGCTGGCACTAAGGGAAGCTTTGTGATAACATTTTAGGTGCCAAATTCCCTATTAAATGGACGGCGCCCGAGGCAGCGAACTACGGCTCCTTCACCATTAAGTCTGACGTCTGGTCATTTGGGATTCTGATGACTGAGATCATCACATATGGAAGGACCCCGTATCCAGGTGAGGGCCCCATGTCTTGCAGCACCCATGTCATAAGTGGGCACGTGGCCCTGGCATACTGTAAAGTTCTTTGCTTTTCTTGCAGGAATGTCCAATCTGGAAGTGATCACAGCTCTGGAGCGCGGGTACCGCATGCCGTGCCCAGGCAGCTGCCCGCAGGAGTTCTATGCCATCATGCTGCAGTGCTGGCAACAAAACCCAGAGCAGCGACCAACCTTTGAGTATCTGCAGGGCGTCCTAGAGGATTTCTTCACTGCCACAGAAAGCCAGTACCAGCAGCAGCCATGAGGAGTGCCAGGCGTGCCCCAATGACTGTCCAGACCTGGCACACAGCCACCTCGCTGCCAGTCCCATCATGTCTGCAGCAAGACGTGTGATCAGACCTGACTGCTATAGTTATACCTGCACAATTACATCCCTTCTGACTGTTAGGTTAAGTGTTATAGCGGACACTGATGTTGGTGTAATACCTGCTCTGCCTCTAGATGGTGCTCTACTCAAATCCAATAGGCACTGAACTAAACAGCACTCTATATACTGTCCTTATTGTATGTGTATTACATATTACATGTGTACACAGCGGGCTGAGCTAGCACAGTGTATACTGCAGACTGACCCAGCACAGTGTATACTGCAGACTGACCCAGCACAGTGTATACTGCAGACTGGTCCAGCACAGTGTATACTGCAGACTGACCCAGCACAGTGTATACTGCAGACTGACCCAGCACAGTGTATACTGCAGACTGGTCCAGCACAGTGTATACAGCGGCCTGAGCCAGCACAGTGTATACTGCAGACTGGTCCAGCACAGTGTATACTGCAGACTGACCCAGCACAGTGTATAGTCCAGCACAGTGTATACAGCGGCCTGAGCCAGCACATTGTATACTGCAGACTGGTCCAGCACAGTGTATACTGCAGACTGACCCAGCACAGTGTATACTGCAGACTGGTCCAGCACAGTGTATACAGCGGCCTGAGCCAGCACAGTGTATACTGCAGACTGGTCCAGCACAGTGTATACTGCAGACTGGTCCAGCACAGTGTATACTGCAGACTGGTCCAGCACAGTGTATACTGCAGACTGGTCCAGCACAGTGTATACTGCAGACTGGTCCTGCACAGTGTATACTGCAGACTGGTCCTGCACAGTGTATACTGCAGACTGGTCCTGCACAGTGTATACTGCAGACTGGTCCTGCACAGTGTATACTGCAGACTGGTCCTGCACAGTGTATACTGCAGACTGGTCCTGCACAGTGTATACTGCAGACTGGTCCAGCACAGTGTATACTGCAGACTGGTCCAGCACAGTGTATACTGCAGACTGGTCCAGCACAGTGTATACTGCAGACTGGTCCAGCACAGTGTATACTGCAGACTGGTCCAGCACAGTGTATACTGCAGACTGACCCAGAACAGTGTATACAGCGGCCTGAGCCAGCACAGTGTATACTGCAGACTGGTCCAGCACAGTGTATACTGCAGACTGGTGCAGCACAGTGTATACTGCAGACTGGTCCAGCACAGTGTATACTGCAGACTGGTCCAGCACAGTGTATACTGCAGACTGGTGCAGCACAGTGTATACTGCAGACTGGTCCAGCACAGTGTATACTGCAGACTGGTCCAGCACAGTGTATACTGCAGACTGGTCCAGCACAGTGTATACTGCAGACTGACCCAGAACAGTGTATACAGCGGCCTGAGCCAGCACAGTGTATACTGCAGACTGGTCCAGCACAGTGTATACAGCGGCCTGAGCCAGCACAGTGTATACTGCAGACTGGTCCAGCACAGTGTATACTGCAGACTGGTCCAGCACAGTGTATACTGCAGACTGGTCCAGCACAGTGTATACTGCAGACTGGTCCAGCACAGTGTATACTGCAGACTGGTCCAGCACAGTGTATACTGCAGACTGGTCCAGCACAGTGTATACTGCAGACTGGTCCAGCACAGTGTATACTGCAGACTGGTCCAGCACAATGTACTCTGTGGACTGGGACAGTTCACTGAAAAACTAAAAATAAATCAGTACCATGTAAATTGGAAACTGAATCAGTGCTGTGTACACTGCAGCCTCTGAACCAGCAGTATGTATACCGGACTATGAGCAGCTCTTCATATACTGGAGACGGTTATCCAGCACTGTACACAAGACTATAAACAAGCACTGGAGCCTGAGCCTTGTGCAGCCGCCTGTACGCCAGGGAGTTGATGCACCGAATACACTGGAAATTTTCACAGGGGACTATGAGCAGATATATACTGGAGACGGTGAACCAGCAGTGTGTGCACAGAGGGCTATGAGCAGTATATATATATATATATATATATATATATATATATATATATATATCAAGGAATTCCCCACAGCACAGTTTAGAATTCAAACGTTGTGATTTATTTCATATCCAAAGCAGTGCAACACAGCAAGGTGAGTCTAATGTGACGCAGAAACGTTGCATCAGACTCACCTTGCTGTGTTGCACTGCTTTTTGCTGCTTTGGATATGAAATAAATCACAACGTTTGAATTCTAAGCTCTGCTGTGGGGAATTCCTTGCTATATTCAACGGGCTCCTGGTCAAAGCTGTCCCTGCTGGCACTCACCTATATACTGTGATAGATAGAGAGATATATATACAGTATATATATGAGACTGTGAACAAGCAGCGTGTACACAGGGGACTATAGCAGCTATATACAGTATATACTGGAGACTGTGAACCAGCAGTGTGTACCCAGAGGAATATAGCAGCTATATATATACTGGAGACTGTGAACCAGCAGCGTGTACCCAGAGGAATATAGCAGCTATATATATACTGGAGACTGTGAACCAGCAGCGTGTACCCAGAGGAATATAGCAGCTATATATATACTGGAGACTGTGAACCAGCAGCGTGTACACAGGGGACTATAGCAGCTATATACAGTTTATACTGGAGACTGTGAACCAGCAGCGTGTACCCAGAGGACTATAAACGAGCATGTGAGCCTTGTGCAGCCGCGTGTACACCAGAAAGTTGATGCACGGAGTACACTGGAGATTTTCCCCAGTACTTTGTACACTTGGGACATGCAGAGTATACACTGGTAATACTGGGTCTGTGTAATGTCCCGTACAGCACTGTGTATGTCGGACTCTTCCCCAGCACGGTGTTTGCTATTATCACTGATCAGGGCTTGCTGCACTTCATCACTTTTTATCATATTTTATTCATCTTTAATATTTTTTTTTAATTATATTTTATTCATCTGCTAAATTTTTCCCTGCTGTGGGAAATAAATGTACAAGTGTGAACCTGTGTGTAATGTGTGATCATCTTCTGTGCTATCCCTGCTGGTCTTTCAGGACCCCCAACCGTAGTATTATATAATTAGTACATAATACATCTATACAATGAGCAAATAATAGCACTATACACTAACCGCATAATACCTGTATACAGTGACCACATAATATCTCTATATAATGACCACATAATACCTCTATATAATGACCACAAAATACCTCTATATAATGACCACAAAATACCTCTATATAATGACCACAAAATACCTCTATATAATGACCACAAAATACCTCTATATAATGACCACAAAATACCTCTATATAATGACCACATAATACCTCTATATAATGACCACATAATACCTCTATATAATGACCACATAATACCTCTATATAATGACCACAAAATACCTCTATATAATGACCGCATAATACCTCTATATAATGACCACAAAATACCTCTATATAATGACCGCATAATACCTCTATACAATGACCACATAATACCTCTATACAATGACCACATAATACCTCTATACAATGACCGCATAATACCTCTATACAATGACCGCATAATACCTCTATATAATGACCGCATAATACCTCTATATAATGACCGCATAATACCTCTATATAATGACCGCATAATACCTCTATATAATGACCGCATAATACCTCTATACAATGACCACATAATACCTCTATACAATGACCACATAATACCTGTATACAGTGACCACATAATACCTCTATACAATGACCACATAATACCTCTATACAATGACCACATAATACCTCTATACAATGACCACATAATACCTCTATACAATGACCACATAATACCTCTATACAATGACCACATAATACCTCTATACAATGACCACATAATACCTCTATACAATGACCACATAATACCTCTATACAATGACCACATAATACCTCTATACAATGACCACATAATACCTCTATACAATGACCACATAATACCTCTATACAATGACCACATAATACCTCTATACAATGACCACATAATACCTCTATATAATGACCACATAATACCTCTATATAATGACCACATAATACCTCTATATAATGACCACATAATACCTCTATATAATGACCACATAATACCTCTAAACAATGACTGCATAATATCACTATACAGTGACCACATAATACCTGTATACAGTAACCACATATTACCTGTATACAGTGACCACATAATACCTGTATACAGTGACCACATAATACCTGTATACAGTAACCACATAATACCTGTATACAGTGACCACATAATACCTGTATACAGTGACCACATAATACCTGTATACAGTGACCACATAATACCTGTATACAGTGACGGCATAATACCACTATACAGTGACCACATAATAGCACTATACAGTGACCACATAATACCTGTATACAGTGACTGCATAATACCACTATACAGTGACCACATTATACCTGTATACAGTGACTGCATAATACCACTATACAGTGACCACATTATACCTGTATACAGTGACGGCATAATACCACTATACAGTGACCACATAATACCACTATACAGGGACCACATAATACCTGTATACAGTGATGGCATAATACCACTATACCGGTTGTGAAGGTATATGGCTGGACAGTTAACAGTATACATACACACACACACACACAACTACAATGACTTCAACACACATAGCCATACAAATATAAATAAATAAATAAATAAATATATATATATATAATTTATATACACACACATACATACATACACACATACACAAGAAATAAAAATAATACATTCCTTCTCATTACATCAATAAGACACTTTAATATTCTGAAATAAACCCATCCGGTTACAACAGTGACCACATAATACCTGTATACAGTGACCGCATAACACCACTATACAGTAACCGCATAACACCACTATACAGTGACCACATAATACCACTATACAGTGACCACATAATACCTGTATACAGTGACCGCATAACACCACTATACAGTGACCACATAATACCTGTATACAGTGACCACATAATACCTGTATACAGTGACCGCATAACACCACTATACAGTGACCACATAATACCTGTATACAGTGACCGCATAACACCACTATACAGTGACCACATAATACCTGTATACAGTGACCGCATAACACCACTATACAGTGACCGCATAACACCACTATACAGTGACCGCATAACACCACTATACAGTGACCACATAATACCACTATACAGTGACCACATAATACCTGTATACAGTGACTGCATAACACCACTATACAGTGACCAAATAATTATAAACTGCTCAAAAAATACAGGGACCCCTCAGATAACCCCTCCTAGATGTGACTGATATATATTTATACCCCTCCTAGTTGTGACTGAGATTATATATATATATATATATATATATATATATACACACACTACTGTTCAAAAGTTTGGGGTCACATTAAAATGTCCTTATTTTTGAAGGAAAAGCGCTGTACTTTGATTGATGATTAGAAAACCCTTGTGCAATCATGTTCACACATCTGAAAACAGTCTAGCTCGTTACAGAAGCTACAAAACTGACCTTCCTTTGAGCAGATTGTGTTTCTGGAGCATCACATTTGTGGGGTCAATTAAACGCTCAAAATGGCCAGAAAAAGAGAACTTTCATCTGAAACTCGACAGTCTATTCTTGTTCTTAGATATGAAGGCTATTCCATGCGAAAAATTGCTAAGAAATTGAAGATTTCCTGCAACAGTGTGTACTACACCCTTCAGAGGACAGCACAAACGGGCTCTAACCAGAGTAGAAAAAGAAGTGGGAGGCCGCGTTGCACAACTAAGCAAGAAGATAAGCACATTAGAGTCTCTAGTTTGAGAAACAGACGCCTCACAGGTCCCCAACTGGGATCTTCATTAAATAGTACCCGCAAAACACCAGGGTCACCATCTACAGGGAAGAGGCGGCTGCGGGATTTTGGGCTTCAGGGCAGAGTGGCAAAGAAAAAGCCGTATCTGAGACTGGCCAATAAAAGAAAAAGATTAAGATGGGCAAAAGAACACAGAGATTGGGCAGAGGAAGACTGGAAAAAAGTGTTGTGGACGGATGAATCCAAGTTTGAGGTGTTTGGATGACAAAGAAGAACGTTTGTGAGACGCAGAAGAAATGAGAAGATGCTGGAAGAATGCCTGACGCCATCTGTTATACATGGTGGAGGTCATGTGATGGTCTGGGGTTGGTGCTGGTAAGGTGGGAGATTTGTACAGGGTAAAAGGGATTGTGAATAAGGAAGGCCATCACTCTGCACCGCCATGCCATACCCAGTGGACAGCGCTTGGTTGGAGCCAATTTCATCCTACAACAGGACAATGACCCTAAACACCTCCAAATTGTGCAAGAACTATTTCCAGCAGAAGCAGCAGCTGGTATTCTATCATAGGTAATGGAGTGGCCAGCGCAGTCACCAGATCACCACCCCATTGTGGGAGCAGCTGGACCGTATGGTACGCCAGAAGTGCCCATCCAACCAATCCAACTTGTGGGAGCTGCTTCTAGAAGCGTGGGGGGCAATTTCTCCAGCTTACCCCAACAGATTAATAGCTAGAATGCCAAAGGTGTGCAATGCTGGAATTGCTGCAAAAGGAGGATTCTGGGACGGAAGCAAAGTGTGATGTAAGAACAATGTTATTTCACATACAAATCAGTATTTCTAACCTTGTCAATGTCTTGTCTCTATTTTCTATTCATTTCACAAACACAAAATTGTTTGGGCGACCCCAAACTTTTGAACGGTAGTGTGTGTGTGTGTGTATATATATATATATATATATATATATATATATATATATATATATATATACATACACCCCTCCTAGATGTAACAGATACATATACCCCTCCTAGATGTGACTAATATATATATTGAGAGGAATGAGTTAATCCATCCAAAGTTTGAAAGAAAAATAAATCCTTTTCCATCCAAAGTTTGAAAGAAACAATAAGACTTTTTCTCATGGAACTTTCACTGAACTTGTTCAAGGATATACAGCTGGTTTCGAGATTATGGAACTCTCCTATGTGACTGAACCTGTTCCCAGCAGATAATAAACCTGTTCCCAGCAGATAATAAATGTTATTCTATAATTCTCATAAGCAGATAACAAATGTTTTTTAGCATCCTTATGTATGTATCAACATCCTTATGTAAACAATTTTAATTGAACATTTAATACCATATCTGTCAAAATATATCCGTAGTTATTAGTTTTTTGAAGTTGACGACGTATATAGTGTATGACTTTGCATTTTACATTCATATCCATTGGTTTTTTTCGGTATAAACAAAGGTGGGTTCTCAGAGATAGTTGGAACATTGCTTACCTTAGAAAACTTCTGATATGACACTAGAAAGAATGTTTTGTCTCAAGAACTATTTCCCTCAGAGACATGTTTATCAGTGTTCAAGGACATTCTCAGAGGAAAGTTGCCTGTCTGTTACAGTGGGAATAATGTGAAAGTATCACTGCACAGAATGTGTTATTCTAACCTTTTTGAATAATAATAATGGATACTAATATAGATGCTATTGCGCATGACTGAATATCTAAATCACTAGCACCGCCTCATCTATGTCTTATTAGCATTTGTTACCACCCTATATTTTATCTGTCTATAAAATGTGATCACCATAATAAAACTGGGCCCATTTACACCAGACTTGTTTGCAAGATACGTTGTCTGTGTCTTCATTCTAAGTGCATGGTGTGGGAGAGGGGATCCGGACCCATTCTCCAACTTAATTAGGAGACAGCCAACAACAGCAGGCCTTCTTTGGGAAGGCACCTCGACATTATTGGCGCCCTTTGAACAGGGACACGCCCATTACATCGGGAGATCGGATGACCTGCACTGCTGTACCAGGGGAGAGAAAGGTGAACAAGGAGACCACAAAACCTGGCCAGGTAAGAGTAAAAAATTTGTTTACTCTTTTCTGTGCTCTCCTCCTTCACATCTTTTCTCACCTACCTCTGCAGAGTAAGTTATCAAAGTGAACTCACGATAGGCGTGTCAATTTGAACTTTGTTCTCCTCTTGTTGGCTGTTCTATGTCTGTTTGTCCTAGCCTGTGAGGGTTAGTATATAGTAGGCGAAGAATTGCTCATTCAGGCTAAAACTGTTACCCAGAGCCCGGCCGTGGTTGTCACACAGATCCTCATAAACACGGAGCGTTGTGCGGTGGGAACAGTGCCAGTGCTAAAACCACTTTGGAATGAGCCTAGTAGCCTAACTATACAAGGACGCTGGACAGTGGTCTGGTTGTTTCCAAGGGAAAGATCTGTGATATGCCTATTACTGTCCTCTGTATACTTGGGGTAACTTGTTTTGCAATCTACATAGCAGCAAGAGTGTATTTCAACATAAGAGAAGGAAGCCCTGAACCGTGGAATATTCTAAGTCCCAGCTTTTGGTAGTGATCCGTGGTCATAAGTGTACAGGACACAAGAAAGAAAATCATCAGTTGATCATTCTGGGTGCCTCCTGTTATACGATCACGAAGTAATTGATCCGTGGTCACAAGTGTACAGGACACAAGAAAGAAAATCATCAGTTGATCATTCTGGGTGCCTCCTGTTATACGATCACGAAGTAATTGATCCGTGGTCACAAGTGTACAGGACACAAGAAAGAAAATCATCAGTTGATCATTCTGGGTGCCTCCTGTTATACGATCACGAAGTAATATAAAATGGGACACACAGAATTAAAAGGGGTTTCTGCAACCCACATAGTGACCTGCCGATATGGCAAAGAACAAGCAAAAAGGGGTTTCTGCAACCCACATAGTGACCTGCCGATATGGCAAAGAACAAGAGAAAAAGGGCAAAAGCAATGTTGAAATATTTTAACATCCAACACGATGCTGTTTTTAACCCCAATACTTGGACTAAAGTCCAAGAAACAAGGGGAGGATTAATAATTGATAATGGGTGGACATGTCATGTGCTGGTTACCAGCAATATCTAGATAAGACAGAATATTGTAGTGTGTGTGGCAGACCCAAGCCACATCATTATGTTACACCATTGTACCCAGTTTATATCTGTATACAAACCCCAGATCCTGCGAAAAGCCAACCTACCTCCAATGGTGGCGTATAGACCCTTTGTTCTGCAGGAATCTTCCCTTTGGTCGGCTGTTGAAGTAGTTACTTTGATTTAAAGTGCCCCTTACCTGATAGTAAGACCAATGCCTTTTGTGGAGGTAGCAGCCTAACCTCAAATAGTGTACATTGCCATGTAAGTGTCTAAGTACAAAGCCACGTACTCAGACAAGGAGAACAGTCCAGCTCATTGCTAGATACAGTACTGAGAGAGCTGAATAGGTTAATTAATGCTGCGTAGTGAAGCAGCATACAAAGTACATAATGTGTGTTATTTGTTATGTTTTGTACAAGGCCATCAACCAGCTCTGAGGGCTGCAGATCACATGCAAGCAGCATTAGGAAAAAAAAAGAATCAGAGCTGTTAGTGTAATGTAATGTACGCTCCTACATTATATACGGTTGTATTTCAGCCAGTCTTACTAAGCTGGTGTTCCGCTTTGGAAGTATGTTACGTGTTACAAAATGTTGATCATTTTCTGTTGTCCCGACCGTGGAACATTTGCTTATTTAGCTACGCCACTTTTCTGTAATCAGCCCTCAAAGATGGCGACGGAAAGCCAACCACTCCCACATATCATCCACGTCTGTATTATAATTGTGACGTCTCAAAACCATGCCCTAAGCCAACACCCCTATATCCGGTTATCTAGTCCGGTGGCCATTTTAACTCCTGGCATTTCTGTCCTCCGCCCATACTGCTTAGTGTCACTGAGGGGGCGGGCACAGGATTCTCCGATAGAGTCTAACAACTGTTTTGCACATTTATTAATGAATATTATTACCTGATGGAGAAGAAAGTTAGACAAAGGTATATTGTAAGCAGATTTTCTTTAAGTGTGTGTCCCCAACGTATGATATTTCTAAGGAGTAGTAACTTACTACTGTAATATATATTTCTATGTAACTTTATTTAACAAGTGTTTTTATATATATATATATATATATATATATATATATATATATATATATATATATATGTGTACACATCTATCCTAATAAGTATGTGTGCCACTGTCCAAGGTTACAGTCTGGTGCATAAGAGCACAGCGCTGATATCTTCTGTAACTTCAAGGATGTTAGAAAAAAAACTTCCAAGAAGTTTTAACTATTGTATCTATGATTTCACTGCTCAAGGTTAGAAGTGAAGTGAGGTTACAGAGTGTTCTGTTTACTGATAAGAGCAGCGGATTGAAGGAATATTCATTTCAGCTGATTTATTTACTTTTTTTAATCAAAAGAAGTTTAATATGGGACGAGTGTACAGAGTTTGATTATTTTTTTAATGTTTTTATTTTTAGGGTTAACAGTTTTGTGATGATTATGGCAGACTAGCTCATGAATATATATGTATTGTTTTATCCCTAGTAAAGCCAAACCCATATCCATGGCTCCAGTCTGCACTCCTTATGCCCCCCAATATATATATATATTTTGTGTATGGAAATGGGAGCAGCCCATTTTGATGGAGTAGTTAATTTTGATATTTTAAATTGTGAAAGATGAAAATGTAATTGAAAGCTCAAATATTAATGAAAGTTTAAAAGTTTTCATTGTAGATTATCTCAGACTTTTCAAAGATGGATGACACAAGACGCAAGGATGTATGGTGACCGCCATGCAGAGTGACGTTCCACTGCAGAAACCGCTCCTGCCATAAGCTGGAGGTGAGGACAATCACTGAGACATGTAGGATGGTTGAAGGTAACTGTGCAGATGTCTATATGAAGCCCACCATTATGGGTTAATTGGCAAATTAGAGATTTGTTTGGTCCCTGGGCTTACCAAAAACACTTGAAAAAAAACCAAAAACTGTGTAATGTGAAGAAAAGCTGCCATAGAGCGGCTGACGCAACGTTCACGCAGACAAACCCTGATGCCAAAAAGGGTGATGGATGAAGCTGGTGATGCGGTGGTTTCTGTGCTCTTCCCAAGGTAACAGCGTACAAAGCGTACAAGGGAATGGGGAGATGTTTCCAGTCTCTTCCTGAGGTAACCGTACATAGTGTACAGGTGGAGGAGGAGAGGTGGATCTGTTTGTTTTTAAGTCTTTTCCAGAGACAATCAGCAACAAGCTGTGAGACCAGCGGATGGAGAGGAGGTACAGGGTAAAGATGGCAGTCAGACAGTAAGTAAGTAACTGTGTTTGCCGCCTGCCTTGTATCCCACTGTAAGTTGTCTGACAAAACCAGCAGAAGGAAGCCATGTGTAATGTGGTGTAGTATCCTCACATTGGGCGGCCCAGGGGACAACAAATATAGCAGAGAGGGTTGTGTACGGCTGTATTGTCTACACCTGCCATAACCTACTGTAAGTAACACGGTAAAGTGCCTGTCTGCATAGTCTGTCATCTTCCTGCCTGTTTCAGGGAATGTAAGTGGACGTCATCTACCTGCCACAGGTGGTCTATATAGGTATGTCCTTGTCTGTATTGGTGTCTTCTTTACAGGTCAAGCCAAAACTATGGGAGACGACAAAGCCAATGTCTGAGGTGATACTAGTGGCCTTAAAAGAAGCGATATAACTGAGGCCAAGAGTGTAAAGAGGCCTGTCAGTCAAAAGATGGGTTTAAGGATAAAGGATCCATACCAATGCTACTATTACAAAAAGGATCATATGATATATTATTCTCATAAAAAGGCTTTGAAACCTTAGGTGATGTATCGTTTACACTTTGCTTTATTTCTATGGTGGTTATTTTATGTGTAATATGTGATGATCTCAGTGAAACAAGAGACAATTCAGTAGGATCCAAATATTATATCGGTAATAAGCGCCGAGTTACTTCATATTATTGGTGTATGTATTATACTATATGATTATGTACAGGAAGAGATGTGACCATGCGACCAGTCATTAGTCCTGTGTGATCTAATCATAAAGATCTTTTCTAGGTACAAAATGAAGTAAAAAGACTAAAAAGAAGTGGAAATTTTGAGAATCCCGTACTGAAGATTGTGAATTCACTATCTGGTTATTATAAGTGAATCTAGTGGTTACATAGTAGGTCACATTGTGGAGATTTTATTGCATTTACCTGTTGTGCTGTTTTTAGTTTATGTGTCAATCAACTTTTTATTTTAATTTTGCCATGAGATAAGATTTGCTCACATCTAAACTTTCCTTTTTCAGAAACTTTTTAAAGTCCTTGTTATAGAGTCACGTCTGTTATATACAGTGATAAGACAATAAGGTTTGGTTATTTTGATAAAATCCGGAGAGGTATTTGTCATATATATATATATGTTATTTTGGGTATTGATAATAAGCTTTTATTTGTTTTGTTGTAACTAAGCTGTATATTTATGTATACTGTACAGACTCACTCATTGTTTAGTATTTTCTTTCGGTTATTGCAGACCTACCTATCTCATCTGCTGTAAGTTTGTTCCGCCATCTATAACTTTCAACAAATTTTTTAGTACTTTATTTCTGTATCTTATGGTGATGCAAACTTGGGACAAATTAGTTGGAGCCACAGACTATTTAGATGATCAGATATTTGACATACTGGATATACTTAACACCTCAGTAGCAGTACAGAGGCAACTTATGGTAGTTACTAACCAGCACACTGTGGTGCTTGATTTTCTGACTGCTGCTCAAGGGGGGATGTGTCAGGTAGTTGGCCCTACATGTTGTCATTATGTAAATGATCAGGGAATAGTGCAAATCACAGCAGGACTGGATAAAATTGCACAACTAAGGAAAAAACATGATGAGATGATTCTGTCAGACCAGGATAAATGGTGGTCAGGGGCATTAGCTAGCTTAAATCCTGCAAATTGGTTCAATGGTATGGGAGGATGGTTCATGGGAATACTACAAACAATTTTTCAGATCATGTTGTTTCTTTTATTGGTCTATTGTATAATCAAAGGATTATGCTGTTGTTGTCAGAAAGTTACAAAGACTAAATCTTATACTATATAAGTAATGATGTTTGTTTCTTTTCCTTCTAGATTGGCGTTATGATGAGGAAATTTCTTGGAGGAGGATATGCCCATGTGGCTCTAGGTGATGGTGTTGGACCCAGAAGCATCCGCACCCTGACAACCCTCGCCGGTCAGAGAGTGTTTAGGGTGCATACTGGGATTTAATCCTGTCCAGGACCCAGATTTCTTCATCATCGCCAAAAAGGGGGGACACTGAGAGGAATGAGTTAATCCATCCAAAGTTTGAAAGAAAAATAAATCCTTTTCCATCCAAAGTTTGAAAGAAACAATAAGACTTTTTCTCATGGAACTTTCACTGAACTTGTTCAAGGATATACAGCTGGTTTCGAGATTATGGAACTCTCCTATGTGACTGAACCTGTTCCCAGCAGATAATAAACCTGTTCCCAGCAGATAATAAATGTTATTCTATAATTCTCATAAGCAGATAACAAATGTTTTTTAGCATCCTTATGTATGTATCAACATCCTTATGTAAACAATTTTAATTGAACATTTAATACCATATCTGTCAAAATATATCCGTAGTTATTAGTTTTTTGAAGTTGACGACGTATATAGTGTATGACTTTGCATTTTACATTCATATCCATTGGTTTTTTCTGTATAAATAAAGGTGGGTTCTCAGAGATAGTTGGAACATTGCTTACCTTAGAAAACTTCTGATATGACACTAGAAAGAATGTTTTGTCTCAAGAACTATTTCCCTCAGAGACATGTTTATCAGTGTTCAAGGACATTCTCAGAGGAAAGTTGCCTGTCTGTTACAGTGGGAATAATGTGAAAGTATCATTGCACAGAATGTGTTATTCTAACCTTTTTGAATAATAATAATGGATACTAATATAGATGCTATTGCGCATGACTGAATATCTAAATCACTAGCACCGCCTCATCTATGTCTTATTAGCATTTGTTACCACCCTATATTTTATCTGTCTATAAAATGTGATCACCATAATAAAACTGGGCCCATTTACACCAGACTTGTTTGCAAGATACGTTGTCTGTGTCTTCATTCTAAGTGCATGGTGTGGGAGAGGGGATCCGGACCCATTCTCCAACTTAATTAGGAGACAGCCAACAACAGCAGGCCTTCTTTGGGAAGGCACCTCGACAATATATATACCCCCCATCTAGATGTGACTAATATATAAATGTCAAGAAAGAGAAAAGAGAAGTACTGAACCAGCACACCCAAAATAATTAATCAAAAATATGTTTATTAGAGTACAGACACAAAACATAAAAACACTTAAAAACATGTAAACATAGTGCACGCCACAGTAAGCTGCACTGGAACCACTGTCCACAAGATGGCAGTAATGAACTGCCTCAATCCCATAAATAAGGGAAGCCAATATAATAACCACTGTATGTAGAGGCAAAGTGCAGATAGTGCATAATAATGTGTCAAAAGTGCATGATAAACTGACACTTTCCTCTACAGACAGAAAAAACAGGCCCAGGTACAAAATATTAAATGGTAAAAAAAAGACTAATCTATACAACCTGTACCGCGGCCAATATGAAATGGACAGATGGAGGAGAACTGCCCAACGCGTTGCGTCGCACAATGCGACTTCGTCAGGGACCTATATACCTATATATATATATATATATATATCCCCCTCCTAGATGTGACTGATGTTAAAGGGGTAGTGCGGCGGTAAAAAATTATTCACAGAATAACACACATTACAAAGTTATACAACTTTGTAATGTATGTTATGTCTGTGAATGGCCCCCTTCCCCGTGTCCCACCACCCCCACCCGTGTACCCGGAAGTGTAGTGCTTTATACATACCTGATCCGTGCCGACACGCGTCCGCCATCTTGTGCCAAACGTCATCTTCGGCCAGCCGGCTGAGCAGCTGATGACACAGCCAGCACTCGGGAAGATCGAAGGTGTTCGGGCCGGCCGAAGATGACGTTTGGCACAAGATGACGGACGCGTGTCGGCACGGATCAGGTATGTATAAAGCACTACACTTCCGGGTACACGGGTGGGGGTGGTGGGACACGGGGAAGGGGGCCATTCACAGACATAACATACATTACAAAGTTGTATAACTTTGTAATGTGTGTTATTCTGTGAATAATTTTTTACCGCCGCACTACCCCTTTAACATTTTGGGGGAGATTTATCAAAGGGTGTGTGGTGACTGGTGCAAACTACCCACAGCAACCAATCACAGCTCAGCTTTAGGCAGTGCTGAAAGGAAAGCTGAGCTGTCACCAGACTGTCACCAGTCTAAATTTTACACCCTTTGATAAATCTCCCCCAAAATGATAGCATCAAAACAGATGGGGTGTTCTCCGCCCCTATGAGCTCATAGGACGAAGGAATTATAATAAAATCAGACCTGTAACTCCACCCCCTGGAGGCTATATCTCGGCGTCAGACCACCTTTACCTCAGTTAATTTTAAAGTAGTCAATAGGGAGGGACTCTTGTGATGCAAATAGGACTCAGGGAAAACACATTAACATAATAAAAATCTTAACTTCCCTTACATCCTATTAGCCTCACAACAGATGGGGATCTAGCAAGAAATACCCCCACTGGGAGGGCACTCTGTAGATACAGCGCTCAACACCGATCTAGCGAACTCAGTTCGCCTTGTCTAGACGGTAGTGTTTGACGAACATCAAAGCAGAAGTCCAAGTTGCGTATAAGCATATATTTTTAATGGGAACCGAGCACCTCTCGGCCCAGGATGTGGATACTGCTCTTGCAGAATGAGCTTTCAAGAACTCTGGTGGCTGGAGTCCTTCCAGGTCGTAACAAGTTCTTATACAGTTCGTTTTCCACCATAGACAGAAGGCTTGGAGGCCTTTTTGCCTTTGAATTTCCCGTGAAACAGGATAGGTAGATTTTCTTCCTTCCTACATTTCATCACCCTAGAAAGGTATGTTCGAAGAGCTCGAACAACGTCAAGTGAGAAAAAATCCTGTTCCTCTTCCGATGGAGGAGAAAAAAACGGTAGAAGAATTGATTGGTTTAAGTTCATCTGTGAAGGTACCTTGGGTCTAAAAGATGGTAAGTATCTTAGAATAACTTTGTCAGCAAAGAAAGATACATATGGCTCTGCCGAGCCTAGGGCCTGTAATTCTCCGACTCTCTTGGCAGATGTGATCGCTAGTAAGAGTACCACCTTCATAGTGAGGAACTTAAGTTCTGCGTCTTGTAAAGGCTCAAAGGGTTCCAGTCAGAGGCGTTTGAGAACTAGGCTGAGATCCCAAGCAGAGACAGGTTTGACCAACGGGGGTCTGAACGAGTAGCAATTTCCGACCTAGAAATCCAGACATGGCCGCCATGTGTACCCTTAGGGAACTAGGTCCAAGGCCCCTGTCAAACCCATCCTGCAGGAAGTCCAATATCTCTAGTACTGAGGGAGAGTCTAGATTAATACCTTTAGGAGTAGCCCGGCGCTGAAATATCCTTTTTATCCTCTCATAGGATACGTTGGTCGCCTCACACCTAGAGTGAGAGAGCGTCTCAAACACTCTTTGAGATAACCTGCTGGTTCTCAATAGGGGCCTATTAGTCTCCAGGCTGTCAGATTAAACAACGTCAAGTTGTTGCAGAGATGCTTGTTCTGGGAGAGAAAGTCCTGATGCAGCAGTATTTTCCAGAAGTCCCCTTTGCTTATGTTCCAGAGGACAGAGAACCACACTCTCTTCAGCCAGAAGGGAATAATCGCAATTACTGACGCCTGGTCTCGCCTGATCTTTGCTAATACTCTCGGTATCATTGATACAGGCGGAAATATGTATGCCAGCTGGTACTCCCTAGGTAATGTCATTGCATCTATCACCACTGGGCTGTCGGCAGCGTATAGGAAACAGAAGTTCTGGAGTTTGGCATTGGTACGCGTCGCCATCAGGTTTACCTGGGGAGAACCCCACTTGTCCACCAATTGGTCCAAGATCTCCTTCTTCAAACTCCATTCCCCTAGTGAAATCCGCTAGAACATTCGGTTCCCCTTTGATATGGGTTGTGGATAACCCCGCTATTCTCCCCTCTGCCCAGTTGAAGATCCTCTCTACCTCCTTGAGGAGAGCTTGTGGTTTGGGGCCTCCTTGTTTGTTGATATAACAAACACACACAATTTTGTTCAGAGCAAAGGTCCAGAGCAAAATGACGTGGGGCTAGACCTATTGCTCTCAATTCTCTGGCATTGGAAGACAGAGATTGTTCCTGCGTCCAAACCCCTGAGACTTGAGGATCTTCCAGATAAGCCCCCCATCCTGTTCCAGATGCATCGGTGGTGAGGATTATCCACTGAGGCTCTTCTATCTGCAGCCCATTTTTTTATGCTGTTCCACCAATGAAGGGATCTTCTGCTGTGCACATATATGATGATCTTGTTGGCTAAGGTCTCTTGGGATCTGTCCCATGATTGTAAAAGTTCTGTTTAGCAGAGTGCGCATGTGCCAGAGGGCCCAAGGTACAGCATCCGCCATGGAGGAAAGGAGGCCTAAAAATCTCATAAATGTTCATATGGGGACCTGCCTTGGTTCTGAAAGAAATTGGCATCCTCAAAAAATTCTCATCTTCCTCTCTGGTGTTAGAAACAGCCTCATCTCTATTGTGTCCACTATAAATTCCAGAAACGTCTTGGACGTTGAAGGGGTGAGATCGGATTTCTTGTGATTGACAATCCACCCCAGTTGTTGGACGAACTGGAGTACTGTACGGACATCCGCGCTCAGGAGCTCTGCCATGCCTGCCATGATCAACCAGTCGTCCAAATAGGGTATTATCCTGATACCCTGGAGCCTGAGTTCCGCTACTACTGAGGACACCACTTTGGTGAACACAAAGGGAGCTGTGCTTATGCCAAAGGGTAACACTTTGAACCGTAGATGTTTCAGTTGTTCCTTGACATATACTGCGATCGGTAGGAATTTCCTGTGAGAAGGCCAAATTGGTATATGGAAATATGCGTCCTGCAGATCGAGAGATGCTAGGAATTCATGCCTGCGAAGGACAAACTGAACTGACCTTATGGTGTCAATCCGAAACTTTTTCTTTACAACGTACTGATTGAGGAAATGTAAATCGATTATTAACCTCTATTTGCCGGAGGGTTTGGGAACCAAACATACTGGCGAGTAAACTCCTTTTCCCCAGTCCTGTGGAGGAACCTCCTCCAATGCATGTTTGGAAATAAACAACTGGATCTCTTCTACCAGGACCTTTCCTCTCGGGGGTCCTGGCATCCGTGAAATTAAACCTCTCTGGGGGATATGGATCCAGAAAAAGGGAGTAACCCTCCTGAACTAAATTTAGGTCCCAGGGATCTTTTATCGCAGATACCCAGGCCTTGGCAAAAAAAGTTAGTCTACCTCCCACTGGAAGGTCCGAACCATCAGAAGTCTGACTTTTTGTGGTTCCCTTTGCCTGTTGGCGCGTGTTACTTTTCCTAGTGGCATAGGCTCCTCTCCCCCCTAGAAGAATGGCTTACCCTCTGAGGGGTTTTGCCTTTCTTATCCGAAAGGTCAAACATAAGCTAATCCAGCTCTGTGCTGAACAAACGGTCCGGAGAATATTACAGGTTACATAAAAAATACTTAAAAGAAACATGGCCGGTCCAGGGTCTCAACCATAAAGCTCTACGTCTTGCGGTTGTTAGGGACATGGACCTCCCAGCAAGTCTCATTTGCTGAGATAAGGCATTGTACAGGTAATCAATCCCCATATTTACCTGTTTAAACCTAAAGCTGAAATAGACACAGCCTCTTTGGCAGTAGCCGTTAAAGTGACTCTGTACCCACAAACTGACCCCCCAAACCCCTTGTACCTTCGAATAGCTACCTTTAATCCAAGATCTGTCCTGGGGTCCGTTCGGCAGGGGATGCAGTTACTGTTTTAACAATTTTTAATCCTACAGCGCTGTGTCTAACGGCCGGGGCTTACATTTGTATATGCATTAGGCTGGCACACCTCTCCTCCCCTCCTCAGCATTAGGAATTTACTGCTGTTTCAGCTTTGCACAGGTGTCTTAATGATCCAGCCCATGTTCATTATGCACAAAGCTGGGGAATAGGAAGCAATCTGCCTGGAGCATTCCTAATCATGAGGAGGGTGGGGAGGAGGGAAGAAGAGGTTGTGCCAGCCTAATGCATATACTAATGTAAGCCCCGGCCGTTAGACACAGGGCTGCAAGTTTAAAAGTTGTTTTTAAAACAATAACTGCATCACCTGCCGAATGGACCCCAGGACAGATCTTGGATTAAAAGCAGCTATCTGAAGGTACAAGCGGTTTGGGGGGGACAGATTGTGGGTACAGAGTCACTTTAAGTATGCTCTCTTTAGAGAAGCCTCCAAACGACGATCCATCAGATCCTTTAGGCTAGAGCCGTCGTCTGCTGGAACTAAGGTTCTTTTGGACAGCTTGGCAACTGCTACATCCACCTTCGGCGCAGGCATCCGATCCTTAGATTTCTCTTCCACCAAGGTATATAAGCTTTCTCCGGCTTCTGACACTCAACCTTCATCATGTCCAACACAGAGTCATCCACGTCCAACCCTCTACGACCTCTGGTAGTGGTCTGTCATCATCTTCCTCCGGCTGGTTCTGTACTCTGACAGCTCTGATTAGCTTGGCTATTTTGTCTGTAGGTAAATAAGACCTTACTGTATCCAAATCCTCATCTTCATCGGGAGATGTAGCACCCACTTCATCAATAACCCTATAGCCATTCTATACAGGATACTCCTGCATGGGGGAATCTTCCCTCCTGAGTCTTAGCTACAATCCCTGGCTGAAGAAGGGACTCCTTAAGGTCGCTGAAGGCTTGGTTAAGGCCTAGAGGTTAGAATATAATTAGTATAGGCTACTATCTGGAATTAGGGAGAGCACATGGACAAGGATTACCACTGACAGCCTATTCCATATAGTCTGTTTAATTCAAACAACCACATCGTAGATAACTCAAACAACCACATCGTAGATAACTCAAACAACCACATCGTGGATTCATTCTAATGGAGCCGCGTTATACAGGGAAGGGAATTCCCTCCCACTGAGGGCGGGCCGGCCTACCTCCAGTGCTTGAGCACCGGCCAGTTCTGGTGCATAGAACGACGCCGTGCACAGGAACCGGGCTGCGGTCCAAAAAACGGACCGCGGAACTGGCTTTCCTGTGACGGCGCCATTCGATCAGTGGGTTCAAATTTAAGAAGATGTACCTGGTGGTACATGCTCTTTAAGTGTTCCCATTTTTTTTTGAGCAGTGTATATAACTATATATGGCGGCTATAGCTATTAACCATTTGTTGGCAGACATCTGGTTTATCTGTTTCTGGAAAAGCTGGGTGGCATCCTGTACGTCCATTACATATCCCGCCCTGGCTGCACCCAAGCTTTCCTAACATCCTGCCGTCTCTGTGGTGATACGCACTGTGCCTATAAGTGGGTAGGAAAGCTGGGTGGCATCCTGCCTGCCTCTGTGGTGATACGCACTGTGCCTATAAGCAAGTAGGAAAGCTGGGTGGCATCCTGTCCGCCTCAGTGGTGATACGCACTATTCACATTAATGGGCAGTAAAGCTGGGTGGCATCCTGCCCGCCTCTGTGGTGATAGGCACTGTGCCCATCAGGGGGTAGTAAAGCTGGGTGGCAGCCTGCACATCTGATATAAGACAGTGAGTCACGTACTGCTGATTTATCAGGGGAAATGATGTATACTGGTGGGTGGCATCACCCGTCAGCTGGCACGGATCCCTACTGAAATGTCACATGAGATAACACCCATCTGATTTGTGCAGAACATTGTGGCACACACTGTGTATGGCGGCACGGGAGGTCCCAGAATGTGAGGGTACACAAGTGGCATAAATATGATGTCCTATAAGTGGCACAGAGCAGGCAGGGTACCAACACAGGAGGGTCCAGGAGCCCCAAGGTGTCTGCTACACCCCAAGACTGTCAATGGCCGAGACCGAGCTATCGGGGGATCAGAGGATTTGACTATAATCACTGGGCACAAAGTGCCAGCTTCACTGCCAACACAGTGCAAAGCCACAGATACCCCACCGTAGTGTGCCAGCCAGATACCCCACCGTAGTGTGCCAGCTAGATACCCCACCGTAGTGTGCCAGCCAGATACCCCACCGTAATGTGCTACTGCTAGCCAGATACCCCACCGTAGTGTGCCAGCCAGATACCCCACCGTAATGTGCTACTGCTAGCCAGATACCCCACCGTAGTGTGCCAGCCAGAGATACCCCCATATTAGTTCACCGGCCATAGATCCCCCCCATATTACTGCACCAGCCTTAGATACCGCCATATTACTGCACCAGCCTTAGATACCCCCATATTAGTGCACCGGCCATAGATGCCCCCATATTAGTGCACAGCCATAGATACCCCCATATTAGTGCACAGCCATAGTTACCCCATATTAGTGCACAGCCATAGTTACCCCCATATTACTGCACAGCCATAGTTACCCCATAATAGTGCACCAGCCATAGTTACCCCCATATTACTGCACAGCCATAGTTACCCCCATATTACTGCACAGCCATAGTTACCCCATAATAGTGCACCAGCCATAGTTACCCCCATATTACTGCACAGCCATAGTTACCCCCATATTATTGCACAGCCATAGTTACCCCCATATTAGTGCACAGCCATAGATACCCCCATATTAGTGCACAGCCATAGTTACCCCCATATTAGTGCACAGCCATAGATACCCCCATATTAGTGCACAGCCATAGTTACCCCCATATTAGTGCACAGCCATAGATACCCCCATATTAGTGCACAGCCATAGTTACCCCCATATTAGTGCACAGCCATAGTTACCCCCATATTAGTGCACAGCCATAGATACCCCCATATTACTGCACCAGCCATAGATACCCCATATTAGTGCACAGCCATAGTTACCCCCATATTAGTGCACAGCCATAGATACCCCCATATTAGTGCACCAGCCATAGATACCCCCATATTACTGCACAGCCATAGTTACCCCCATATTAGTGCACAGCCATAGTTACCCCCATATTACTGCACCAGCCATAGTTACCCCCATATTAGTGCACAAGCCATAGTTACCCCCATATTAGTGCACAGCCATAGTTACCCCCATATTACTGCACCAGCCATAGTTACCCCCATATTACTGCACCAGCCATGTGACCGGACTTATCAGCCTGTAACAATGGCGCCGCGCTGTGTATGAGGATCAGTCACCAGCACCGACCCCGAGCTCCATCTACAGCACCGGGGCCTGCTCCAGCCGACCCTTGTTCCCATAGCAATAAACCACGGTAGTCAAGGGACTGGTCACTTCCGCTGACGTCACGAGGGACACGTGGATCCAAGATGGCGGCCGTTGCGGTGAGTGCTGGACTCGGTGTTTTCGTCGGGGTTCAGTGGTGAAGACGAAGCGAGAAAATGGGTGTGGGGGGCTGCGGGGGAGACACGGGGGGCGGCGGGGAGGAATGGAGGGGGGAAAGCGGAACCGGAAGTGAAGCTGAGGGGGGTCTGAGATCCCGGAAGTCAGGAGCTCAATACCCCCCATCATATAGACTGTAAATACAGGGGGCACATCCCACCTGAGACCCCCAGACCCCCCCTCACAGTGACTGTATACAGAGACCCCTCCTCATAGTGACTGTATACAGAGACCCCCCCCCTCATAGTGACTGTATACAGAGACCCCCCCCCTCATAGTGACTGTATACAGAGACCCCCCCCTCATAGTGACTGTATACAGAGACCCCCCCCCCTCATAGTGACTGTATACAGAGACCCCCCCTCACAGTGACTGTATACAGAGACCCCCCCCATAGTGACTGTATACAGAGACCCCCCCTCATAGTGACTGTATACAGAGACCCCCCCTCATAGTGACTGTATACAGAGACCCCCCTCATAGTGACTGTATACAGAGACCCCCCCTCATAGTGACTGTATACAGAGAACCCCCCTCATAGTGACTGTATACAGAGACCCCCCTCATAGTGACTGTATACAGAGACCCCCCCTCATAGTGACTGTATACAGAGACCCCCCCCTCATAGTGACTGTATACAGAGACCCCTCCTCATAGTGACTGTATACAGAGACCCCCTCCTCATAGTGACTGTATACAGAGACCCCCCCCATCATAGTGACTGTATACAGAGACCCCCCCATCATAGTGACTGTATACAGAGACCCCCCTCATAGTGACTGTATACAGAGACCCCCCCTCATAGTGACTGTATACAGAGACCCCCCCCTCATAGTGACTGTATACAGAGACCCCTCCTCATAGTGACTGTATACAGAGACCCCCCTCATAGTGACTGTATACAGAGACCCCCCCTCATAGTGACTGTATACAGAGACCCCCCCTCATAGTGACTGTATACAGAGACCCCTCCTCATAGTGACTGTATACAGAGACCCCCCTCATAGTGACTGTATACAGAGACCCCCCCTCATAGTGACTGTATACAGAGACCCCCCCCCTCATAGTGACTGTATACAGAGACCCCTCCTCATAGTGACTGTATACAGAGACCCTCCTCATAGTGACTGTATACAGAGACCCCCCCTCATAGTGACTGTATACAGAGACCCCCCCTCATAGTGACTGTATACAGAGACCCCTCCTCATAGTGACTGTATACAGAGACCCCCCTCATAGTGACTGTATACAGAGACCCCCCCCATAGTGACTGTATACAGAGACCCCCCCTCATAGTGACTGTATACAGAGACCCCCCCCTCATAGTGACTGTATACAGAGACCCCCCTTCATAGTGACTGTATACAGAGACCCCCCTCATAGTGACTGTATACAGAGACCCTCCTCATAGTGACTGTATAGAGAGACCCCCCCTCATAGTGACTGTATACAGAGACCCCCCTCATAGTGGCTGTATACAGAGACCCCCCCTCACAGTGACTGTATACAGAGACCCCCCCTCATAGTGACTGTATACAGAGACCCCCCCTCACAGTGACTGTATACAGAGACCCCCCCTCATAGTGACTGTATACAGAGACCCCCCCCCCTCATAGTGACTGTATACAGAGACCCCCCCCCTCATAGTGACTGTATACAGAGACCCCTCCTCATAGTGACTGTATACAGAGACCCCCCCCTCATAGTGACTGTATACAGAGACCCCCCCTCATAGTGACTGTATACAGAGACCACCCCTCATAGTGACTGTATACAGAGAACCCCCCTCATAGTGACTGTATACAGAGACCCCCCTTCATAGTGACTGTATACAGAGACCCCCCTCATAGTGACTGTATACAGAGACCCTCCTCATAGTGACTGTATACAGAGACCCCCCCTCATAGTGACTGTATACAGAGACCCCCCTCATAGTGGCTGTATACAGAGACCCCCCCTCACAGTGACTGTATACAGAGACCCCCCCTCATAGTGACTGTATACAGAGACCCCCCCTCACAGTGACTGTATACAGAGACCCCCCCTCATAGTGACTGTATACAGAGACCCCCCCCCTCATAGTGACTGTATACAGAGACCCCCCCCTCATAGTGACTGTATACAGAGACCCCTCCTCATAGTGACTGTATACAGAGACCCCCCCCTCATAGTGACTGTATACAGAGACCCCCCCTCATAGTGACTGTATACAGAGACCCCCCTCATAGTGACTGTATACAGAGACCCTCCTCATAGTGACTGTATACAGAGACCCCCCCCCTCATAGTGACTGTATACAGAGACCACCCCTCATAGTGACTGTATACAGAGACCACCCCTCATAGTGACTGTATACAGAGACCCCCCCCTCATAGTGACTGTATACAGAGACCCCCCTCATAGTGACTGTATACAGGAGACCCCCCCTCATAGTGACTGTATACAGAGACCCCCCCTCATAGTGACTGTATACAGAGACCCCCCCTCATAGTGACTGTATACAGAGACCCCTCCTCATAGTGACTGTATACAGACCCCCCCCCTCATAGTGACTGTATACAGAGACCCCCCTCATAGTGACTGTATACAGAGACCCCCCTCATAGTGACTGTATACAGAGACCCCCCCCATCATAGTGACTGTATACAGAGACCCCCCCCCATCATAGTGACTGTATACAGAGACCCCCCCCATCATAGTGACTGTATACAGAGACCCCCCTAATAGTGACTGTATACAGAGACCTCTCCTCATAGTTATTATATACAGAGACTCCTGTTACTGACCCCTCCTCATATAGATACCTTCAGCATCCAACATCCATGAAGGGTTCTGTAAGTTCTTGAGCTTTCGTTATATTCGTTATATTTCGTTATATCAGTTATATTCCTGTATATAGGAGCAGTATTATAGTAGTATATTCCTGTATATAGGGGGCAGTATTATAGTAGTTATATCCCTGTATATAGGAGCAGTATTATAGTAGTTATATTCCTGTATATAGGAGCAGTATTATAGTAGCTATATTCTTGTATATAGGAGCAGTATTATAGTAGTTATATTCCTGTATATAGGAGCAGTATTATAGTAGTTATATTCCTGTATATAGGGAGCAGTATTATAGTAGTTATATTCCTGTATATAGGAGCAGTATTATAGTAGTTATATTCCTGTATATAGGGAGCAGTATTATAGTAGTTATATTCCTGTATATAGGGAGCAGTATTATAGTAGTTATATTCCTGTATATAGGGGGCAGTATTATAGTAGTTATATTCCTGTATATAGGAGATAGTATTATAGTAGTTATATTCCTGTATATAGGAGCAGTATTATAGTAGTATATTCTTGTATATAGGAGCAGTATTATAGCAGTTATATCCCTGTATATAGGAGCAGTATTATAGTAGTATATTCCTGTATATAGGAGCAGTATTATAGTAGTTATATTCCTGTATATAGGAGCAGTATTATAGTAGTTATATTCCTGTATATAGGAGCAGTATTATAGTAGTTATATTCCTGTATATAGGAGCAGTATTATAGTAGTTATATTCCTGTATATAGGAGCAGTATTATAGTAGTTATATTCCTGTATATAGGAGCAGTATTATAGTAGTTATATTCTTGTATATAGGAGCAGTATTATAGTAGTTATATTCCTGTATATAGGAGATAGTATTATAGTAGTTATATTCCTGTATATAGGGGCAGTATTATAGTAGTTATATTCCTGTATATAGGGGCAGTATTATAGTAGTTATATCCCTGTATATGGGAGCAGTATTATAGTAGTTATATCCCTGTATATGGGAGCAGTATTATAGTAGTTATATTCTTGTATATAGGGGCAGTATTATAGTAGTTATATTCCTGTATATAGGGAGCAGTATTATAGTAGTTATATCCCTGTATATAGGGAGCAGTATTATAGTAGTTATATCCCTGTATATGGGAGCAGTATTATAGTAGTTATATTCCTGTATATAGGGGCAGTATTATAGTAGTTATATTCCTGTATATAGGGGCAGTATTATAGTAGTTATATTCCTGTATATAGGGGGCAGTATTATAGTAGTTATATTCCTGTATATAGGAGCAGTATTATAGTAGTTATATTCCTGTATATAGGAGCAGTATTATAGTAGTTATATTCTTGTATATAGGGAGCAGTATTATAGTAGTTATATTTCTGTATATAGGGAGCAGTATTATAGTAGTTATATTCCTGTATATAGGAGCAGTATTATAGTAGTTATATTCCTGTATATAGGAGCAGTATTATAGTAGTTATGTTCTTGTACATGGGCAGCAGCCATCTTTCTTCCTGTCTCTGTTAGGTGAGAGGCGTTATACGTTGGGGATAAAGTTTTGGGAACTCTCCTTGTCCTCGGTGTAGTAATATATCACTGAGATACAGATGAGGTCAGAACAGAATATTGGTGATATATAGAATAGGGGACTATTATACCGCTGTTTCCTTTAACCCCTTCTCATCAGTGATCTTTGTTCTGTATTTGTCCTGATCCTCCATCAACACCCAGAGCTGCGGCCAATATGTGTTCATTGTACTGTGTGTGTGCGCTCGTTCTGGTGGTGTGTGTGCGGTCTGGAGGCATCTATCTGTCTGACGTTGTGTATGCTGTTGGTGTCTCTGTGTTCTGGCAGTGTCGGTGTGTGTGCTGTCGGTATCTTTGTTTGCCTGGTGGTGTGTGTATGCTGTCGGTGCCTGTGTGTGTTGTGTCGGTGTCTCTGGCGCTGTGTGCTGTCAGTGTCTGTGTTTTGGCAGGATGTGTGTGTACTCTGGATGTGTATGTGCGTGCTTTTGTCGTCTCTGTGTGCCGGTGGCATCTGTCTTTCTGGCAGTTTATGTGTCTGTCTGGCAGTGTCACTATGCTCTGGCGGTGTGTGTGCGTGCTGTCGTTGTCTCTGTGTAGCATCTGTTTGTCTGGTGTGTGTGTGCTGTCAGTGTCTATGTGCTCTGGCAGTGTTTGTGCTGTCTGTGTCTCTGTGCGCTTGCAGCTTCTGTCTGGTGGTGTCTGTGCTGGCAGCTTCTGTCTGTCTGGTGGTGTCTGTGCTGGCAGCGTCTGTCTGTCTGGTGGTGTCTGTGCTGGCAGCTTCTGTCTGTCTGGTGGTGTCTGTGCTGGCAGCGTCTGTCTGTCTGGTGGTGTCTGTGCTGGCAGCTTCTGTCTGTCTGGTGGTGTCTGTGCTGGCAGCTTCTGTCTGTCTGGTGGTGTCTGTGCTGGCAGCGTCTGTCTGGTGGTGTCTGTGCTGGCAGCGTCTGTCTGTCTGGTGGTGTCTGTGCTGGCAGCTTCTGTCTGTCTGGTGGTGTCTGTGCTGGCAGCGTCTGTCTGTCTGGTGGTGTCTGTGCTGGCAGCTTCTGTCTGTCTGGTGGTGTCTGTGCTGGCAGCGTCTGTCTGTCTGGTGGTGTCTGTGCTGGCAGCTTCTGTCTGTCTGGTGGTGTCTGTGCTGGCAGCGTCTGTCTGTCTGGTGGTGTCTGTGCTGGCAGCTTCTGTCTGTCTGGTGGTGTCTGTGCTGGCAGCTTCTGTCTGTCTGGTGGTGTCTGTGCTGGCAGCGTCTGTCTGTCTGGTGGTGTCTGTGCTGGCAGCGTCTGTCTGTCTGGTGGTGTCTGTGCTGGCAGCTTCTGTCTGTCTGGTGGTGTCTGTGCTGGCAGCGTCTGTCTGGTGGTGTCTGTGCTGGCAGCGTCTGTCTGTCTGGTGGTGTCTGTGCTGGCAGCGTCTGTCTGTCTGGTGGTGTCTGTGCTGGCAGCTTCTGTCTGTCTGGTGGTGTCTGTGCTGGCAGCGTCTGTCTGTCTGGTGGTGTCTGTGCTGGCAGCTTCTGTCTGTCTGGTGGTGTCTGTGCTGGCAGCGTCTGTCTGTCTGGTGGTGTCTGTGCTGGCAGCGTCTGTCTGTCTGGTGGTGTCTGTGCTGGCAGCGTCTGTCTGTCTGGTGGTGTCTGTGCGCTGTCGTTGTCTCTGTGCGCTGGCAGCTTCTGTCTGTCTGGTGGTGTCTGTGCAGGCGGCATCTGTGCTGGCAGCTTCTGTCTGGTGGTGTTTGTGTGCTGTCCTTGTCTCTGTGCGCTGACGGCATCTGTCTGTTGTTGTCTGTTTGTGTGTTGTCGTTGTCTCTGTGCGCTGACGGCATCTGTCTGTTGTTGTCTGTTTGTGTGCTGTCGTTGTCTCTGTGCGCTGACGGCATCTGTCTGGTGGTGTCTGTGTGCTGTCGTTGTCTCTGTGTGCTGGCGGCATCTGTCTGTCGGTGTCTGTGTCCTGTCGTTGTCTCTGTGCGCTGGCGGCATCTGTCTGTCGGTGTCTGTTTGTGTCCTGTCGTTGTCTCTGTGCGCTGGCGGCATCTGTCTGTCGGTGTCTGTTTGTGTGCTGTCCTTGTCTCTGTGCGCTGACGGCATCTGTCTGTCGGTGTCTGTTTGTGTCCTGTTGTTGTCTCTGTGCGCTGGCGGCATCTGTCTGTTGGTGTCTGTGTGCTGTTGTTGTCTCTGTGCGCTGGCGGCATCTGTCTGTCGGTGTCTGTGTCCTGTCGTTGTCTCTGTGTGCTGGCGGCATCTGTCTGTCTGTTGGTGTCTGTTTGTGTCCTGTCGTTGTCTCTGTGCGCTGACGGCATCTGTCTGTCGGTGTCTGTTTGTGTCCTGTCGTTGTCTCTGTGCGCTGGCGGCATCTGTCTGTCGGTGTCTGTTTGTGTCCTGTCGTTGTCTCTGTGCGCTGACGGCATCTGTCTGTCGGTGTCTGTTTGTGTCCTGTCGTTGTCTCTGTGCGCTGGCGGCATCTGTCTGTCGGTGTCTGTTTGTGTCCTGTCGTTGTCTCTGTGCGCTGACGGCATCTGTCTGGTGGTGTCTGTTTGTGTCCTGTCGTTGTCTCTGTGGGCTGTCGTTGTCCTCATCCTCTGTTTTTCTCTCGCAGGTGAGGTTTGCGTGGCTGCTGCTCGGCTTCTCCCTCCATCATGAAACCACGGCATTCTATGTTCCAGGCGTGGCGCCTATAAATTTCCGCCAGAATGACCCTGTAGATATAAAGGTAAGGTTGTCTCTGGTGTCGTGGCAGGTGGTATCCCACCGTAGAAATAGCTTATAGCCGCCATCTTTCTTCTCCTCCTCAGGCAGTGAAGCTGACCAGCTCCCGCACACAGCTGCCTTATGAATATTACTCCCTGCCGTTCTGCCGACCCGATCAGGTCACCTACAAAGCGGAGAATCTGGGTAAGGGGGCGCTCTAGGCGGTGTGTAATGTATGGCTGGTACCAGCTCACACACACAGTGGTACAGTCCAAACTTTGTTGCTGTGCAGAATAGATGAAACGATGTAGTGAACGTAACACAACTCTTTTCCACCATCACCAGGTGAAGTCCTGCGGGGCGACAGAATCGTGAACACCCCCTTTAAGGTATCGATGAACAGTAACAAGAAGTGTGAGATTTTATGTAACTCTCCCAGCAGCCCCCTTGTGCTTAACGGAGATGACAGCAAGCTGATCGCTGAGCGGATCCAGGAGGATTACTACGTGCACTTGTGAGTGTTAAAGGGATTTTCCATTATCACTGCGTCTGGGGTGGATGAGAACTGCCAGGTCTTCCATGACCAAACTGGTCACTCACTCTGGTCCCCCAGTTAGAGGTGGCTGTGATAGATGTCCTTAATGGGACAATCCATTGATGATCTGTGTAGCGCCACCTGTTGAGGCTCCTGTAATAATAGAAGAATTTATGTCCATGTTTTTAGAATAGCAGACAATCTGCCGGTCGCCACCAGGCTGGACGTCCATCTTGGTCATGAGGAGGACGATAAGAAGAGGGAGCGAGACGTTCAGTTTGAGCATGGCTACAGGCTGGGGTTCACCGACAACAATAAGGTAACTGTCTGGAAGAGGGCAGATCTGTATAGCAGCAACTTTAATTCCCCTCTCTATTCTGAATACACGCATCACCTGGCCGGGAGTGCATATAAATGGGGCTATAGAGAGAGAGCTGTCAGCCAGACGTGTGTGTGGCCGATAACTATTGTATATGTACGACCAGTAGCTATTGTATATGTATTGTATTGTATGTGTTTGGCCGGGAGCTATTGTATGTGTATGACTGGTAGGTATTGTATATGTATTATACATTCATGGCCAAAAGTTTTGAGAATGATACAAATATTAATTTTTACAAAGTCTACTGCTTCAGTTTTTAAAATGGCAATTTGCATGTACTCCAGAATGTTATAAAGAGGGATCAGCTTAACAGCAATTACTTGTAAAGTCAATATTTGCCTAGAAAATGAACTTTATCCCCCAAAACACATTTCAACATCATTGCAGCCCTGCCTTAAAAGGACCAACTAACATTGTTTCAGTGATTGCTCCATTAACACAGGTGTGGGTGTTGATGAGGACAGGGCTGGAGATCAATCTGTCATGATTAAGTAAGAATGACACCACTGCACACTTTAAAAGGAGGCTGGTGCTTGGCATCATTGTT
Source organism: Dendropsophus ebraccatus (assembly GCF_027789765.1). Classification (NCBI taxonomy): domain Eukaryota; kingdom Metazoa; phylum Chordata; class Amphibia; order Anura; family Hylidae; genus Dendropsophus; species Dendropsophus ebraccatus. The sequence goes on from NC_091467.1 coordinate 6,786,325, forward strand.
TCTCTTCTGGTAACCATGGTTATCTCTAAAGAAACACGTGCAGTCATCATTGCACTGCTCATAAATGGCCTAACAGGGAAGAGTATCGCAGCTAGAAAGATTGCACCTCAGTCAACAATCTATCGCATCATCGAGAACTTCAAGGAGAGAGGTTCCATTGTTGCCAAAAAAGGCTCCAGGGCGTCCAAGAAAGACCAGCAAGCACCAGGACCGTCTCAAGTGTTTCAGCTGCGGGATCGGGCTACCAGCAGGCAGGTGTGGGTTCATCTGCACTGTGCACTGTGAGGCGGAGCAAGGCCTGGTCTCAAGGAGGGCAGCAAAGAAGCCACTTCTCTCCAGAAAAAACATCAGGGACAGACTGATATTCTGCAAAAGGTACAGCGAGTGGACTGCTGAGGACTGGGGTAAAGTCATTTTCTCTGATGAATCCCCTTTCCGATTGTTTGGGACATCTGGAAAACAGATTATTGGGAGAAGATGAGGTGAGCGCTACCACCAGTCTTGTCTCATGCCAACTGTAAAGCATCCTGAAACCATTCATGTGTGGGGTTGCTTCTCAGCCAAGGGAATCGGCTCTCTCACAGTCTTGCCTAAATACACAGCCATGAATAAAGAATGGTACCAGAATGTTCTCCAAGAGCAACTTCTCCCAACCGTCCAAGAGCAGTTTGGCCATCAACAATGCCTTTTCCAGCATGATGGAGCACCTTGCCATAAAGCAAAGGTGATAAATAAATGGCTCAGGGAACAAAACATAGAGATTTTGGGTCCATGGCCTGGAAACTCCCCAGATCTTAATCCCATTGAGAACTTGTGGTCAATCATCAAGAGACGGGTGGACAAACAAAAACCAACAAATTCTGACAAAATGCAAGCATTGATTGTGCAAGAATGGACGGCTATCAGTCAGGATTTGGTCCAGAAGTTGTATGAGAGCAGCCGGGGAGAATTGCAGAGGTCCTGAAGAAGGGTCAGCACTGCAAATATTATAGACTTGCTGCAGTAACTCAGTCTAACTGTCAGTATAAGCTATTGTTACTCATAATATGATTGCAATTATATTTCTGTATGTGATAAAAACATCTGACAAACACACATAAAAACCAGAGGGCGGCAGATCATGGGAAAATATAAGATTTGTGTCATTCTCAAAACTTTTGGCCATGACTATGTATATGGCCAGTAGCTATTATATGTGTATGACCGGTAGCTATTGTATGTGTATGGCAGGTAACTATTGTATATGTATGACCAGTAGCTATTGTGTATATATGGTCGGGAGCTATTGTATGTGTATGGTCGGGAGCTATTGTATATGGCCGGCTTTACTCCCTATTATGCGTGGTCAGGCTATTATTCTAAGTAGGAGATGTAGAATGTTTGCAGAGATGTCACTAACAAAACCACCTCTTCCTCCTCTTCTAGTTTTACATCCACAATCACCTATCATTCTATCTGTACTTCCATCGGGAAGAGGTCGAAGAAAACCATGAGCCTACGTTTAGAGTTGTGAGGTTCGAGGTCGTCCCACAGAGCATCAAGATGGAAGGTGAGGAGAGCGGAGGGATCTAATACCTGTACCGGGGGCATAGTCATAGGGGGTGCAGAGCTGTTATTTTCCTGTACCGGGGGCATAGTCATAGGGGGTGCAGATCTGGGATTGTCCTGTACCAGGGGCATAGTCATAGGGGGTGCAGAGCTGGAATTGTCCTGTACCGGGGGCATAGTCATAGGGGGTGCACAGCTGGGATTGTCCTGTACTGGGGGCATAGTCATAGGGGATGCAGAGCTGGGATTGTCCTGTATTGGGGGCATAGTCATAGGGGGTGCAGAGCTGTGACTGTCCTGTACGGGAGGCATAGTCATAGAGGGGTGCAGAGCTGTCAATGTCCTGTACGGGGGGCATAGTCATAGGGGGTGCAGAGCTGGGATTGTCCTGTACCGGGGGCATAGTCATAGGGGGTGCACAGCTGGGATTGTCCTGTACCGGGGGCATAGTCATAGAGGGGTGCACAGCTGTGATTGTCCTGTACCGGGGGCATAGTCATAGGGGGTGCACAGCTGGGATTGTCCTGTACCGGGGGCATAGTCATAGGGGGTGCAGAGCTGGGATTGTCCTGTATCGGGGGCAAAGTCATAGGGGGTGCACAGCTGGGATTGTCCTGTATCGGGGGCAAAGTCATAGGGGGTGCAGAGCTGGGATTGTCCTGTACCAGGGGCATAGTCATAGGGGGTGCAGAGCTGGGATTGTCCTGTACCGGGGGCATAGTCATAGGGGGTGCAGAGCTGGGATTGTCCTGTACGGGGGGCATAGTCATAGGGGGTGCAGAGCTGTGACTGTCCTGTACCGGAGGCATAGTCATAGAGGGGTGCAGAGCTGTCAATGTCCTGTACGGGGGGCATAGTCATAGGGGGTGCAGAGCTGGGATTGTCTTGTACAGGGGCATAGTCATAGAGGGGTGCAGAGCTGGGATTGTCCTGTACCAGGGGCATAGTCATAGGGGGTGCAGAGCTGGGATTGTCCTGTACCGGGGGCATAGTCATAAAGGGTGCAGAGCTGGGATTGTCCTGTACCGGGGGCATAGTCATATGGGGTGCAGAGCTGTCAATGTCCTGTACCGGGGGCATAGTCATAGGGGGTGCAGAGCTGTGACTGTCCTGTACCGGGGGCATAGTCATAGGGGGTGCAGAGCTGTGACTGTCCTGTACCGGGGGCATAGTCATAGAGGGGTGCACAGCTGGGATTGTCCTGTACCGGGGGCATAGTCATAGGGGGTGCAGAGCTGGGATTGTCCTGTACAGGGGCATAGTCATAGAGGGGTGCAGAGCTGGGATTGTCCTGTACCAGGGGCATAGTCATAGGGGATGCAGAGCTGTGACTGTCCTGTACCGGGGGCATAGTCATAGAGGGGTGCAGAGCTGGGATTGTCCTGTACCGGGGGCATAGTCATAAAAGGTGCAGAGCTGGGATTGTCCTGTACCGGGGGCATAGTCATAGGGGGTGCAGAGCTGTCAATGTCCTGTACCGGGGGCATAGTCATAGGGGGTGCAGAGCTGTGACTGTCCTGTACCGGGGGCATAGTCATAGGGGGTGCAGAGCTGGGATTGTCCTGTACCGGGGGCATAGTCATAGGGGGTGCAGAGCTGTCATTACCCTGTACCGGGGGCATAGTCATAGGGGGTGCAGAGCTGGGATTGTCCTGTACCGGGGGCATAGTCATAGGGGGTGCAGAGCTGTGACTGTCCTGTACCGGGGGCATAGTCATAGGGGGTGCAGAGCTGGGATTGTCCTGTACCGGGGGCATAGTCATAGGGGGTGCACAGCTGGAATTGTCCTGTACCGGGGGCATAGTCATAGGGGGTGCACAGCTGGGATTGTCCTGTACTGGGGGCATAGTCATAGGGGATGCAGAGCTGGGATTGTCCTGTATTGGGGGCATAGTCATAGGGGGTGCAGAGCTGGGATTGTCCTGTACCGGGGGCATAGTCATAGGGGGTGCAGAGCTGGAATTGTCCTGTATCGGGGGCATAGTCATAGGGGGTACAGAGCTGGGATTGTCCTGTACCGGGGGCATAGTCAGATTTTGATACTAACTCTTTTAATATTGCAGATCTTAAAGGAACGCCAGAGAGGGGCTGCACCGTCCCTGAAGGCTCCAACTCTGCCCCCCAGGAGATTGAGCCCTCTAAGGAGAACAAGCTGCTGTTTACGTACTCTGTGCACTGGCAGGTGGGTGGACATTGATGTATCTGGTGTGGGTGTGGCTGGGGAGAACTCCCTGCAATTAGAATTTCTTCCACCATCTTCCAGGAGAGCGACATTAAATGGGCCTCCCGCTGGGACACCTACCTGACCATGAGCGACGTGCAGATTCACTGGTTCTCCATCATTAATTCTGTGGTGGTCGTCTTCTTCCTGTCAGGTGAGCGCACCACGCATGTACATTGTGCCTTCCACTCCACTCACATCCCAAGCTGCATTTACAACTTTGTAGCTTAAAGCTTTCCCATCTCTCCTTGTATGTTCCTGATGACCTTCATATTCATAAGCTCATTAATGTTGGATCTCATTGGCAGAATTGTGATTGCAGCTTTGGTTGTGATTGGAGCATAAGATGAGTAATGCTGCAGCTTTGGTTGTGATTGGAGTATAAGATGCTACAGCTTTGGTTGTGATTGCAGTATAAGATGCTGCAGCTTTGGTTGTGATTGGCAAATAAGATGCTACAGCTTTGGTTGTGATTGCAGTATAAGATGCTACAGCTTTGGTTGTGATTGGAGTATAAGATGCTACAGCTTTGAGGATGGTGGTGTCTCCTGCTGTACTCAGGCCTTGTCTTTCATTCCCCAGGCATCCTCAGCATGATCATCATCAGGACATTGAGGAAGGATATCGCAAACTACAACAAGGAGGATGACATTGTAGGGTCCCGTTCAGCCACATTGATACAGTGGGTGAGTCGCTTGTTTTCCTCTGACGTTCTCTGTGCTTCTCTCTGCAGGAGGACACCATGGAGGAGTCCGGCTGGAAGCTGGTGCATGGTGATGTCTTCAGACCTCCGCAGTATCCCATGATCCTTAGCTCCTTGTTGGGCTCCGGGATCCAGCTCTTCTGCATGATCCTTATTGTGATCTGTAAGTGTGTAGTGAATAAGGGGGCTATGGCAGGGGGGACAGGCTGGAGACCACCCTGTTGATGATACAGTCGGGTTCTTTGTCTCCTCTAGTTGTGGCCATGTTGGGAATGTTGTCTCCATCCAGCCGGGGAGCCCTGATGACCACCGCCTGCTTCCTCTTCATGTTCATGGGGTAGGAATATCCTATATCTTCTAGCTATTGACAAATATACAACAGGGCTGCCCTTATTTGACATTAGGAAACCTTTCCTTTTACACCGCTGTTATGTTTATTATCCTCCTTCCATTGACAATTTCTCAGGGTCTTCGGAGGGTTCTTCGCCGGTCGCTTGTACCGTACTCTGAAGGGTCATAGGTGGCGCAAAGGAGCGTTTTGTGTGAGTAACAAGTGGTGGTCACCTCCATGGAGCCTCCAAAGCTATAAAAATGCATACATCCTGTCTAATACTCCAGTCACATCCAAATCTGCATGCACAGTCCTGTGAACTATGCAGCGACGCATCCCTGATAGCTGAGATCCTAATATGGGTTATTGTTACCGATCCGTAACACTATGAGCTATTGCACGGAACCAGCAGACAGCTACCCTGATACAGGATGTCCAGCAAATTAGTGAATGCAGCTCTGGAGGTGATTGGAGTAGACTATATGATGCTAATAGAAGCAGAGATGATGTGATGTGTGTCCCTGTCCCTGCAGACGGCGACGCTGTACCCCGGGGTGGTGTTTGGCATCTGCTTCGTGCTGAACTGCTTCATATGGGGGAAGCATTCCTCCGGAGCGGTGAGTCCAGCCTTCCTGGATTTAGTTCCTCATACATGTCCCTTGTGAGGACTATAACCCCCGTCTGTGTCCCGCAGGTCCCCTTCCCCACCATGCTGGCTCTGCTGTGTATGTGGTTCGGCATCTCACTTCCGCTTGTCTACCTTGGATATTACTTTGGCTTCCGCAAACAGCCATATGACAACCCTGTACGGACTAACCAGATCCCTCGGCAGATCCCAGAGCAGCGCTGGTATATGAAGAGGTTTGTGGGGTAAGTTTCATCCCCGTTATTTAGGGGGCGAGGGCCTGGATTTGCAATTGAAATGGGGTGTCCAAATGAGTGGAGGGGCGAGGGCCTGGATGAGCCGTGGGGAGGGGTTCATATGATCAGCGGAGGGGCGAGGGCCTGGATGAGCCATGTTGGGGGGGGGGGGGGTCCATATGATCAGTGGAGGGGCGAGGTCCTGGATGAGCCATAGTGGGGGGTTGTCCATATGATCAGTGGAGTGGCGAGGGCCTGGATGAGCCATGTTTGGGGGTTGTCCATATGATCAGTGGAGGGGCGAGGTCCTGGATGAGCCATAGTGGGGGGTTGTCCATATGATCAGTGGAGTGGCGAGGGCCTGGATGAGCCATGTTTGGGGGTTGTCCATATGATCAGTGGAGGGGCGAGGTCCTGGATGAGCCATAGTGGGGGGTTGTCCATATGATCAGCGGAGGGGCGAGGGCCTGGATGAGCCATGTTGGGAGGGGGGGGGGGGTCCATATGATCAGTGGAGGGGCGAGGTCCTGGATGAGCCATAGTGGGGGGTTGTCCATATGATCAGCGGAGTGGCGAGGGCCTGGATGAGCCATGTTTGGGGGGTTGTCCATAAGATCAGCGGAGTGGCGAGGGCCTGGATGAGCCATAGTGGGGGGTTGTCCATATGATCAGTGGAGGGGCGAGGTCCTGGATGAGCCATAGAGGGGGGGTTTGTAGGCTATAACACGTCTTTCATCTGTTTCTCCCTCGCTGATGTCTGACCCCTCTTATTATCATCTCTTCCTCAGAATCCTGATGGCGGGAATCTTACCATTCGGCGCCATGTTCATCGAGCTGTTCTTCATCTTCAGTGTAAGTTATGTCGTCCGTTGTGTCGATCACTGATGGCGGCCGCTGTCACATGGAGGCTGTGTAAAGAGAACGATGATGTACGATAGGTGTATTTGTCTCTGTTACAGGCCATCTGGGAGAATCAGTTCTATTACCTGTTTGGCTTTCTGTTCCTGGTCTTCATCATCCTGGTGGTGTCCTGCTCCCAGATCAGCATTGTCATGGTCTACTTCCAGCTGTGTGCGGAGGTGAGGAGATGTACACATCTACATACCATAGACTATTGTATCATGGATCTCTAGGGCTAGACAAGGATTTGGGGCTATGGGACCCCGATAACACGCTGTATAAGCCCGTCCTGACACTTGGCGTACGTGTATGTCGCAGGCTGAGGAGCTGGCTGTGTATTACACTCACTGGCCGCCAGATGGAACCACTATTCAGCCATAATAGCCGTATATAGGTGGGTGGAGGCTCCTTATGTCACATGAATGCAAGGTACCGGGTGTTTAAGATGGCAGCTAGGGCCTAGTGAAGACTTCTAGGCTTCCACCTTAGTACTTCTAGTACCCCCTGCCAAATAACACAGCCAGAGCAATACACAGCTCAGGTCAGAATAGGGTGAATAGTGTCATTTTATGTTATATGCAGCATCCAAGGTCCAACGTGTCCTACAGAAAGAGGAGTCCTGATACAGCCTATCAATAGGCAAATAAAGAAAGGTTATGGCTCTTAAAGGGCAACTCTAGTCTTCCAATTATTATCAGCTGCCGTATGTCCTGCTGGAAGTGGTAATCTCTCCAATGTGACAGTGCTCTCTGCTGCCACCTCTGTCCATGTCAGGAACTGTCCAGAGCAGCAGAAAATCCCCATAGAAAACCTCTTCTGCTCTGGACAGTTCCTGACATGGACAGCGGTGGCAGCAGAGAGCACTGTGTCAGACTGGAGAGAATACACCACTTCCTGCAGGACAAACAGCAGCTTATAAGTACTAGAAGACTGGAGACTTTTAAATAGAAGTAAATTAGAAATCTATATAACTTTCTGGCACCAGTTGATTTAAAAAAAAAAAACATTTTTGCCAGAGTTCCCCTTTAAAAGCCATAAAACAAAAATGTTGCCAAAAACAACCTTGGCAGGAAATGCGTTAAAGCGACTCTGTCTCCACAATCTGACCCCCCCAAACCACTTGTACCTTCGGATAGCGGCTTTTAATCCAAGATCTGTCCTCGGGTCCGTTCGGCAGGTGATGCAGTTATTGTCCTAAAAGACAACTTTTAGGGTATAAACACACACACCGTATACGCAGCATATTTCCTGCTGCGATACGCAGCAAATACGCAACTAATATGCAGCAGATTAGATCTAAGTAACGGAACACAGCATCAAATCTGCTGCAGATCTGCTGCGTATACGGTGTGTGTGTTTGTACCCTTAAACTGGCAGCCCTGTGCCCAATGGCCGTAGCCTAGATTGTTTATGCATTAGGCTGGCACAACCTCTCTGTCCCTCCAGGGGTCAGATTGTGGGTACAGAGTCGCTTTAACATGTTGTGGTGAGATCTTTACACGGTCACAAGTATTCCGGTGGTCTTATGGGTGTGTCCCCTGCAGGATTACCGCTGGTGGTGGAGGACGTTCCTGGTGTCTGGAGGATCCGCTTTCTACGTACTGGTTTACGCCGTCTTCTACTTTGTGAATAAGGTAGGTCCGTGTCCCGCCCCTATTCCTGTTATAATGCGTTGACGCAAGTGTAATACATACCGCAATCCTGACCTGACGGCATGTCCAGTTACTTGCACTGATGGCGTCTCTGATCACTGCAACGCTTTCAGTCCGGGACTCTGGACTCACGGTCAGGCCGGGATCTGCATCCGTATTACGTACCGCACAGGTATCTAATCCCCTCCCTGTCTGTCTTGCAGTTGGATATTGTGGAGTTCATCCCCTCCCTCCTGTATTTCGGCTACACTACTCTCATGGTCCTCTCCTTCTGGCTGCTCACCGGGACCATTGGCTTCTACGCCGCCTACATGTTCATCCGGAAAATCTATGCGGCTGTGAAAATAGACTGATCCGGAGCTCGTGCGCAGCACTTCCAGCACAAGGCAGAGCCGGTCTCCTCCGCCAAGACGCCTCCATCACGGGACAGTAACCAATAAATCAGCCACCATCCTCCTCATCCAGAATGTATTCTTTGGTACTGTGTCCATGGCCGGGCCGAGGCGTCGGATCCTGTAACTGCGTTTTAACCTTTTGGTATTCCCATTTTTCAGTGCGGGTTTTTACTTTTTAGCCGGATCATTCCCGTCTTTACCATTCTATCCGCTCCTTTCTTCTTCCATTCTTTTTTCGTTAAATTATTATCTTCATGTGTTATTGATCAGTGGGGGGACGAGGTGCGGGAGACACTTGGACTTCTTGGTGGTTGGGCGTCTGTGGAGGAATCATCGGACTTGTCCACTGGGCACCCAGGTTTTCTACAGTTCTGGTCACATGATGAGCTGGTGGGTACCAGCGCTGCCAACCGGTAATGAACACCAGCGGGTGGGGACATTTTTGCCAAGGACTGTGAATACAATCTGAAGCATGCTTTCTCTGGGGGGGGGGGGCTTAGTCGGGAGGTTCCCTTTGTTGTTCTTTTTTTTTATTTTTATTTTGCACCAATCAAGTCCCTGGCTGAAGAGTGAACTGTTGTGACAGGGAATGGTTTAGTCCCCACATGGTTCCTTCCGCAGAGGGGGGTCAGGCTCACTTTGTTTTCTTAAAGGCACAGGACACGGACTTGGAGAGAGGTTGCGCCTCTATGTTAAAATCTTGATCATTATATAATGAAAAGTTCTGCAACTTTCCAAACTTTATCAGTTCCAGATTTCGGCTTGCTGTCGGCACTCGTATTTCTCACCCAGGAGCTTAAACTCCTCCAAGCTAGTCCTTCTCACAGCTTAGGGTTTGCTACCTTGCATCCAGGGTCCGTTCTTTCCTATCATTGGTTATAATGTGTCAGTCTGTGCCCTGGATACAACTGTACCAGAACCTGAGCTGGGATAAGGATTAGGTCTCGGAATGTTTCCTGATAGCAGACCTCTTGAAAGCTTTGAGGAAGCTGCAGATCTTTTTGTTATACGAGGATTTTATTTAAGTTACAGAAAACTTGGCACCCCCTTTTTAAGGTGGACGACTCCCTGCTCAGAGGAGGCGGACCTGATAGTTTATCGTTTGCTCCACCCACATCTATTATCTGCACTCACAGGAGGGGGGTGTCTGTGAGCCGAGACCAATATGAAGGAATCAGTGTTCCTAGTTCATGGACCCCTCAAATCTATGAGCCCCATCATTACCCCTCCCCTTGGGGTGATAATAGGTTGGCTGGAGTAGAATCCCCACCCCCTTTGATGTTAATATCTGGCGTCCTTTGCATATCTGAGATGACCTCCTATTGGGTCCAGGCTGTCATGGCCGCCTCCTTTTTTGTTAGGGTGATGAGTTCACTTTAAATTATTTTCCAGTTTTAATGAATATTCTTGGAAATTATTGACTTGCCTTGATTTTTTTTTTTTTTACTGTTCATCTTTATGTCCTTTTGTAAATAAATGCCCCTTCAGGTGTTTCATGCTGGTGGCGATCTGCTTTGTAGCAATGACCAGAGCTTCCAGCTGCAGGATTGGGGTACGGCCTGATGACCAGGGCCTTCTCACTGCAGGATTGGGGTACGGCCTGATGACTAGAGCCTTCTCACTATAGGACTGGGGTACGGCCTGATGACCAGAGCCTTCTCACTGCAGGATTGGGGTACGGCCTGATGACCAGAGCTTCCAGCTGCAGGATTGGGGTACGGCCTGATGACCAGAGCTTCCAGCTGCAGGATTGGGGTATGGCCTGATGACCAGAGCCTTCTCACTATAGGACTGGGGTACGGCCTGATGACCAGAGCTTCCAGCTGCAGGATTGGGGTACGGCCTGATGACCAGAGCCTTCTCACTATAGGACTGGGGTATGGCCTGATGACCAGAGCCTTCTCACTATAGGACTGGGGTACGGCCTGATGACCAGAGCTTCCAGCTGCAGGATTGGGGTATGGCCTGATGACCAGAGCTTCCAGCTGCAGGATTGGGGTACGGCCTGATGACCAGAGCCTTCTCACTGCAGGATTGGGGTACGGCCTGATGACCAGAGCTTCCAGCTGCAGGATTGGGGTATGGCCCGATGCAGGATTTATATTGAGATACTATACTATAAAGGAGAATTTTATTTCCGTTATCCTCTTCTATCTTGATAACCCATCACTCTTAATCCCCCCCGTCCAATACTTAGAAAGGGTGATACAAGAGAACAAAAAAAACAAAACAGTGCCACACCTGTCCACAGGTTGTGTGTGGTATTGCAGCTCTATTCCCATCAGTAAAGCTGAGCTACAGCAGCAGACACAACCCACTGATAGGTGTTGCTCTAATCATGTCCTTCAGTATGTCATGAATAACACTTTACGGTACTGCTGCAATCCTCTTAACCTGGAGGGCCGTTCATGGAATGGACCATGAGGCTCCTAAAATGTAAATGCCATGTAGAGTATTGATCTGTAGTGTCTGGGCCCATAGAGCCGAAGTACCTGGTGCAATACACACCAGCCCCATACTGTATAATTGGGGAGAGCCACCGACTTACAATGTAGCGGCCTCTAGGGGTCACTAGAGAGAAGTGCTCATCTGCATACATTTTTCCCATGAAGCACAACGGCCGTTGGGTCTCCCCAATGAGAAGCAGCACTCCGTCACTCATACAGCGCATAAAGGACTCCACGCCCCATCTCCTCTATTAAATGTTTATTTAGCAAACTTCACTCTTTAAACCAAAAAAATATAACATTATTTCTGCCCATCCCCCCCGTAATACAAAAAAAACTGAATGGTTTCTGCTAATCGACCGAAAACTATTTATATCAAAGTGCTACAATGTCAGTGATTGGTCCGCAGTGCCAGGACGAGGCTAGCGGCTCCACCTGTTACAGCGGCCGGGGCTGTAACACTGGAGGGGCACTTCCTGAACGCTACAACTACGTTAACACTGAAGGTTTTGCTATTGAGGTTTGGTTAAAGCGTGGAACCATGTGGTGGGTACAAATCCCCCAGGTAGGCACATACAAGTAAAATGTGATCACATGACTGCGCCGCTTGAAGTGGAATGCCACCTTCTGTTATCTTCTGCCACTTCAGATTGCAGGAGCTGAGCCCATATCACCAAAGGAACTGGCAGCCATTGAACTTTTCATACATTGTCTGTTGTCCTCCACTCATTTGATGCTGTAATCAAGAACCAATGTTCCCTGTCAGCAGATCACAGCGGGTGGAGTGCCCCTTTAATTCATAAAAACATTAGAGCAATGTTCCCAAAACTGTGACACTCCATCTTTTACAAAACTACAACCTCCATCTGTCATCTGAAAAAGAGCACTAGTGCAAAACCTTAAGGGTAGGTTCACACTACGAAACCTGAGCGGAGAATTTCCGACAGATTCCATAGCTCGTACTTGTTCACGGTTGCGTGCTTTTCGCTGGCTTCATAGACACCATTCTAGGCGGCCCGATTCCGCTATCTGCCAAAAGAATTGACATGTCAATTCTTTCGTGGGAATGCGGAATCCGCCCGTACATAGGATGATGTCTCTGGTGCGGGTGGAGAGGCGCTTGGCCATGAACAGGTACGAACTACGGAATCTGTGGGAAATTCTCCACTCAGGTTTCATAGTGTGAATCTACCCTTACATAACTACAACTCCCATCGTGCACTGACAAAACCAAGTTCAACGGCCATATTTACACATTCAGTAAATTGACTGCGGATCCTGTGGATTATGGACACGTCAATACATGTCCTCGTATGGGCTGTAACTGCTGTACAGGTTCACCCATACAAGTCTATGGAAGCAGAAGAAACGTCTGTAACATCCTCCGAAAATATGGATCACATTATTACAACTATTCACCTTCCTGATTTTTCTGCGTATTACGGATGAACTTTGCCCATTTTTTTGTGTGTGGATTGTGGCCATAATATACAGTGTGAATGAGGCCGAAGGCTGTCAGGGCACCGGGGGACAATGTAGTTTCTTGGTGTATTTTTATTTGCAAATGGCAACTCCCTCAATACCTTTCCAGTGGAGAAGAACAAATTCCCCAGGGGGCCTGGAAAAGCTGGATGCAATCCTAGGAAACAGGGCTGGATCAGGGCCAGCTTTTCCAGGCACCCTGGGAGAAGCGCCTGATAAGCAGATTACAGAGGTAACGGATCGCTTCACTTATATTATAAATTCGCTCATCGCTACTTTCAAGCCTTCAGCCGTTCAGTGCATGATGGGAGTTGTAGTTTTGCAACATTTGCATAAATTAAAAAAACATGCGGCTTTTCAACTTTTGCAGATGTACAACTCCTCCTGGCTGATGGGGCATGCTGGGAGTTGGAGCTTTGCATCAGCTGCAGATCCACAGGTTGGGATCACTGCATTCCGTCTGATAGGTTTCATGGTTTCTGGAAGTCTCTCCGCCTCTTTATATAATTGTAGTCCATCTCCTCCTGTCATGTCAGGTGAATATCGGTGATAGAAGCTCCGCTATACTGGTGCAATGCTCTGCTCCTGGAGGGGATTCAGAGCTCTGCCTCAGAAAGTGCTTCTAATTATATATATATATATATATATATATATATATATATATATATATATATAATTATATTTTATAGGGAGAACTCTCACCAGTCTGCACAAGTAAGGCAAATCTATACAAATAAAAGGAGTGAATTGGGAATATTCCTGATCCTACAGTCAACATGAACAAAGTTGAGGACTCTTTGCTATCAACAGGGGGCAGTGCAGGCTGGAGAGCTGCTGTGAGTATAGTCCATTAAACTGATATATTCTTACCCTCTGCATGATGGTGGACATTTCCTTTAAAAGGGATTGCTCACCAATTTGTTTTTCTTTCTAATCAACTGGTGCCATAGATTTGATTATTACTTAAATTAAAAAAACTTCAGTCTTCCAGTACTTATCAGTTGCTGTATGTCCTGCAGGAAGTGGTATATTCTTTCCAATCTGGAGAGGAGAGGTTTTCTGTGGGGGATTTGCTTCTGCTCTGCACAGTTCCTGACATGGACAGAGGTGGCAGCAGAGAGCACTGTGTCAGACTGGAGAGAATATACCACTTCCTGCAGGACATACAACAGCTGATAGTACTGGAAGACTAGTAGAAATAAATTACATATCTCTGGCATCGGTTTTTGGTGAACTATCCCTCTCGTGCTGCACAACTACAACTCCCAATATACCCTACCGGCCAAATGCTATAACAAGGTGCATGCTGGGAGTTGCAGTTTTAGAAGAATTGGAGAGTTAGGGCTCTTTTACACGTAAAGATTATCGTTATAACATTTGGGTTTAGGCGATACTCTTTCCGCATGTATTCCGGCAATAATAAAGCCGCTAACGAAAACGTGCTTATGTGTCGGTAATTGCATCTTTTGAGCAACCATAAAATCATTGTTAATCTTGGTGTGTGCGCACATTGTTCATACACTAAGTATACAAACCATGGTAATTGTCATTGTGACTATCGTTCCGTGTATTAAGGTCAATGATTTTAGGTCGTTTACAATCGTTTATCGGTGTAAATGAAAAATCGATTAATCTTATACAGGGATGGGGAACCTGCCGCCCTCCAGCTGCTGCAACACTACAATTCCCATCATGCCTGGAGAGCTGAAGCTTTGGGTGTCCAGACATGATAGGGGTTGTAGTTTGTTCCCCATCCCTGTTCTCTAAGGACCCTTAGACTGAAGCAATACGGAAATGGAGACGTCTTGGGGCCAATGTATAGTTTAACTCTCTGTTCACATTTATAGAGCGGAGTGGGAAATTTTCTAATATGTAAAAAATAAGTATCTCCTATATAGATTCTATCAAAGTAAATTCTTAAGGCTTTAAGTGCTGATATAAGGAAATACAACCCGAATCTGGAAAGAACAAGTGTTTGGGCTACTAGGAGGGGAGGGGGGGAGATTGGCTTTTTTGGGGGTTGAATGTGAGTAGGAATAATCTGACTTCACTACAGAACAGTTAACTTCAACCAGTGAAACTTAAAAGGGAACTCCAGCAAAAAAAAACAAAAAAAAAACCTCTGTATTTCAGATCAGCTGGTGTTAGAAAGTTATACAGATTTTTACTTTACTTATAATTAACAATTTCCAGTTTTCTGGTACTCATCAGCTGCTGTATGTCCTGCAGGAAGTGTATTCTCTCCAGTCTGACACAGTGCTCCCTGCTGCCACCACTGTCCATGTCAGGAACTGTCCAGAGCAGGAGAGGTTTTCTATGGGGATTTGCTGCTGCTCTGGACAGTTCCTGACATGGACAGAGGTGGCAGCAGAGAGCACTGTGTCAGACTGGAGAGAATACACCACTTCCTGCAGGACATACAGCAACTGATGAGTAGTGTAAGACTGGAAATTGTTAAACAGAAGTAAATTACAAATCTTACCAGTTGATTTGGGGGGGGGGGGGGGGGTGTATTTTGCCAGAGTACCCCTTAAAGCTGTTGCAGGACTATAGTCTGGTTTTGCCTCTGGTTGGGATCGCTGTCACTGTTGCTGAGCATGCTGGGACTTGTTGTTTTGCAGCAGCTTAGAGCTGACTGTAGCTGACGCACAGTGTTAATACTTTCGTACTGCAGGGTATGATGGCTATCAGGCTTCAGCTGCCGTGGAATCTCATTGGCCTCTCGCACTTATGTGACAGGAAGTCAATTACTGATACACTAGTCAGCACAGCACATAGAGGAGTGGAGTTATCTCTGATCCCGGCCACTGCAACAGTCACATACCTGCACACCGGGCGGCGGATGTCACCGAGGGGTTAATACAGAACAGATCTGCTATACATTATCTGTATAGTGTTTTAGTGACATCACTGGGGGGGGGGGGGGGGGGCAGTGATGATGTCATCTGCCTTGCTGTCTAGGGGAGACGTTCACTTCTATAGATTATACTATATTATGTCACACAGACCAAGAGCTGTAATAAGACAATCGCTGGAGTGGCACTGGGTCACATGATTCTGATGCAGAATTCCCAGGTGTCCTCTCTTCTGGAATACAGAGGAAGAACGTCCCCTGTGTAGAACCCTGGCAGCTAACAGAGAACAGCAGCTTCCACCGTCCCCATGGGGCTTCTCCCATCTTGAGTCAGTGTTGTATTGTCACCATACCCCAGATCTCTGCTTGCTGTCAATGAAAATAAGATGGCAGCCGCCTCATCACACTGTATCTACAGCTCCAGGACGGCTTATTCCTTCGCTGACAGCAGGCAGAGATCTTACAACCAGGGAAGAAGCAAGACACACATTGTATTAGGACGTAGCAGAAGTTATGGTATCATTACACTTTATAGTGTAAACCCCGGGGGACCCCTGTATTGTGGTTGTCGGACTACCAGGATTTTAAATGGATAGTTCAATTCAGCTGGTGCCAGAAATTTGTAATTTACTTCTATATAAAAATCTCCACTCTTTCAGTACTCATCAGCTGCTGTATGTCCTGCAGGAAGTGATGTATTCACTATCGTCCAATTGGCAGCACAACAGATGGGGTGTCTCCGCCCCTGTGAACCCATGGACAAGGGAATATTTTAATGAGGTAAAATTAGTAAACCCCCTCCGGTATAACTAGCCCCCTTCGGCATCCACCCCCTTGAGTTTTTTTTTTTTTTTTCTTGTCCTGTAGACCCATGGCTATGGGGGCACAGCTGTGGTCTGTGCTCAGGCTAAGAAAAATTACTTAATTTAGTGGCTGGGCCGGATTTCTGGCTTGGCTGCTTACTTTATAGCTTTCCCCAGTAGGTACCTTTTAGGCTTGTGCTGGGGAGATGTCCTTTGGCTGCGGGCAGTGCAGCTTCTTACGAAGCAGGCTCCAGGCTGCATCGCTGCGCAGATGGAACACAGCGTAGCACAGAACACGAAGGACGTGGCACACAGTCTTCCTGGATCGCGGACCGGAAGTGACGTCCGGAAGTCAGAGGTCGACTTCCGGTAAACGCAGAAAGTGATAGTAAGAATCGCGTGTTATCGGGGACTGCAGCGGAGGATCAGATGGCAGGTATGGCGGCGGAATAGTGCCCTTTAGCACCTGTGTTTATGGAGGCTTTTTTGACTTTGCCCAGGTACCTAGGAGGCAGATGAAGGGGGCGGAGCCACACTTATGGCGCCAGAGGGAGTGTATTTAAACCAGACTGCACGCTGGGGAAGTGGCTGATAATACACTGGATTGCAGCACTGCACTCTGTTACTCAGCTTTACTATAACTGCGTTTCTGGAAGGACGTTCTGTGACTACAGCCCAAGGTAGCGAGTATCCAGCTGCTGGTGTGGTGAGCTATACTTGACAGTATATTTTAATGATTATAGATATATATGTGTTACAGATGTTTAGAGAATCTAGCAGAAGCTCCCATGGGCACAAGAGTGCCTCAAAGCACAGGAATTTATGTTGTATTCGCTGTGGTAAGTCTCGGACTGACCGTATGCTAGTGTCTTATACATTATGGGGAATCTTATTATAGTATGTCCCCCCTTTTTCTTTCATTTATAGACAAGCCCCTACCTGAGGGCACTGAGTCTATGATGTGCCAGGACTGCCGCAGCAGCATACCTAACACGGATGACGTGGTCGTCTGGGTGAAGGACTTTGTCCAGCAGTCTATTGGGGAACTAAGGGACTCCCTGAAAGGCAGACCAAAGAAGAGGGCACGCAGAAGTAATTCCTCTCCGCTGGGTTCCCATTCTGAACAGGAGTTCACCATCATAGCAGAGGCTGGTGCTTCATCCTCATCATCCTCAGACTCCTCCTCCTCTGAAGATGAGGAGGTTAGACCGGGAAAGAGTTATTTTCTGGTTGACAGGATCCAAAAATTGGTGAAAGCTGTCTTAATTGAAATCAATCCTACTGATAATTCAGAGTCAGCATCAACCTCTAGGGGGGAGGCTTTCCACCTGGAGGATAAGGTTATGGACATGATAAAAGCTGAGTGGAAGAAGCCTGAAAAATCGGCAATTCTCAGTAAAAGATTTAAATTAATGTATAATATGAGGGAGGAGCAGACCAAGGATTGGCTGGCTCCACCGAAAGTGGATGTAGCAATTGCTAAACTCTCAAAATGCACTATAGTGCCGGCAGAGGATGGGTCTAGTCTGAAAGACCCAATGGACCGCAGAGTGGAAGTGGCCCTCAAAAGGTCCTATTCAGCTGCGGCTGCTCAAACATCAGTATCAGTATCTTCCTTTGAAGTAGCCAGGTCACTTAGGAGGTGGTTGGCCAAGACTCAAGATGAGTTAGAGAAAGGTGTTAAGAGAGATGATATTCTCTCACAATTTAAAAGTATAAACTTGGCTATCGACTTCCTATGTGACTCCTCTTCCCAACAGATTAGGTTGGCATCTAGATCTATGGCACTGTCTACGGCTGGTAGGAGGGCTTTGTGGTTAAAGCCATGGTCGGGTGATAACCCATCCAAATATCATCTTTGTAACCTGGAGTATAATCCAGGGCAATTATTTGGGGAAGAGCTGGATGCTCTGATGGAAGAGCTTTCAGATAAGAAGGGGAAGTCCCTTCCCCAGTTACCAACAGGCCGTAGACAGTTTAAGAAAGGGAGATCCCCTCAGAAGGGAAGGCAGTCTAGATATTCTAACCGTGGGAGAGGTACCACAAGGCAGACGGCAAAAGAGGGAGCCAAAAAGCCAGATTTTTGACTGCAAAGATATTCCGGTAGGAGGAAGGCTATCTTTTTTGGGGGGAAACCTGGGCATCTGCAATAAAAGATACCTGGGTCATAAATAAGGTTCGGTTTGGTTATGGTCTCCCATTAAATCCTCTCCCTGTAGAAAGGTTTTTAATTTCAAGAGGTTTGGATGGCGACAGAGGAAGGGTTCTGGAACAGCAAGTTCTACACCTAATCGCCATATCGGCTTTGCAGGAGGTTCCTCCACTAGAAAGAGGGGAAGGGGTATATTCCCCGATATTTTTAGTTCCAAAACAGTCAGGGAAATGGAGACTGATCATAGATTTACGTTATTTAAACAAGTTCATAATAATAAAGAGGTTCCGGATGGAAACCATAAAATCCGTAAAGTCTATCATCCTACGGGGAGATTTTATGGCATCCCTGGATCTCCAGGATGCCTATTTTCGTGTGCCAATCCTCCCAAGTCACAGGAAATACCTAAGAATTGCCCTGCCCCTTCAGGGTCAAATCAGACACCTGCAGTTCAAGGTACTGCCTTTCGGCATATGCACGACGCCCTTCATCTTTACTAAAATCTCATCAGTAGTGGCAGTACTGAGACTTCAGGGGATAAGGATAGTTCCTTATCTAGACGATTGGCTCATTATGGCGCCGACTGCAGACCTCCTATGCACGCAGACCAATGTGGTTCTGGATTTCCTCCATCAGCTAGGCTGGGTGGTAAATCTAGAGAAATCAGACCTAGAGCCTTCGACCAACAAGGCCTTCCTGGGATTCGTGATAGATACATGAAGCTTTTTCTATCCCTCCAAAGAAAGTACAGGATAAGGCAGGGTTGTCTTTTCCTTTCTTCTCCACGCCAGGTGTCCATACATACCCTAATAAAATTCCTAGGACTTCTTTCATCAACAACAGAAGCGGTACCGTGGGCGCTATGGCACCTCAGACATCTCCAACAGGAAACTCTCAAGGTATGGAACAGGGATCTGACTACATTAGACCGGACTCACATCCTATCTGTAAATACAAGACTGTCACTCAGATGGTGGCAAGAAGTGAGGGATGGGATGGACCTGCTAGATCCAGTGTACGAGATAGTTACCACGGATGCATCAGGAACAGGATGGGGAGCCCATCTTCGTCAGATGCAAGTTTCAGGCTCCTGGACACAAGAAGAAAGAGGTTTGTCTTTAAACGTAAGGGAGCTAAGGGCCATATTCAAGGCCCTAAGTTACTTCAAGCACATGCTCTATCGCTTGTTATATCAATCGCTTGTTATATCAACAAACAGGAAGGTACAAGATCCCAGGCCCTTCTCAAGGAAGTGGAAAGGATTATGGTATGGGCAGAAGGGAAGATAACGAGGTTATCTGCAGCCCACATCAAAGGATCCAACAATGTGATAGCGGACAGGTTGAGTCGAGGACTCACGGTGCCAGGGGAATGGTAACTGAACAATACAATTTTCACTCAACTGGTGGAGCGGTGGGGTCTGCCACAGGTAGACCTGATGGCAACGAGACAAAACACCAAGCTGAACTAATTCTGTTCTCTTTACAGGGAGGACAATCCAATGGTGGTGGATGCCCTATCAATCGCTTGGGATTTTCAACTAGCCTATGTGTTCCCACCGCTACCATTAATACCGAGGGTATTAGCGAAAATTCGTCAGAGCCACAGGGCCGTATTTACCACTAGGCACCCGTGGTCCAGTGCCTAGGGCAGCACCAGGGAGCAGGGGGACAGAAAAAACTATTTTTTTTGTTTCCCTCCTCCCGTTCAGACTTGCCAGTAAATCTGGTGTCTTTTCCAGGGGGGCGGGGGGTATGGTGGTATTGGTCAGGTCTGTTATCGCCAATAGGTGCGTGAAGATGGGGCGTCTTCAGGTTTAGTGCCTAGGGCAGAAGCAGCTGTCAATACAGCCCTGCAGAGCCAGACGAATGTGATCGCCATAATCCCCTTTTGGACCAAAAGATGCTGGTTTCCACAGCTCCTGAGCATGAGCAAGGGAGTATACTGGAGGCTTCCCGAGAGAGGATATCTCAGGGCAATCAGCTCTGCAAGAGTCTCAGAGCTTTCAACCTGACAGCTTGGAGACTAACCAAACCTTATTGACAGCGGGACGACTGTCTCAAAGGGTTTTGGACACACTCGCTCATTCTAGGAGTGAGGCGACTAATAAGGCCTACAGAAGGATTGGAGGAATCTTTCAGAAATGGGCTAAAACAAGACAGGTAGATCCAGTAAATCCGACAATAGCTCAGATTCTTGAATTCTTGCAGGACGGGTTTGATAAGGGACTGAAACCTAATTCCATCAGGGTAGAGATTGCAGCCTTATCATGCCTACTTAACAGGAGGTTACTGCAGAGTAAAGAAGTAAAAGACTTCACCAGAGCAATCTCACGGTTAAGACCTACGGTAATTAAACCTGTTCCGGCTTGGGATCTCGCTTTGGTGTTGAGACAACTGTGTAAGTCACCTTTCAAACCGTTTGATTCGGTGGACATTAAAAATCTTACCTTTAAGGTCACCTTCCTCCTGGCAGTGACCACAGCTAAAAGGGTAGGAGAGTTGCATGCTCTTGCAGCAAAAGAACCTTATACAACCTTCTTTGAGGATAAGGCGATATTGAGGTATCTCCCAGACTTTCGTCCTAAATACTCTTCTTTCTCGAACATTAATCATTCCATCATATTGCCAAAATTTTCTCCAGAATCGCTGGAGCAGGAAGAAGACTTTTCCACCCTGGACTTGGTGAGAGCGTTGAAGATATACTTGGACAGAACTTCTTCTTTTAGGAAGGAGGAGAATTTGCTCATCCTTTTCCATGGTCGGAATAAAGGAAAGAAGGCGTCAAAACCATCTATATCCCGCTGGATATGCGACTGCATTAACTCTTGCTACTCTATGGGGGATAAACAACCACCAGACTTTACCAGGGCACACTCGACAAGAGCTGTGTCCACTTCCTGGGCGGAAAGATGTTCCGTCCCCTTAGACCAGATTTGCAATTCTGCAACTTGGTCCACTGCACTTACTTTTGTCAAACATTATAGGATTGACTCCCTCATCTCTAGACAAAACATTGTTTGCTAGATCCGTTCTAAGTTCTGTAATGGCATAGAGCCCTCCCTATGGGGGTGTTTTCTTGCTAAATCCCCATCTGTTGTGCTGCCAATTGGACGATAGGGAAGTTAACATATTGCATGTTAATGTGTTTTCCCTGAGTCCTATTGGCAGCACAAGACTCCTGCCCTACACTGTACTTTAAAATTTACTCAAGGGGGTGGATGCTGAAGGGGGCTAGTTATACCGGAGGGGGTGGGGTTTTACTAATTTTACCTCATTAAAATATTCCCTTGTCCATGGGTTCACAGGGGCGGAGACACCCCATCTGTTGTGCTGCCAATAGGACTCAGGGAAAACACATTAACATGCAATATGTTAACTTCTCTCCAGTCTGACACAGTGCTCTCTGCTGCCACCTTTGTCCATGTCAGGAAATGTCCAGAGCAGCAGCAAATCCCCATAAAAAACCTCTCCTGCTCTGGACAGTTCCTGACATGGACAGAGGTGGCAGCAGAGAGCACTGTGTCAGACTGGAGAGAATACACCACTTCCTGCAGGACATACAGCAGCTGATAAGTACTGGAAGACTGCAGACTTATTAAAAGAAGTAAATTACAAATCTCTGCCACCAGCTGATTTGATTTTTTTTTTTGTTTGTGAACTACCCCTTTAATCCAATTCATGGCTGACAGGCTGGTTGCTATGGATATATTGTCCCCCTGTTGGAGGGGGATCGTGGCATGACTACTACAATAAGCGGGTAAGACACTGGTTGTCAGGAGGAGGGGCGATTGTGGGCAGAACCAGGGCAGTCCCTAAGGTGCCCACCAGGGGGGCGGCAGAGCTCTGAGGAATAGCTTATGTCACAATTCACACTGTAAACTGCGTAGTGAGGTACTAAGAGTGGCCGCTACCACCAAGGTTAGTAAACAAACCCATCGGAAACAGCTCCAAGCGGTCGTCTCGGTGTCCGGGCACAGATCTGTCAGAGGTAGATGAGACTTGGCACTGGTCTGGGGTACTTGGCTTAGTGGCTGGCGGAGGGGGCTGTGATCATATGGTTCTTATTGATGCAAGTCTTGTGCTTGAAAAACATCGTCCACCATCTTGTTCCATGCCCCGCCCCCTGCCGCCATCTTCACATTTTTTCTTTCGGGGTTGGGATCGCTCTGGTTTCCACAGGGTGGTGGAATGGCGCAGCGTCTGATCCTGAGGTAATTGGAAGAGGAACAGCTTCAAAACCGGACAAATAAAAGTAATTCCGAGGCCTTGAAATGCGGTAACAACAAAACAAATGATGGCAGGTGGGGCCAAAATATGGTCACGCCGCGGTGCCACATGTTTTCTCTAGGTATGATATGAGGTAAGAAGCGGTCTCACCGGGGTTACTTGAAGGCTTGGTGAAACTGAGGCAATGTTGTAGGGTTAATGTCTGAGGTATAGTGAGGCAGATCGCTGGCACAGCCGCCCCCGCCCGCTGCCAGGAACTGCTGACTCTCCCCCGCTGCCGCCGGGATCTCACCGTTGGCTAATGGGGGAAAATTAACCGGCAAAAAGCTGAGGAAATGGTTAAAGTCTATGCCCGATGCCAGGGGATCGCACAAGGCAGAGAGGTAAGACTCGTCCAATGCTGCCTGCGGCGTACATGGCGCCATGTCAGGCGAAGTGAGGGACAGCCCCCCGTCAGACATGAAAGGATCCATTTCACTTTTGGGGAGATATGAGGTAGACGTGAACTGGAACCTGCTGGGCGGGTCGGCGGAGAATGCGGGCACGCTCTCAGGGGGGTAAGGGAGCCCCAAGGACAATGAGGTTGGCACTAAGGACTGGGGAATGCCAGCGCCAGGGATGGGCTGGAATGGCGTAGTGTACATCATGTCTCTGGGCTGCATGCACATGATGGAGCCCCACTCTTCCTTCACCACTGTGGACTGGCAGCTCATGTGGCTCAGGTCGTCTTGCGGTTCGGTCTTAATTCGGGGGACCTCCTCGCAGTGGCTCTTCTTCATATGGCGCGTCAGGTGATCTTTGCGCCCAAACATCTGAGCGCAGCAGTGACACTGGAAATCCTTGCGGCCGGTGTGCACCACCAGGTGGCGTCGGACGTCCTTGCGGGTGTAGAAGCAGCGGTCGCAGTGCTCGCAGGGGTACTTCTTTTCCCGATTGCCCATGGACGGCCGGTGGTTGTGGCTCTTCAGGTGCTCCAGCACGGACTGGCGGTCTCGGAATACCTGCAGGCAGATGGCACAGCTGAGGTCCCCCCTGGCAATGGCGTGTAAGGCGAGGTGGCGGCGGTGGCCGTACTTGGTGCTGTAGTTCTTGCTGCACTCTGGACACTGTAGGGCCACACGGTTAGGGTTGTGGGTCTGCAGGTGGTTCTTCAGGTGGTCCTTCCGGTGGAACATTTTGCCACAGTGTGAGCATTGGTGGGATTTCTGCATAGAGTGAGTGGCCATATGCCTGCGGGAGGAGGACAGAAAAAGATAGTAAAGTCACTGCTGTATACCCAACACCGCCGTATACCCATCACCGCCGTGTACCCAACACCGCCGTGTACCCATCACCGCCGTGTACCCATCACCGCCGTGTACCCATCACCGCCGTGTACCCATCACCGCCGTGTACCCATCACCGCCGTGTACCCATCACCGCCGTGTACCCATCACCGCCGTGTACCCATCACCACTGTGTACCCTGGACTCCAGAATGAAACAGTAGAGAAGTGATACAATTGTATCCAGTGTAGAAAATGCTCTGTGAGCTCTACAGACTATACTCCACACTGATACATTGTACATAGCTAGTCCTGTCTATAGACAATGCTCTGTGAGCTCCACAGCCTGGATTCCAGACTGATACATTGTACATAGCTAGTCCTAGCTAGTCCTGTCTATAGACAATGCTCTGTGAGCTCCACAGCCTGGATTCCAGACTGATACATTGTACATAGCTAGTCCTGTCTATAGACAATGCTCTGTGAGCTCCACAGCCTGGATTCCAGACTGATACATTGTACATAGCTAGTCCTGTCTATAGACAATGCTCTGTGAGCTCCACAGTCTGGATTCCAGACTGATACATTGAACATAGCTAGTCCTGTCTATAGACAATGCTCTGTGAGCTCCACAGCCTGGATTCCAGACTGATACATTGTACATAGCTAGTCCTGCTTTCAGCTGTACCCAGTGTAGACAATGCTATGTTATCAGGAGGAAGAACCCCCTTTAACATACATGTGACTGCTGGGAGTTGTAGTTCTATGTGAGTGACAGCTTTTGGGGGTACACTGCTGATGGGGGTGCCCCCTGTACCTGCACAGCTTGTACTTGGATGCGAAGGTCTTGTCACAGAGCAGCTGGGGGCAGGTGAACCTGCGGGGGAGGGGTGGGCTCTCCTGCTCACTGCTACAGGGGGCATGGAGCCTGGTGTCGGTGTCATGCAGGATCTTGCTGTGGGCTGGGACTCCCTCCGCTTTCCACTCGGTGGTATGATCGTTGTTTGCAGCATCAAAGAAAAGTGTCTTCATGGCAGAAGCGCGGGTGATACGGCCACGGGCGCGGTCATTTCACCATCGGTGCCAATGCGATGCCAGCCCTGGGGAAGGGAGAACAGAGGATTAGTGCTGAGGCTTCTCACCTGGGTGATATGCCCTGTGTCACCCACCCCGGGATGGATGTAGGTGGTATAATCTGCCGGTCACATGACCTGGGGGAGGGGGATCTCACCTGCTGGTTATGGGGGATCACCCCTCCGGGAGACAGCGCAGGAGACCTCTCACCATCTTCCAACCTGCAAGTACAAGACATGGTGGTCAGCAGGGGCCGTGGGGGGGAGGGGGGCCGCAGGATACTGAGCAGTATATGGGTGCATGGGGGCTGCTGGGGTATACAGCCTGTGTGGCTATATATAGGACTAGAGGGGATTGTTGGTGTGGGGAGGGGGCTGTCATGATTTTATGGGGTTACATAGGTGTATGATTATATATACAGGGTTACATAGGTGTATGATTATATATACGGGGTTACATAGGTGTATGATTATATATAAGGTTACATAGGTGTATGATTATATACTGGGTTACATAGGTGTATGATTATATATAAGGTTACATAGGTGTATGATTATATATAAGGTTACATAGGTGTATGATTATATATAAGGTTACATAGGTGTATGATTATATATATGGGGTTACATAGGTGTGTGATTATATATAAGGTTACATAGGTGTATGATTATATATACGGGGTTACATAGGTGTATGATTATATATAAGGTTACATAGGTGTATGATTATATATAAGGTTACATAGGTGTATGATTATATATAAGGTTACATAGGTGTATGATTATATATAAGGTTACATAGGTGTATGATTATATATAAGGTTACATAGGTGTATGATAATATATATGGGGTTACATAGGTGTATGATTATATACGGGGTTACATAGGTGTATGATTATATATACTGGGTTACATAGGTGTATGATTATATATAAGGTTACATAGGTGTATGAATATATATACGGGGTTACATAGGTGTATGATAATATATATGGGGTTACATAGGTGTATGATTATATATACGGGGTTACATAGGTGTATGATTATATACGGGGTTACATAGGTGTATGATTATATATAAGGTTACATAGGTGTATGATTATATATAAGGTTACATAGGTGTGTGATTATATATACGGGGTTACATAGGTGTATGATTATATATGGGGTTACATAGGTGTATGATTATATATGGGGTTACATAGGTGTATGATTATATATAAGGTTACATAGGTGTATGATTATATATAAGGTTACATAGGTGTATGATTATATATACGGGGTTACATAGGTGTATGATTATATATACGGGGTTACATAGGTGTATGATTATATATACGGGGTTACATAGGTGTATGATTATATATAAGGTTACATAGGTGTATGATTATATATAAGGTTACATAGGTGTATGATTATATATAAGGTTACATAGGTGTATGATTATATACGGGGTTACATAGGTGTATGATTATATACGGGGTTACATAGGTGTATGATTATATACGGGGTTACATAGGTGTATGATTATATACGGGGTTACATAGGTGTATGATTATATATAAGGTTACATAGGTGTATGATTATATATAAGGGGTTACATAGGTGTATGATTATATATAAGGTTACATAGGTGTATGATTATATATAAGGTTACATAGGTGTATGATTATATATGGGGTTACATAGGTGTATGATTATATATAAGGTTACATAGGTGTATGATTATATATAAGGTTACATAGGTGTATGATTATATATAAGGTTACATAGGTGTATGATTATATATACGGGGTTACATAGGTGTATGATTATATATAAGGTTACATAGGTGTATGATTATATATAAGGTTACATAGGTGTATGATTATATATAAGGTTACATAGGTGTATGATTATATATAAGGTTACATAGGTGTATGATTATATACGGGGTTACATAGGTGTATGATTATATATAAGGTTACATAGGTGTATGATTATATACGGGGTTACATAGGTGTATGATTATATATAAGGTTACATAGGTGTATGATTATATATAAGGTTACATAGGTGTATGATTATATACGGGGTTACATAGGTGTATGATAATATATATGGGGTTACATAGGTGTATGATTATATATAAGGTTACATAGGTGTATGATTATATATAAGGTTACATAGGTGTATGATTATATATAAGGTTACATAGGTGTATGATTATATACGGGGTTACATAGGTGTATGATTATATATAAGGTTACATAGGTGTATGATTATATACGGGGTTACATAGGTGTATGATTATATATAAGGTTACATAGGTGTATGATTATATATAAGGTTACATAGGTGTATGATTATATATGGGGTTACATAGGTGTATGATTATATATAAGGTTACATAGGTGTATGGTTATATATAAGGTTACATAGGTGTATGATTATATATACGGGGTTACATAGGTGTATGATTATATATACGGGGTTACATAGGTGTATGATTATATATACGGGGTTACATAGGTGTATGATTATATATACGGGGTTACATAGGTGTATGATTATATATACGGGGTTACATAGGTGTATGATTATATATAAGGTTACATAGGTGTATGATTATATATACGGGGTTACATAGGTGTGTGATTATATATAAGGTTACATAGGTGTATGATTATATATATAAGGTTACATAGGTGTATGATTATATATAAGGTTACATAGGTGTATGATTATATATAAGGTTACATAGGTGTATGATTATATATACTGGGTTACATAGGTGTATGATTATATATAAGGTTACATAAGTGTATGATTATATATACGGGGTTACATAGGTGTATGATTATATATACGGGGTTACATAGGTGTATGATTATATATACGGGGTTACATAGGTGTATGATTATATATAAGGTTACATAGGTGTATGATTATATATAAGGTTACATAGGTGTATGATTATATATAAGGTTACATAGGTGTATGATTATATATGGGGTTACATAGGTGTATGATTATATATAAGGTTACATAGGTGTATGATTATATATAAGGTTACATAGGTGTATGATTATATACGGGGTTACATAGGTGTATGATTATATATAAGGTTACATAGGTGTATGATTATATATGGGGTTACATAGGTGTATGATTATATACGGGGTTACATAGGTGTATGATTATATACGGGGTTACATAGGTGTATGATTATATATAAGGTTACATAGGTGTATGATTATATATAAGGTTACATAGGTGTGTGATTATATATACGGGGTTACATAGGTGAATGATTATATATGGGGTTACATAGGTGTATGATTATATATATGGGGTTACATAGGTGTATGATAATATATATGGGGTTACATAGGTGTATGATTATATATACGGGGTTACATAGGTGTATGATTATATATAAGGTTACATAGGTGTATGATTATATATAAGGTTACATAGGTGTGTGATTATATATACGGGGTTACATAGGTGAATGATTATATATGGGGTTACATAGGTGTATGATTATATATAAGGTTACATAGGTGTATGATTATATACGGGGTTACGTAGGTGTATGATTATATATAAGGTTACATAGGTGTATGATTATATATGGGGTTACATAGGTGTATGATTATATATAAGGTTACATAGGTGTATGATTATATATAAGGTTACATAGGTGTATGATTATATATAAGGTTACATAGGTGTATGATTATATATGGGGTTACATAGGTGTATGATTATATATAAGGTTACATAGGTGTATGATTATATATACGGGGTTACATAGGTGTATGATTATATATAAGGTTACATAGGTGTATGATTATATATACGGGGTTACATAGGTGTATGATTATATATAAGGTTACATAGGTGTATGATTATATATACGGGGTTACATAGGTGTATGATTATATACGGGGTTACATAGGTGTATGATTATATATGGGGTTACATAGGTGTATGATTATATATACGGGGTTACATAGGTGTATGATTATATATACGGGGTTACATAGGTGTATGATTATATACGGGGTTACATAGGTGTATGATTATATATGGGGTTACATAGGTGTATGATTATATATACGGGGTTACATAGGTGTATGATTATATATAAGGTTACATAGGTGTATGATTATATATAAGGTTACATAGGTGTATGATTATATATACGGGGTTACATAGGTGTATGATTATATACGGGGTTACATAGGTGTATGATTATATATAAGGTTACATAGGTGTATGATTATATATGGGGTTACATAGGTGTATGATTATATATACGGGGTTACATAGGTGTATGATTATATATGGGGTTACATAGGTGTATGATTATATACGGGGTTACATAGGTGTATGATTATATATAAGGTTACATAGGTGTATGATTATATATAAGGTTACATAGGTGTATGATTATATATACGGGGTTACATAGGTGTATGATTATATATAAGGTTACATAGGTGTGTGATTATATATACGGGGTTACATAGGTGTATGATTATATACGGGGTTACATAGGTGTATGATTATATATAAGGTTACATAGGTGTATGATTATATATAAGGTTACATAGGTGTATGATTATATACGGGGTTACGTAGGTGTATGATTATATATAAGGTTACATAGGTGTATGATTATATATAAGGTTACATAGGTGTATGATTATATATATGGGGTTACATAGGTGTATGATTATATATACGGGGTTACATAGGTGTATGATTATATATAAGGTTCAGGGCTCCAGATGGCGACCAAAATGGTCGCCAATGCGACTGACTTTTTGCAAATGGCGCCCAGATTTATTAATCTGGGCGCCATTTGCGACTGGCCCCGGCGGCGGCGCGCTGTCTCTTTAAGTCCGGTCCCCGGCTGATGCGCGGCTGCCGGGGGTGTCCCGTCCTATCCCCGGCAGCGCGGCGCATCAGTGAGCTGCCTGGGGCCCTGACTTCCGGCACAGGAAGCGCACGTCAGAGACGCTTCCTGTGTCAGAAGTCACAGCCCCGGCGTATAGGGAGCTCACTGATGTGCCGCGCTGCAGGGGATAGGACGGGACACCGCCGGCAGCCGCGCATCAGCCGGGGACAGCGTCCGAAGAAGAAGAGGATCGCCGGGGGAGCGGGTTGTCAGGTGAGTTTGTGTGTTTGTTTTTTTTTAAATACTGCTTAGCATAGAGGAAAGGGGGGGGGGGGCATCTATAATGGGGGGAGAAGAGGGGCCATCTATAATGGGGGGAGAAGAGGGGCCATCTTCAAGGGGGGGAGAAGAGGGGGCATCTATAATGGGGGGGGGAGAGGGGGCCATCTATAATGGGGGGGGGAGAGGGGGCATCTATAAGGTGAGGGGGTATCTATAATGGGGGGAGAAGAGGGGGCATCTATAATGGGGGGGAGAAGAGGGGGCATCTATAATGGGGGGGAGAAGAGGGGGTATCTATAATGGGGGGGAGAAGAGGGGGTATCTATAATGGGGGGAGAAGAGGGGGCATCTATAATGGGGGGGAGAAGAGGGGGTATCTATAATGGGGGGGAGAAGAGGGGGCATCTATAATGGGGGGGAGAAGAGGGGGTATCTATAATGGGGGGGAGAAGAGGGGGTATCTATAATGGGGGGGAGAAGAGGGGGTATCTATAATGGGGGGGAGAAGAGGGGGCATCTATAATGGGGGGGAGGAGGGGGCATCTATAATGGGGGGGAGGAGGGGGCATCTATAATGGGGGTAGAGGGGGTCATCTATAAGGGGAGGGGGCCATCTATAAGTGTAGGGCAGACTGGCTGCAGACACTGGGAGATAGATATATGCACAATTATTATTATCAGGGCCCCTCAGGTGTCTGTATTGTAGGGGGTCACTTGCATTAGTCACTAGGTGAGAGATATATCTATCTATATACACATCTTGTAGGGGGTCACTTGCATTAGTCACTAGGTGAGAGATATATTTATATACACATCTTGTGGGGGGTCACTATGGCTGCAGTCAGAAGTCTAGCTCAGTATGTATAGACTGTTGCAAGCTTTTAAAGGGAACCTGTCACCCCCCGTGCCGGGGTGACAGGCTCCCAACCCCCCGTTAGAGCCCCCTATATTCACCTCATCGCGCCGGGTCCCGCTTCTGAAGATGGTCGGGTCACGGAGATCTCAGCCGCTGCAGCCCGACGCGCACACTGAGAGATGAGTCCAACGCTCATAGAGAATGACGGAGCGCTGGACTCTCCCATCATTCTCTATGAGCGTTGGACTCATCTCTCAGCGCACGCCGGGCTGCAGCGGCTGAGATCTCCGTGACCCGACCATCTTCAGAAGCGGGACCCGGCGCGATGAGGTGAATATAGGGGGCTCTAACGGGGGGTTGGGAGCCTGTCACCCCGGCACGGGGGTCGACAGGTTCCCTTTAAGTTCAAGTTCAGAAGAGTAAGCCTCATTAAAAGGCTAGCCAAGTGAGGCTGAAGTACTGAGTCAGACTGGATATGGTTGTCAAGTTGCAAGTTTCCATGTTGAACGTTTTCAAACTAAGAAAAGAAAGAATCTAAAGGAGGAGGAGGCTGCCGTGGCCTCTGCACACAGTAAGTCCCATTTAACATAACATTAATTTTACATGGTTTAAAATGTTGGCGACCAAATATTCTATTTGGCGCCTAAATTTTTCAGGTTAGGAGCCAATGGCTCCCAGGTAAATTTTTTAGTCTGGAGCCCTGAGGTTACATAGGTGTATGATTATATACGGGGTTACATAGGTGTATGATTATATATAAGGTTACATAGGTGTATGATTATATATACGGGGTTACATAGGTGTATGATTATATATACGGGGTTACATAGGTGTATGATTATATATAAGGTTACATAGGTGTATGATTATATATACGGGGTTACATAGGTGTATGATTATATATAAGGTTACATAGGTGTATGATTATATACGGGGTTACATAGGTGTATGATTATATATATGGGGTTACATAGGTGTATGATTATATATACGGGGTTACATAGGTGTATGATTATATATATGGGGTTACATAGGTGTATGATTATATATACGGGGTTACATAGGTGTATGATTATATATATGGGGTTACATAGGTGTATGATTATATATACGGGGTTACATAGGTGTATGATTATATATATGGGGTTACATAGGTGTATGATTATATATAAGGTTACATAGGTGTATGATTATATATAAGGTTACATAGGTCTATGGTCAGTAATATCAGGGTACATGTGATGTATATGGGGGTGCTCGGGGGTACATGTGATGTATATGGGGGTGCCCGGGGGTACATGTGATGTATATGGGGGTGCCCGGGTGTACATGTGATGTATATGGGGGTGCTCGGGGGTACATGTGATGTATATGGGGGTGCCCGGGGGTACATGTGATGTATATGGGGGTGCCCGGGGGTACATGTGATGTATATGGGGGTGCCCGGGGGTACGTGTGATGTATATGGGGGTGCCCGGGGGTACATGTGATGTATATGGGGGTGCCGGGGTACATGTGATGTATATGGGGGTGCCCGGGTACATGTGATGTATATGGGGGTGCCCGGGGGTACATGTGATGTATATGGGGGTGCCCGGGGGTACATGTGATGTATATGGGGGTGCCGGGGTACATGTGATGTATATGGGGGTGCCCGGGTACATGTGATGTATATGGGGGTGCCCGGGTACATGTGATGTATATGGGGGTGCCCGGGTACATGTGATGTATATGGGGGTGCCCGGGTACATGTGATGTATATGGGGGTGCCCGGGTACATGTGATGTATATGGGGGTGCCCGGGGGTACATGTGATGTATATGGGGGTGCCCGGGTACATGTGATGTATATGGGGGTGCCCGGGGGTACATGTGATGTATATGGGGGTGCCCGGGTACATGTGATGTATATGGGGAGCAGGGGTACATGTGATGTATATGGGGGTGCAGGGGTACATGTGATGTATATGGGGGTGCCGGGGTACAGGTGATGTATATGGGGGTGCCCGGGTACAGGTGATGTATATGGGGGTGCCGGGGGTACAGGTGATGTATATGGGGGTGCCGGGGGTACATGTGATGTATATGGGGGTGCAGGGGTACAGGTGATGTATATAGGGGTACCCGGGTACAGGTGATGTATATGGGGGTGCCCGGGGGTACATGTGATGTATATGGGGGTGCCGTGGGTACATGTGATGTATATGGGGGTGCCGGGGTACATGTGATGTATATGGGGGTGCCGGGGGTACATGTGATGTATATGGGGGTGCCCGGGGGTACATGTGATGTATATGGGGGTGCCCGGGGTACATGTGATGTATATGGGGGTGCCCGGGGGTACATGTGATGTATATGGGGGTGCCGGGGGTACATGTGATGTATATGGGGGTGCCGGGGTACATGTGATGTATATGGGGGTGCCGGGGGTACATGTGATGTATATGGGGGTGCCGGGGTACATGTGATGTATATGGGGGTGCCGGGGGTACATGTGATGTATATGGGGGTGCAGGGGTACATGTGATGTATATGGGGGTGCCCGGGTACATGTGATGTATATGGGGGTGCCCGGGGGTACATGTGATGTATATGGGGGTGCCCGGGGGTACATGTGATGTATATGGGGGTGCCCGGGGGTACATGTGATGTATATGGGGGTGCCCGGGTACGTGTGATGTATATGGGGGTGCCCGGGGGTACATGTGATGTATATGGGGGTGCCCGGGGGTACATGTGATGTATATGGGGGTGCCCGGGGGTACATGTGATGTATATGGGGGTGCCCGGGGGTACATGTGATGTATATGGGGGTGCCCGGGGGTACATGTGATGTATATGGGGGTGCCCGGGGGTACATGTGATGTATATGGGGGTGCCCGGGGGTACATGTGATGTATATGGGGGTGCAGGGGTACATGTGATGTATATGGGGGTGCCGGGGGTACATATATGAGGATGTTGGCGGTCCCGGGGTCGGGGTGAGGTAATATTCGGGTGGGGGCGCTATACGTACCCCGTCCTTCCGCTTCCCGCCGGTTCCGTTATCCCCGGAGGCCACAGGACGGAGCTGGCACCGCGGAGGCTTCTGGGAATGACGTACAGCTGCGGTGTGGCGGGGAGCGGTGCCGGCTGGGGGCTCCGGAGGGCGGATGTACCGAGAACAGGACAGCCTCCGCTGATGATGCCGCCTCAGGCCGGGCCCGGGGTCCCTGCGTGTCAAGGCCTCCAAATCATCCGACTGCCTCCACCAACATGGCCGCTCCCCGGCACGGCCTCCGCTTTGCCTCCACCAACATGGCCGCTCCCCAGCACGGCCTCCGCTTTGCCTCCACCAACATGGCCGCTCCCCAGCCCGGACTCTGCCCTGTCTCCACCAATATGGCGGCGCCCTGGGGAATGTTTCCATCCGTGATGAAGCCGCTGATCCTCCTCCAGCTCCTCACCCTCCCGGGACTAAACTGGGCACAGGGGGAATGGGACCCGGCCGGGTATCTGCTCTACTGCCCCTGTATGGGTGAGTGAAGGCGGCCACTGCGTATACTGAGCTCTACAGGGGGGGACACTGTGTACACTGAGCTCTGTACAGAGGGGGACACTGTGTACACTGAGCTCTACAGGAGGGGACACTGTGTATACTGAGCTCTACAGGAGGGGGACACTGTGTATACTGAGCGCTCTACAGGGGGGGGGGCACTGTGTACACTGAGCTCTACAGGGGGGGACACTGTGTACACTGAGCTCTACAGGAGGGGACACTGTGTATACTGAGCTCTACAGGAGGGGACACTGTGTATACTGAGCTCTACAGGAGGGGACACTGTGTATACTGAGCTCTACAGGATGGGACACTGTGTACACTGAGCTCTCTACAGGAAGGGGACACTGTGTATACTGAGCTCTACAGGAGGGGACACTGTGTACACTGAGCTCTACAGGAGTGGACACTGCGTATACTGAGCTCTCTACAGGAGGGGACACTGTGTACACTGAGCTCTCTACAGGAAGGGGACACTGTGTACACTGAGCTCTCTACAGGGGGGGGCACTGTGTACACTGAGCTCTACAGGAGGGGACACTGTGTACACTGAGCTCTACAGGGGGGGACACTGTGTACACTGAGCTCTACAGGGGGGGACACTGTGTACACTGAGCTCTACAGGAGGGGACACTGTGTACACTGAGCTCTCTACAGGAGGGGACACTGTGTACACTGAGCTCTACAGGAGGGGACACTGTGTATACTGAGCTCTACAGGAGGGGGCACTGTGTACACTGAGGTCTACAGGAGTGGACACTGCGTATACTGAGCTCTCTACAGGAGGGGGCACTGTGTACACTGAGCTCTACAGGAGGGGACACTGTGTACATTGAGCTCTACAGGAGGGGGCACTGTGTACATTGAGCTCTACAGGAGGGGACACTGTGTACACTGAGCTCTACAGGAGGGGACACTGTGTACACTGAGCTCTCTACAGGAGGGGACACTGTGTACACTGAGCTCTCTACAGGAGGGGACACTGTGTACACTGAGCTCTACAGGAGGGGACACTGTGTACACTGAGCTCTCTACAGGAGGGGACACTGTGTATACTGAGCTCTGTACAGGAGGGGACACTGTGTACACTGAGCTCTCTACAGGGGGGGACACTGTGTATACTGAGCTCTCTACAGGAGGGGACACTGTACACTGAGCTCTCTACAGGAGGGGACACTGTGTACACTGAGCTCTCTACAGGAAGGGGACACTGTGTATACTGAGCTCTACAGGGGGGGACACTGTGTACACTGAGCTCTCTACAGGAGGGGACACTGTGTACACTGAGCTCTACAGGGGGGGACACTGTGTACACTGAGCTCTACAGGGGGGGACACTGTGTACACTGAGCTCTACAGGAGGGGACACTGTGTACACTGAGCTCTCTACAGGAGGGGACACTGTGTACACTGAGCTCTACAGGAGGGGACACTGTGTATACTGAGCTCTACAGGAGTAGGCACTGTGTACACTGAGGTCTACAGGAGTGGACACTGCGTATACTGAGCTCTCTACAGGAGGGGGCACTGTGTACACTGAGCTCTACAGGAGGGGACACTGTGTACATTGAGCTCTACAGGAGGGGGCACTGTGTACATTGAGCTCTACAGGAGGGGACACTGTGTACACTGAGCTCTACAGGAGGGGACACTGTGTACACTGAGCTCTCTACAGGAGGGGACACTGTGTACACTGAGCTCTCTACAGGAGGGGACACTGTGTACACTGAGCTCTACAGGAGGGGACACTGTGTACACTGAGCTCTCTACAGGAGGGGACACTGTGTATACTGAGCTCTACAGGAGGGGACACTGTACACTGAGCTCTACAGGGGGACACACTGTGTATACTGAGCTCTACAGGAGGGGACACTGTGTACACTGAGCTCTACAGGAGGGGACACTGTGTACACTGAGCTCTACAGGAGGGGGACACTGTGTATACTGAGCTCTCTACAGGGGGGGACACTGTGTACACTGAGCTCTCTACAGGAGGGGACACTGTGTATACTGAGCTCTCTACAGGAGGGGACACTGTGTATACTGAGCTCTACAGGAGGGGGCACTGTGTACACTGAGGTCTACAGGAGTGGACACTGCGTATACTGAGCTCTCTACAGGAGGGGACACTGTGTACACTGAGCTCTCTACAGGAGGGGACACTGTGTATACTGAGCTCTCTACAGGAGGGGACACTGTGTATACTGAGCTCTACAGGAGGGGACACTGTGTACACTGAGCTCTCTACAGGAGGGGACACTGTGTATACTGAGCTCTACAGGAGGGGACACTGTGTATACTGAGCTCTACAGGAGGGGACACTGTGTATACTGAGCTCTACAGGGGGGACACTGTGTACACTGAGCTCTACAGGATGGGACACTGTGTATACTGAGCTCTACAGTAGGGGGGGCACTGTGTACACTGAGCTCTCTACAGGGGGGGACACTGTGTATACTGAGCTCTACAGGGGGGGACACTGTACACTGAGCTCTACAGGAGGGGGACACTGTGTATACTGAGCTCTATAGGGGGGGCACTGTGTACACTGAGCTCTACAGGAGGGGGACCCTATGTACACTGAGCGCTCTACAGGGGGGACACTGTGTACACTGAGCTCTACAGGGGGGGACACTGTACACTGAGCGCTCTACAGGAGGGGACACTATGTACACTGAGCTCTACAGGGGGGGCACTGTGTATACTGAGCTCTACAGGGGGGACACTGTGTACACTGAGCTCTACAGGAGGGGGACACTGTGTATACTGAGCTCTATAGGGGGGCACTGTATACTGAGCGCTCTACGGGGGGGACACTGTGTACACTGAGCTCTACAGGAGGGGGCACTGTGTACACTGAGCTCTACAGGGGGGGACACTGTGTACACTGAGCTCTACAGGAGGGGACACTGTGTACACTGAGCTCTACAGGAGGGGACACTGTGTACACTGAGCTCTACAGGAGGGGGCACTGTGTACACTGAGCTCTACAGGAGGGGACACTGTGTACACTGAGCTCTACAGGAGGGGACACTGTGTACACTGAGCTCTACAGGAGGGGACACTGTGTACACTGAGCTCTCTACAGGAGGGGACACTGTGTACACTGAGCTCTACAGGAGTGGACACTGCGTATACTGAGCTCTCTACAGGGGGGG
Source organism: Dendropsophus ebraccatus (assembly GCF_027789765.1). Classification (NCBI taxonomy): domain Eukaryota; kingdom Metazoa; phylum Chordata; class Amphibia; order Anura; family Hylidae; genus Dendropsophus; species Dendropsophus ebraccatus. The sequence goes on from NC_091467.1 coordinate 6,823,961, forward strand.
ACACTGTGTACACTGAGCTCTACAGGAGGGGACACTGTGTACACTGAGCTCTACAGGAGGGGACACTGTGTACACTGAGCTCTCTACAGGAGGGGACACTGTGTACACTGAGCTCTACAGGAGGGGGCACTGTGTACACTGAGCTCTACAGTAGGGGGACACTAATTCCTAAAACAACGGCTACTATCATTTAATTAATATAAATCTCTTTATTGTCACAAAAATATATCAATAAAATCACAACATGGAGTTAAAATCATGCACACAAGAGGTACCGTCTAAACAGATGGTAAAAATGAATACAACAATGTATCACTAAGTATAAAGGTGTCCACTACTGTGTGGATCCTGCCAACAGCATGGTATAGGCTTTGATACTCTGTATTGCACTATGGCTATTGCACTGAACCCAGGTGAAAGAGAGTACGAAAACAATAATGAGAAAGTTCTCCAACAATAAATACACTGACTGGGACAAATAGACAGTACCTGATGTAATTGTGTGCTGCCACCTCTAACGCACGTTTCGCGTACCGCTTGTTCACAGAGGAGTACAGATCCCTATAGTCCTATTCCTTATATACCCCAGAGGGTCCATGATGTGACCCTGTGTATACACAGCTGTAATTTTGTGCAGTCTTCCTTGACCTCCTCCTTTTCTTGCCCCTGGGGTATCTCCACCCTGTCCGGCACCTCCGCCTGCTCTTATTGCTGCCAGTATTTCCTCATCAGTCAGCTGTGTAATGGCTGTACAGGGCAGGCCACAGCAGCACAGAGGGATTCAGCATTGACTTATAGGCAGGTTGGGGTGACTCGGGTGCAGTCATCACTCATTGGTGTGTCACTTTTGTGCAGGGCGGTTTGGCAATCAGGCGGATCACTTCCTGGGGTCTCTGGCCTTCGCTAAGATGGTGAATCGGACCCTGGTTGTCCCTCCGTGGATCGTTTACAACCACCATCGCCCTCCATATGCCAATGTGAGTGGTGGCAGTCTCTGACTCTTCAGCATCTGTGGGGGGGGGGGGACCCCTTAGATTCACTGACTGGGGTCTGTGTGGTTCTCTGCAGGTACATGTGCCCTTCGAGGAGTTCTTCCAGATGGCCCCGCTCCGCCACTATCACCGGGTGATGAGTATGGAGGATTTCATGGAGACGTTTGCCGCCAGGTACTGGCCGCCCGAGGAGCGTGTGGCTTACTGTTTCACCGCGGCAGCTCAGAGAAGCCCCGACAAGAAGAGCTGCCCCATCAAGGTGAATGGAGGAAGGTGGGAGCTAGGATGGAGATTGTCACTGCCCTCCTGTGTTATACTTCTTGTGTCCTCCAGGACGGGAATCCTTTTGGCCCCTTCTGGAATCATTTCCACGTGGACTTCGTCCGCTCCGAGCTTTTTGATGGCATCAACTTCAGTGCGTATTACAAGGAGGCCTGGCAGAGCCGGTGAGTGCCGGGAGATGGACACCTACAGGGCTAGGAACCACAGCAGTCCGATAATCCAGAATAACCATAGCAGATTATATACCGGCAGTCTGATAATCCAGAATACTTCTAATAACCATAACAGATTATATACCGGCAGTCCAATAATCCAGAATACTTCTAATAACCATAATAGATTATATACCGGCAGTCCGATAATCCAGAATCATCCTAATAACCATAGCAGATTATATACCGGCAGTCCGATAATCCTGAATACTTCTAATAACCATAATAGATTATATACCGGCAGTCCAATAGTCCAGAATCATCCTAATAACCATAGCAGATTATACACCGGCAGTCCAATAATCCAGAATAACCATAGCAGATTATATACCGGCAGTCTGATAATCCAGAATCATCCTAATAACCATAGCAGATTATATACCGGCAGTCCGATAATTCAGAATACTTTAGTAACCATGGCAGATTATATACTGGCAGTCCAATAATCCAGAATCATCCTAATAACCATAGCAGATTATATACCGGCAGTCCGATAATCCAGAATACTTTAGTAACCATAGCAGATTATATACCGGCAGTCTGATAATCCTGAATACTTCTAATAACCATAACAGATTATATTCCGGCAGTCCAATAATCCAGAATACTTCTAATAACCATAATAGATTATATACCTGCAGTCCAATAGTCCAGAATCATCCTAATAACCATAGCAGATTATATACTGGCAGTCCGATAATCCAGAATACTTTAGTAACCATAGCAGATTATATACCGGCAGTCCAATAATCCAGAATACTTTTAATAACCATAATAGATTATATACCGGCAGTCCAATAATCCAGAATACTTTTAATAACCATAATAGATTATATACCGGCAGTCCAATAGTCCAGAATACTTTTAATAACCATAATAGATTATATACCGGCAGTCCAATAATCCAGAATCATCCTAATAACCATAGCAGATTATATACCGGCAGTCCAATAATCCAGAATACTTTTAATAACCATAATAGATTATATACCGGCAGTCCAATAGTCCAGAATCATCCTAATAACCATAGCAGATTATATACCGGCAGTCTGATAATCCAGAATACTTTAGTAACCATAGCAGATTATATACCGGCAGTCCAGTAATCTGGAATACTTCTAATAACCATAGCAGATTATATATCGGCAGTCCAGTAATCCGGAATACTTCTAATAACCATAGCTTATTATATACCGGCAGTCTGATAATCCAGAATACTTTAGTAACCATAGCAGATTATATACCGGCAGTCTGATAATCCAGAATACTTTAGTAACCATAGCAGATTATATACCGGCAGTCTGATAATCCAGATTACTTTAGTAACCATAGCAGATTATATATACTATGTGTATCTATAGTCTCCCATTTATCTGATGTGGTCAGGTTCCCGGCCTCTGCGCACCCCGTCCTGGCTCTCCCGGGGGCCCCGGCACAGTTTCCGGTCCTGGAGGAGCACAGGGGTCTACAAAAGTACCTGGTCTGGTCTGAGAAGATGGTGCGAGAGGGAGAGAAGCAGATGGAGGCGCTGCTGCCCCGACCCTATGTGGGGGTTCATCTGAGGATCGGCTCCGACTGGGTAAGAATGCTGGGTAATTTACTCTGCCAGTGACTGCGAGCATGCTGGGAGTTGTAGTTGTGTATTAGGGTAGCAGTGAGTTGTTACCCGGCTTTCTTAGACTCCTGAATGGTGCTAGTGCAGTGAGGAGGATGTATGTTATCATGGCGCCTCATATCCCCCTCCCCTACAGGTTAACGCCTGTAAGATGCTGAAGGACGGCACGGCCGGCCCACATTTCATGGCTTCCCCCCAGTGCGTTGGCTACGACCGCCAGAAGGCGAAGCCGCTCACCATGGACATGTGTCTGCCCGACCTCAAGGAGATCAAGAGGGCGCTGAGGCACTGGGTGCGGAGGACCCAAGCCAGATCGGTGTATATAGCGACGGACTCCACGTCTTACACCGCCGAGCTGCAGAAGGCTGTGGGGGAGAAGGTGAGCCGCTCTATCAGTCCTTCCCAAAACGCAGCAGAACTGTGATTGCAGCTCTGGAAGCGAGCGCCAGTGTATGAACGTTCCTCTTTCCTTCCTCTATAGGTGAAGGTTGTGAGTTTACAGCCGGACGTGGCGCAGATTGATCTCTACATCCTGGGCCAATCTGATCACTTTATCGGGAACTGCGTGTCGTCCTTCACGGCGTTCGTGAAGCGGGAGCGCGACATCCAGGGGAAGCCCTCCTCCTTCTTTGGGATGGATTCATTGGTTAGGAGTCCGGATGAGCTATGACGGGGCGGATGACACCAGGGACTCCTCCTCTGAAGGCAAAGTGATGAAGGATAAGGGTCACTTCTATTCCTCACCCAGGGGTACTCCAGCGAAAATCTCTTTTCTTTCAAATCAACTGGTTTCAGAAAGTTATATAGATTTCAGGTACTTATCAACTGCTGTATGCCCTGCAGGGAGTCGTGTATTCTTTCCAGTCTGACACAGTGCTCTCTGCTGCCACCTCTGTCCATGTCAGGAACTGTCCAGAGCAGGAGAGGTTTTCTATGGGGATTTGCTGCTGCTCTGGACAGTTCCTGACATGGACAGAGGTGGCAGCAGAGAGCACTGTGTCAGACTGGAAACAATACACCACTTCCTGCAGGACATGCATCAGCTGATAAGTATTAGAAGACTTGAGATTTTCAAAGAGAAGTAAATTACAAATCTATATAACTTTCTAACACCAGTTGATTTGAAAGAAAAAGATTTTTGCTGGAGTACCCCTTTAAGGCACCCCCTACCATAAGATAGGCCGCCAGTGTCTGATGAGTGGGGGTCCAACTGGTGAGTCTCCCACCCAGCGGCAGCAATGTCACATTATGCAGATGAACTAAACCTTTAGATCAGGGATTGGTAACCTTGGGCCCTCCACCTGTTGTAAAACTACAACACCCATCATGCTTGGAGCCCCCGAAGCTTTGGCTCTCCGAGCATGATGCGAATAGCAGGAGGGCTGCAGGTTCCCTGTATCTGCTTTAAATTATTAACCACCTTATGACCTTTCACTAACGGGAAGGCGTGTAAGGGGGTGTGGCTCTTGGGGTCAGGGCGTCCTTCACAGTGGGGGTCCCGGAGCAGTCCTTAAAGTCGCAGGCACATAAATCTTGTAACATACTGTATGACCAGAATTTTGTACTTATTTCTGTAATAAAATAGTAAAATCTGAACTTTGCAGTTGTCTTCTTGGGCCAGTTAGGTGATGTTACCTGGGTAATAGATCTCTGCTGGCTGGCAGTGAGGTGATGTTACCTGGGTAATAGATCTCTGCTGGCTGGCAGTGAGGTGATGTTACCTGGGTAATAGATCTCTGCTGGCTGGCAGTGAGGTGATGTTACCTGGGTAATAGATCTCTGCTGGCTGGCAGTGAGGTGATGTTACCTGGGTAATAGATCTCTGCTGGCTGGCAGTGAGGTGATGTTACCTGGGTAATAGATCTCTGCTGGCTGGCAGTGAGGTGATGTTACCTGGGTAATAGATCTCTGCTGGCTGGCAGTGAGGTGATGTTACCTGGGTAATAGATCTCTGCTGGCTGGCAGTGAGGTGATGTTACCTGGGTAATAGATCTCTGCTGGCTGGCAGTGAGGTGATGTTACCTGGGTAATAGATCTCTGCTGGCTGGCAGTGAGGTGATGTTACCTGGGTAATAGATCTCTGCTGGCTGGCAGTGAGGTGATGTTACCTGGGTAATAGATCTCTGCTGGCTGGCAGTGAGGTGATGTTACCTGGGTAATAGATCTCTGCTGGCTGGCAGTGAGGTGATGTTACCTGGGTAATAGATCTCTGCTGGCTGGCAGTGAGGTGATGTTACCTGGGTAATAGATCTCACATTGCAGGTTCATTGTGTTATTGAATTATTTATTTGGAGTGCTTTATGCAGTCCTGAACCATTTCATTGTGTTCTTGCTCACACAGCGCTGTATGTCTACCTGTAACACCACACAGCACGCTGTATCTCTACCTGTAACACCACACAGCGCTGTATCTCTACCTGTAACACCACACAGCACGCTGTATTCTCTACCTGTAACACCACACAGCACGCTGTATTCTCTACCTGTAACACCACACAGCACTGTATTCTCTACCTGTAACGCCACACGGCACACTGTATTCTCTACCTGTAACACCACACAGCACGCTGTATTCTCTACCTGTAACACCACACACCACACTGTATTCTCTACCTGTAACACCACACAGCACCCTGTATTCTCTACCTGTAACACCACACAGCACCCTGTATTCTCTACCTGTAACACCACACAGCACTGTATTCTCTACCTGTAACACCACACAGCACACTGTATTCTCTACCTGTAACACCACACAGCACTGTATTCTCTACCTGTAACACCACACAGCACTGTATTCTCTACCTGTAACACCACACAGCACGCTGTATTCTCTACCTGTAACACCACACAGCACTGTATTCTCTACCTGTAACGCCACACAGCACACTGTATTCTCTACCTGTAACACCACACAGCACTGTATTCTCTACCTGTAACGCCACACAGCGCTGTATTCTCTACCTGTAACGCCACACAGCGCGCTGTATTCTCTACCTGTAACACCACACAGCGCGCTGTATTCTCTACCTGTAACACCACACAGCGCGCTGTATTCTCTACCTGTAACACCACACAGCACGCTGTATTCTCTACCTGTAACACCACACAGCACTGTATTCTCTACCTGTAACACCACACAGCGCGCTGTATTCTCTACCTGTAACACCACACAGCACACTGTATTCTCTACCTGTAACACCACACAGCACTGTATTCTCTACCTGTAACACCACACAGCACTGTATTCTCTACCTGTAACACCACACAGCACGCTGTATTCTCTACCTGTAACACCACACAGCACTGTATTCTCTACCTGTAACACCACACAGCACTGTATTCTCTACCTGTAACACCACACAGCGCGCTGTATTCTCTACCTGTAACACCACACAGCACGCTGTATTCTCTACCTGTAACACCACACAGCGCGCTGTATTCTCTACCTGTAACACCACACAGCACGCTGTATTCTCTACCTGTAACACCACACAGCACGCTGTATTCTCTACCTGTAACACCACACAGCGCTGTATTCTCTACCTGTAACACCACACAGCACGCTGTATTCTCTACCTGTAACACCACACAGCACTGTATTCTCTACCTGTAACACCACACAGCACGCTGTATTCTCTCCCTGTAACACCACACAGCACTGTATTCTCTACCTGTAACACCACACAGCCCACTGTATTCTCTACCTGTAACACCACACAGCACGCTGTATTCTCTACCTGTAACACCACACAGCACGCTGTATTCTCTACCTGTAACGCCACACAGCACGCTGTATTCTCTACCTGTAACACCACACAGCACACACTGTATTCTCTACCTGTAACACCACACAGCACTGTATTCTCTACCTGTAACACCACACAGCGCTGTATTCTCTACCTGTAACACCACACAGCACGCTGTATTCTCTACCTGTAACACCACACAGCACACTGTATTCTCTACCTGTAACACCACACAGCACGCTGTATTCTCTACCTGTAACGCCAATATTGGAATAAAATAATTATCTTTTTTTAATTTAGTTTGTGCCTTTTTTTTGTCATCTTTGCACGTATTATGATCGAGCATCTTTTATCTTTGAGGTTGAGTCCCACTTTATCTGATTTTATCTTACATGGCATATACGGTTTATGCCTTGTTTTTTGTCCAGGTGGGATTGGCAGTGCCGGCTCTGATCCTCTCTGCTGTTTAGCATCATTTGCTTGTGTTACTGCATAATTTTTGTGCAGCTGCTGCAGTACTGCAATGACACTCCAACATGTGTGAACACAGCCCTAATGTCACTGCAGACTTCAGTGAAGTTGCAGCAGCTGCTCCTGTCCCTCCTGCTCAGGTGCAGGCTGGAGGGGCCGGTCAGAGATGGTGAATTACTGGGGGATCCGGCCACGCCTCCTGTGACATCAGAGACGATGCGGTCATGCTGGTGCATTGGGGGGGGGGGTCAGTACAAGGTTTGTAGTTCTTCCAATTTCCTTTTCCTGTCGGTGACAGTGGCTGACGCCAGGACTATTGGTAATAACATTATATTAGAAAGTTATATATCCGGGGGCGATAGTTTCATAATTTTCTCGTACTGTAGGACCCCATAATGTCTACACTACATCCCACGTTAGGGCTGTATATGGCGGACATACGGTGGGGTAGGATAACTGTGCTCTGCCCTGAGATTCTCCCCCACAATAAGACATACAAGGGATGGACACCGGTAATCTATGGTTTGCTGAACGCCGCTGTATATGTTGGTATACGGATACTAGTAGTGTCTGCTGCTCCGGGGTCCATGGATCCCTATGAGGCATCAGTCAGGAATAGTTTACTCCTATAATACAGAGAGTCTAGACTGCACATACACTCATCTATGTGAGCACCAGGAGGCCTGTGGTACTACAAGTCCCAGCACCCTCCAGTCCAGCTGTAAGCATCTCATAGGAGCCTGTGGTACTACAAGTCCCAGCACCCTCCAGTCCAGCTGTAAGCATCTCATAGGAGCCTGTGGTACTACAAGTCCCAGCACCCTCCAGTCCAGCTGTAAGCATCTCATAGGAGCCTGTGGTACTACAAGTCCCAGCACCCTCCAGTCCAGCTGTAAGCATCTCATAGGAGCCTGTGGTACTATAAGTCCCAGCACCCTCCAGTCCAGCTGTAAGCATCTCATAGGAGCCTGTGGTACTACAAGTCCCAGCACCCTCCAGTCATGCTGTGACAGCCTTCAGGCCTCTTATAGGAGCCCGTGGTGATGACCGGGAGTGATAGAGCTCTCTCCGGGACCGCTGGGACTAGTAGTGCTACCACAGGGACACCAACAACAGAGCCCAGCTGAAAAGACTGCAGTGTATGGGCGTGGTCCTGTGTGTGGGCGTGGTCACGCTTCGGTTGCCAAGGAAGTACAAGCCGAGGCCTGTTGACCGTTGCTAAGGAAGTGAGCGCGTCGTCGCCGGGCCTGTTGCTAAGGAAGTGAGAGCCGGCGGTCAGTCGGTATCCGGCGCCTGGACAGAGGGACGGAGGGGCCGGCGGCGGGGATATGGCAGGTGAGGAGCAGTGCCGGGATCACAGGGGGTCACCGGAGGGGCGGATCCCCACACGGCGGGGCGGTGGCCGTGCACAGGAGCGGGCCCAGCGGGCGGCAGCATGGCCTCGGTGCCGGGGGGAAGCGGGGACGGTACCCCACGGGCCCGGGCATAGCCAATTATCCCCGGGATACCGGACAGTGGACATGAGCGAACTAGGACACCGGCCTGAGCCTTAACCGACGTCATGATGTCATGCCGGCTTCCTGGGGCGATGATGTCATGCCGGCTGCCTGAGGCGATGATGTCATGCCGGCTGCCTTACGCGATGATGTCATGCCGGCTGCCTGACGTGGTGATGTCATCCTACCGGCTGCCTGACGCGGTGATGTCATCCTACCGGCTGCCTGACGCAGTGATGTCATCCTACCGGCTGCCTGATGCGGTGATGTCATCATACCGGCTGCCTGATGCGGTGATGTCATCATACCGGCTGCCTGACGCGCGGTGATGTCTTAGCCAGTCCCTCATGTGATGATGTCATCTCTACTTCCTGATGTAATGATGAGATGGATGATGTCATCTCTACTTCCTGATGTAATGATGAGATGGATGATGTCATCTCTACTTCCTGATGTACTGATGAGATGTCTGGTAGCTGACATGATGTCTTATCTACTACTCGATGTGATGTCACGGCCAGTATCTTACCCCGTGACATCCTATGTAGTTCCTCCTGTCATGATGTCATTTCCCACTTAGGGCAGAGATGGGAACGTTTAGCTGCTGCAAAACTACAACTCCCATCAAGCTTTGGCTGTCCGGGCATGATGGTAGCTTTAGGTTCTCTATCCCTGACGTATGAGATGCTGGGGTTATGTTATGATGTCATAGCAGATACCTGACTGAGATGATGTCACACCCAGTACCTAACCCATGTGGTATCTTATGTGATGATGTCATATCTGGTACCGGACATCCTAATGGATGATGCCTGATCTGATGATGTCATATGTAGAGGACTCCATGACCTCTTAGCTGTTGGCTTTCTGTGATGATGTCATACCTGATACTTTACTCGTTTACACCTTATCTGATTCCCCGTGTGATGTCATATCTATTATCCATGGGACGTTCTATCTAGTTCCTCAAATGATGATGTGATATTTGATGTAGCAAGATCACGTCTGATGATGTCATGTGTCAGCTGCTGCAGAACCTCATACTATGCACCTCAGCTGCTGCAGAACCTCATACTATGCACCTCAGCTGCTGCAGAACCTCATACTATACACCTCAGCTGCAGAACCTCATGATACACCTAAGCTGCTGCAGAACCTCATACTAAACACCTAAGTTGCTGCAGAACCTCATACTATACACCTCAGCTGCTGCAGAACCTCATACTATACACCTCAGCTGCTGCAGAACCTCATACTATACACCTAAGCTGCTGCAGAACCTCATACCATACACCTAAGCTGCTGCAGAACCTCATACCATACACCTAAGCTGCTGCAGAACCTCATACTGCACCTCAGCTGCTGCAGAACCTCATACTGCACCTCAGCTGCTGCAGAACCTCATACTGCACCTCAGCTGCTGCAGAACCTCATACTGCACCTCAGCTGCTGCAGAACCTCATCATACACCTCAGCTGCTGCAGAACCTCATACTGCACCTCAGCTGCTGCAGAACCTCATACTGCACCTCAGCTGCTGCAGAACCTCATACTGCACCTCAGCTGCTGCAGAACCTCATACTGCACCTCAGCTGCTGAGGTACCATACACCTCAGCTGCTGCAGAACCTCATCATACACCTCAGCTGCTGCAGAACCTCATACTATACACCTAAGATACTGCAGAACCTCATACCATACACCTCAGATACTGCAGAACCTCATACCATACACCTCAGATACTGCAGAACCTCATACCATACACCTCAGCTGCTGCAGAACCTCATACCATACACCTAAGCTGCTGCAGAACCTCATACCATACACCTAAGCTGCTGCAGAACCTCATACTGCACCTCAGCTGCTGCAGAACCTCATACTGCACCTCAGCTGCTGCAGAACCTCATACTGCACCTCAGCTGCTGCAGAACCTCATACTGCACCTCAGCTGCTGCAGAACCTCATCATACACCTCAGCTGCTGCAGAACCTCATACTGCACCTCAGCTGCTGCAGAACCTCATACTGCACCTCAGCTGCTGCAGAACCTCATACTGCACCTCAGCTGCTGCAGAACCTCATACTGCACCTCAGCTGCTGAGGTACCATACACCTCAGCTGCTGCAGAACCTCATCATACACCTCAGCTGCTGCAGAACCTCATACTATACACCTAAGATACTGCAGAACCTCATACCATACACCTCAGATACTGCAGAACCTCATACCATACACCTCAGATACTGCAGAACCTCATACCATACACCTCAGATACTGCAGAACCTCATACCATACACCTCAGCTGCTGCAGAACCTCATACCATACACCTCAGCTGCTGCAGAACCTCATACCATACACCTCAGCTGCTGCAGAACCTCATACTACACCTCAGCTGCTGCAGAACCTCATACTGCACCTCAGCTGCTGCAGAACCTCATACTACACCTCAGCTGCTGCAGAACCTCATACTGCACCTCAGCTGCGGCAGAACCTCATACTACACCTCAGCTGCGGCAGAACCTCATACTGCACCTCAGCTGCTGCAGAACCTCATCATACACCTCAGCTGTGGCAGAACCTCATACTGCACCTCAGCTGCTGCAGAACCTCATCATACACCTCAGCTGCTGCAGAACCTCATCACACACCTCAGCTGCTGCAGAACAGCAAAAAGAAAAATAATACCATCCAGAGGAGGAGCTGCCTTGTGCATTTTGCTGTACTGGCCCTTTAAGAGCCCAGAGAGGGAAGCAGTCCTGTGATCAGCAGCTGAGGTTGCTAGTGTTGCTGTCACAGTCCCATCTCTGGGCGTCTTCGCGGTCTCATCTGGGGTCCGGCCGGTGCTGGGGACGTCATACATCATCATACAGCCTTGTTTCATGAGTTCCCAATAGGCCTTTATTACAAGCAGCAGCTTAAAGGTACAGTACGTCCTGCCTGATGACTGCTGCGAGGCCGAGCGGCGAGACTCCATGGATCCTAAGATGGGAACCCGTCATAATAATGTAAAATGCTATTCATGTATCATCCCCTCTGATCAATACATAGTGACTGTGGGAACATCCTGCTATATACAAGACCGGGGATGGTGGTGGGGGGAAGGGTGCTCCTTATTACCTGGAATATAGTGAGGTGGGATAGCAAATGGGTGGAGGTCCCTGTAATGATGGTGGCTATAGACAAAATATATATGTATCTGTATCCTGCATACATACATTACTGATCCTGTATTATACTCCAGAGCTGCACTCACTATTCTGTTGGTGGGGTCACTATGTACATACATTACACTACTGATCCTGAGCTACATCCTGTATTATACTCCAGAGCTGCACTCACTATTCTGCTGGTGAGGTCACTGTGTCCATACATTACTGATCCTGAGTTACATCCTGTATTATACTCCAGAGCTGCACTCACTATTCTGCTGGTGAGGTCACTGTGTACATACATTACATTACTGATCCTGAGTTACATCCTGTATTATACTGCAGAGCTGCACTCACTATTCTGCTGGTGAGGTCACTGTGTACATACATTACATTACTGATCCTGAGTTACATCCTGTATTATACTCCGGAGCTGCGCTCGCTGTATGTAGCTGTGATTATTTTGGAGGCTCTGATCCTTGTGACGTCCTCTCTGCTGTGACCCAGTTTAGCTGGCACACTGACCTATGCAGATGCGGGGCAGACGGGCTCTCTCCGCAGAGTCGACAGATGTTATGCAGAGCCGCTATGTAATACACTGTGTGCCAGATTCCCCCGCAGACCCCTCCACCTCCAGGCTGACATTATAGTTACATTCACACATGACCTTATCGTTCTGCCTTTATTCTCTTTCTCGCCTTTAGGGTGGTGACTGGAAGGCTTGATAGTTGTCCCCTCCAATCCCATACAAGATGTCAAAGTCAAAGAGCTCGGAGACCGTGCGAGTTGTGGTGCGATGTCGGCCCATGAACAGCAAGGAGACAGCCGCCGGCTTTGATAAAGTGGTAGATGTGGATGTGAAGCTGGGCCAGGTGTCTGTACGGATCCAGAAAGGAGCCTCCAATGAGCTGCCCAAAACCTTTACCTTTGACGCGGTGTATGACAGCAACTCCAAGCAGGTGGAGCTTTACGATGAGACCTTCAGGCCGCTGGTGGATTCAGTCTTGCTCGGGTTCAATGGAACTATTTTTGCCTATGGCCAAACGGGCACCGGAAAGACGTACACGATGGAAGGGATAAGAGGCGACCCGGAGAAGAGGGGGGTTATCCCCAACTCCTTCGATCACATTTTCACACACATATCGAGGTCGCAGAACCAGCAGTATCTGGTGAGAGCGTCGTATCTGGAGATCTATCAGGAGGAAATCCGAGACCTTCTGTCCAAAGATCAATCCAAACGGTTGGAGCTTAAGGAGAGACCTGATACCGGTGTCTACGTGAAGGACCTGTCCTCTTTCGTCACCAAAAGCGTGAAAGAGATCGAGCATGTCATGAATGTGGGGAACCAGAACCGCTCAGTGGGGGCTACCAACATGAATGAACACAGCTCACGCTCTCACGCCATCTTCATGATCACTATCGAGTGCAGCGAGCTTGGACTGGATGGTGAGAACCACATCCGTGTGGGCAAGCTGAATCTGGTAGACTTGGCTGGAAGTGAACGGCAAACAAAGACCGGAGCTCAAGGGGAGAGGCTGAAAGAGGCAACTAAAATTAACCTGTCCCTCTCCGCTCTTGGGAATGTGATATCTGCCCTCGTAGATGGCCGGAGCACCCATATACCGTACAGGGATTCCAAACTCACCAGGTTGTTGCAAGACTCTTTGGGCGGCAACGCCAAGACAGTCATGGTGGCCAATATCGGCCCTGCCTCTTATAACGTTGAGGAGACCCTGACCACCCTCCGTTACTCCAACCGTGCCAAAAACATCAAAAACAAGCCCAGAGTGAACGAAGACCCCAAGGACGCCTTACTGAGGGAGTTCCAAGAGGAGATCGCAAGGCTAAAGGCCCAGCTGGAGAAGAGGGTTGTTGGTAAGAGACGCAGGAGAGGGAAGAGAAGACCGGGCATAGATGGAGCAGGAGAGGACGATGAAGATGGAGACTCCTGTGAGGGGGAAGATGAGGTGGAGGATAAGGACGACTATTGGCGGGAGCAGCAGGAGAAGCTAGAGATCGAGAAGAAAGCCATCGTAGAAGATCACAGTCTGGTGGCAGAGGAGAAGCTAAAACTCCTACAGGAGAAGGAAAAGAAGATGGACGACCTAAGAAGAGAGAAGGAGGCCATGGAAATGTTGACGGCCAAAGTGAAGGTGAGGAGGTGTCCAGTTTAAAAAATCCATTGCCTTGTATCCTGATAGGTATTCTGGGTGACTAAAAGAGGTCTTTTGTTTAGGATCCTCATCTCTTGGAGAACAGTTATAAAGAGTGTCTCCCCTCGGGAGGACCTGTCCTGTCCTGCATTATACACATAACACATTGATTTGATTAGACACTGTGTAACGCTTAATGCCGCCTATGGTGGTGCTGCTGGGAAAGCAAACCCTTTCTGCCAGGTTTCCCATCGCTGGAGGTCCTTTCTGATAAGAGGGAGGATAGGGGTATCATAGAGGACTCCATATTCTACTGTTCCCTATATAGTAATTGTTGGTGTCAATTGTGGTGATAGACCCAGGATCGGAGGCTCTTTCCTGCCTGTCTTATGTGTCCCTACTAGCCCTGATCCAAATGAACATAATGTTGATGGGGCCTCAAGACCAGTCCCCAGCTCAGATGTCCATAACCAGGGAAAAAATCTTATTAACAATGGAGACTTTCTCCAGGTAAAGCTTGTTGTACAATCCACAGAGCGTGGAATGGACCAAACATTACATGAATAAATTACCCAAGGAAACCCTTAGTGGCATTTGTGGGTGATTTGCATTATTCTCTATAGTGTCATTAACCACCTATGACCGAGTGAAGCTCTGCCCCCTTAGCCTAACCATGGTGTTGGGTCTGTACTCAGTGGCCGCACTCCAAAATTCACACTAACATTGAGTATTTCTCTCAGGCCATGGAGAGTAAACTTCTTGTGGGAGGGAAGAACATTGTTGACCACACCAATGAGCAGCAGAAGATCCTGGAGCAGAAGAGGCAGGAGATCGCCGAGCAGGCAAGTGCTAGATCTGCATGAGGGATTCTAAATCATGGCGACGGTGAGGACGCCTGGTCTGACTTGTGTCTGTGCCACCTAGAAACGTCGGGAGAGGGAGATGCAGCAAGAGATGGAGAACCGAGATGAGGAGACACTGGAGCTCAAGGAGACCTACAGCTCCTTACAGCAAGAGGTGGACATCAAGACTAAGAAGCTGAAGAAGGTAAGTCTGGTGGTAATATGGCGGGTGGGACCATGGTAGGGGGCCACACTGGAAGCTTCACCGCTCCCTATTTGTCTTCCAGCTCTTCTCTAAGCTACAGGCCGTGAAGGCCGAGATCCACGATCTACAGGAGGAGCACATAAAGGAGCGTCAGGAGCTTGAGCAGACGCAGAACGAGCTCACCAGGGAGCTGAAGCTAAAGTAAGTGTCCACTATGACTATGGAACATATAGAAGGAGAACAAGGTGTCCACTATGACTATGGAACATATAGAAGGAGAACAAGGTGTCCACCATAACTATGGGACATATAGAAGGGGAACAAGGTGCCCACCATGACACTATGGAACATAAAGGAGAGGAACAAGGTGCCCACCATGACACTATGGAACATATAGATGGGAACAAGGTGCCCACCATGACACTATGGAACATATAGATGGGAACAAGGTGCCCACCATGACACTATGGAACATATAGAAGGGAACAAGGTGCCCACCATGACACTATGGAACATAAAGTAGAGGAACAAGGCGCCCACCATGACACTATGGAACATAAAGTAGAGGAACAAGGCGCCCACCATGACACTATGGAACATATGAAAGGTGAACAAGGCGCCCAGCATAACACTATAGAACATATAGAGGGCAACAAGGTGCCTGCCATGACACTATAGAACATATAGAAGGGGAACAAGGTGCCCACCATAACACTATGGAACATATAGAGGGCAACAAGGTGCCTGCCATGACACTATAGAACATATAGAAGGGGAACAAGGTGCCCACCATGACACTAGAACATATAGAAGGGGAACAAGGTGCCCACCATGACACTAGAACATATAGAAGGGGAACAAGGTGCCCACCATAACACTATGGAACATATAGAAGGGGAACAAGGTGCCCATCATGACACTATGGAACATATAGATGGGAACAAGGTGCCCTCCATGACACTATGGAACATATAGATGGGAACAAGGTGCCCACCATGACACTATGAAACATATAGATGGGAACAAGGTGCCCACCACGACACTATAGAACATATAGATGGGAACAAGGTGCCCACCATGACACTATAGAACATATAGATGGGAACAAGGTGCTCACCATGACACTATAGAACATATAGATGGGAACACGATGCTCACCATGACACTATGGAACATATAGAGGGCAACAAGGTGCCTGCCATGACACTATAGAACATATAGAAGGGGAACAAGGTGCCCACCATGACACTAGAACATATAGAAGGGGAACAAGGTGCCCACCATAACACTATGGAACATATAGATGGGAACAAGGTGCCCACCATGACACTATGGAACATATAGAAGGGGAACAAGGTGCCCACCATGACACTATGGAACATATAGAAGGGGAACAAGGTGCCCATCATGACACTATGGAACATATAGAAGGGAACAAGGTGCCCACCATGACACTATGGAACATATAGAAGGGAACATGATGCTCACCATGACACTATGGAACATATAGATGGGAACAAGGTGCCCATCATGACACTATGGAACATATAGAAGGGAACATGATGCTCACCATGACACTATGGAACATATAGATGGGAACAAGGTGCCCATCATGACACTATAGAACATATAGAAGGGGAACTAGGTTTATCCCACCATTACATGTATCTCCTATCCACAGGGTATGGGATATGATTATAGGTGGTCTGACCCTCTGGCTGTTAGGAGTGGTGGTCACGCGTTCGCTCTGTCACCACATTCATTGTCCGTAGAGCTGCCGGAGAAGTGAACGCTGTACTTTACTGTAAATTAGGGGGGCAGGAGGGGGCACGTGACCACTGCACCATCCCCACAGATTGTATGATCAGTGGTTAGAGCCCTGTGCTGTGGATGGGGTATAAGTGATGATGGCAGGACCGTCCCTTTAAGGCTGTCCCCAGCCGGTGGATAGAGCGTGTCTGGCTGTGACCGTGTCTGCCTGGGATCTGTTTGATCTATGAATTATTTATCAGGCTGTTTATATCAGGTTTATCATTGCAGCACGTCCTGAATAGACCTACAGTAACTGATTGGGGGAGGGTAACCCATCTCGCATATTGCTGCTGCCCGCTGGGTTATGGCTGGGCCCCTGTTGCCCATTGTAAACAATATAGCTAGAATCCATAATAGTAAGCCTCCCATTACCCCTCATAAGGGAATGGAAGCAAAGAGTCACACAATAATGATATACCACGTATCCCTTAGTACTGGCCGTGAAACCATATTGGTCCCACACTGCACAAGTGTAAATGTTACATAGACCGAGTAGGGTTATACGCAATGATACGGAACCCACATGGATGGTGGCCAGCAGAGGGGTCACTGCTACTCACCACTCTGCTGCCAATGTCACATGATCTGACCTTCATCACGTGACCTCGCTGCACAACCCCCCAGCAGAGTAAGGGGCAGCCGCACCATAGCTGCCCATGAAACAACGCCACCATGGTGAAAAACAGGCATCATGTTATAGGGGTATATCAACTGGTGCCAGAGATTTGTAATTTATGTATATTAAAAAAATCTCCAGTCTTCCAGTACTTATCAGCTGCTGTATGTCCTGCATGAAGTGGTGTATTCTTTCCAGTCTGACACAGTGCTCTCTGCTGCCACCTCTGTCCATGTCAGGAACTGTCCAGAGCAGGAGAGGTTTTCTATGGGGATTTGCTGCTGCTCTGGACAGTTCCTGACATGGACAGAGGTGGCAGCAGAGAGCACTGTGTCACACTGGAGAGAATACACCACTTCCTGCAGGACATACAGCATCTGATTAGTACTGGAAGACTGAAGAGCTTTTAATAGAAGTAAATTACAACAATCTGGCACTTTCTGGCATCATTTGAAAGAAATATTTTTTTGGTGAACAACCCCTTTAAGTTCAGTAATGCATGAGGGAACATGATAATAAGGGCAATGTATATAGATAAGGTATAAGGGCTCTTTATATGGCATTTAGGGTCCTTCATAAACCAGTAATTTGTGGTCACATAGTGAGGGGCCTGACCATTATTGTTAATCCTTCGCTGTTAGGGTATGTTTACACTGAGTAAAACAGGCGGAATTCCCCGTTGCCGGACTCCGCTCAAAGAAGTGACGTAACTTCTCTGAGCGGAGAGCGGCAGCTGCGGAGGAGCGCGTGCTCTCCCATAGACTGGCTATGACACACTAAAACAGGTGGGATTCCACAGCGGAAAGTTCCGCCTGTTTTACTCAGTGTGAACATACCCTAATTCCACACTTGTTCACTCAGGTTCCGCATTTGTTCACTAATCGTTCAGTGTAATTGCACATTGTTCAGATGGATCAGAAGGAATAATGGACCATTTACACAGAAAGATTATCTGTCAAAGATTTGAAGCCAAAGCCAGGAGAGGAGAAATCCAGTCTTTCCTTTATGACCTGTTCCCTGTTTATAGTCTGTTCCTGGGTTTGGCTTCAAATCTTTGGCAGATAATCTGTTGTCAGATCTGTTGGTGGAATAGGGCCTTAAAGGGAACCAATCACACTAAAATTGGGCATAAAGGTAAAGGCCCTATTCCACCAACAGATCTGACGACAGATTATCTGCCAAAGATTTGAAGCCAAAACCAGGAACAGACTATAAACAGAGAACAGGTCATAAAGGAAAGACTGGATTTCTCCGCTTTTCAAATCCACTTCTGGGTTTGGCTTCAAATCTTTGGCAGATAATCTGTAGTCAGATCTGTTGGTGGAATAGGGCCTTAAGGAATCGTGCTGGTACATCAGCCAGCACGCTTCCTAACCATCCCCCCCCCCCCGTCCCATGAACATTCAGCCCGCAAAGTTAGTTTAATCGTGTCCCGCGCTCTATGCAAATTACCATACAAGTAGTCACAGTGGGCGGGACGGCTGTTCGAGTAGTCACGGTGGGCGGGGTCTTCGTCAAGTAGTCACTGGGTCCAGAGATCAGATCATAAAGGAAAGCCTGAGATTTCTCCTCTTTTCAAATCCACTCCTGGCTTTGGCTTCAAATCTTTGGCAGATAACACTGGTCAACAGCCAAAAAGGTTCCGACATGAAAACAGTTGATCTTAACTAATTTTGGGGTGCTGAGATCGAAAATGATGTTCAAATTTATAAACTGGCTCTAATTTTCAAGATATAGACGTACTTCTATACTTCTCACAGCCTGTGATACAATACTAGGAAAAGTTTGCATCGTCAGTATTGCATCATCTTATGCTACGTTTACACGAAGCGATAATTCGCCCAATCGAACAATTAACGATTTTGAAGGAACGATTTTTTTTTTTATAACGATCAGTGTTTAGATGGAACGATATATCGTACAGAAAATTTGTTTTGTGATCGCTTAAGCCTATCTCACACATAGGTAAAATCAGTGAACAACTGTTTACACGAAACGATCAGCAAATTTTTTGCGAACGATGATTTAAGAACATGTTAAAAGATCAAAATGAACGATTTATTGATTGTTCGCCGCGTTTACACGTCCGATTATCGTTCGAATTAGATCATTATCGCGAAAATTCGCCCGATAATCGTTCCGTGTAAACGTAGCATTAGAATGACCAATAGTTATGGTATAAGGCTAGGATCACACTGCGTTTTTGCTATTAATGTTTTTCATCTGTTTTTTGCGAAAAACGGATGAAAAAAACAGATGCATTTGTGTGCATCCGTTTTGATCTGCTTTTCCATTGACTTCCATTATACAAAATAAAAAAATGGCTCCGTTTTTTTAATGGACACAAAAGAAGTGTCAACACTACTTTTGTGTCGTTAAAAAAAAAAAGATCCGGGTTTTTTTTATAATGGAAGTCAATGGAAAAACGGATCAAAAAGGATGCACACAAATGCATCCGTTTTTCATCTGTTTTTTTTTTGCAAAAAACGGATGAAAAAAAACGGATTGCAAAAATGCAGTGTGAACCTAGCCTAAGGTATGGGGGTAAATGGAAGCCATCAATGCTTGCAGATTACTGTTGGACAGTTATCAGAGACAATCCCATGTATGAATACAAAAGACGTGTAAATGCACCGAGAAGCCATTGAATAAGGAGCGACATCCCAGAGGTCAATAAACATAATTAATTTGTGAAAATTCTTGGATCTGACTGTAAATTGTAGTTGATTTCAGATAGAACTAAGTTTCCGATGAATATATTTCAAAAGTTTATGAACCGTAACCGCTCTTCCTTATGATGCAGAAGTAATAAATATGTCGGCTATTATACTGTATTCTATAAAATCCACAAATCAGTAACATAAGAACTCTTCCATATCATAGAAACTAGAGACAATTCACATTTTTCCTTGTGATATTTGAATTCAGCACATAAAAATCATTAAGAAATGGCTAATTTTATTTCTGAACCAAACAACTTTTGAAAATTTGTTGACCAGTGTAAACTTTCTGTATAAATGGTCCCTAAACGATCGCAGTAACGATCATAACAAACGCCCATCATTCTGTGTAATATGGTGAACGATTTTAGGTTAACGATAAACGAGGTGAGGCAAGAATCCTATTCTCCTGCCTATTAGGAGAACTGCTGAACAGAATGATACAGCGATTTGTTCAGCATTTCTAGTGACTGTGACCCTCTGCTTCTTCTGCAGGCATCTGATCATCGAAAATTTTATCCCAATGGAAGAAAAGAACAAGATGATGAACCGCTGCTATTTTGAGGAGGAGGAGGATCAGTGGAAGCTTCACCCGATCAGCAGGCTGGAGTAAGTGCTGGATGCCCCCGGACCCTGTGCCAGCTGTGAGACCAGGCGTCTGCTAACTGCATTCTTTTCTCTATAGTACTCAGCAGATGATGAAACGCCCCACGTCTGCCATCGGCTACAAGAGGCCGCTGTGCCACCATGCCAAGATGTCCATGATGGTCAGGCCTGAGCCCAGATACCGGGTAAGAGCAATGCTGCTCTCCTTAAAGGGCTCTTCCACACTCGTTTGCACATTTTCAATATAAGCAGGTATTGGTGGTGATTGTTCCTGTGACTTAAAAAAATAAACAAAATTGACATCTTAAAAGTTTTGATCAGTCAGGCAACAAGTGACACTGGGAGTGAATCTGTTAAAGGGGTACTCTGGCCAATTCTTTTTCTTTCAAATCAGCTGGTGTCAGATTAGTAATTTACTTCTGTTTAAAAATCTCCAGTCTTCCAGTACTTATCAGCTGATGTATGTCCTGCAGGAAGTGGTATATTCTCTCCAGTCTGACACAGTGCTCTCTGCTGCCACCTTTGTCCATGTCAGGAACTGTCCAGAGCAGCAGCAAATCCCCATAGAAAACCTCTCCTGCTCTGGACAGTTCCTGACATGGACAGAGGTGGCAGCAGAGAGCACTGTGTCAGACTGGAGAGAATAAACCACTTCCTGCAGGACATACAGCCGCTGATAAGTACTGGAAGACTGGGGATTTTAAAATAGAAGTAAATTGCAAATCTATATAACTTTATGAAACCAGTTGATTTGAAAAAAAAAAAAAAAAAAAAAGATTTTCGCCGGAGTACCCCTTTATCTGAGCTCTACCCCAACTTTTAAAGTGACAGGGACACTAATTTATTAATTGATTTTTTGCACTGATACATAATGACAGACTGTAAGAACAGGAGAGGATAAGCATACAGGGTGGGTGCCCCTGGGTGGTCACAGTCACCCCCACCGTTCACTGACCGCAATAAATTAGAAACTTATAAACTTCAAAAGCAGGAAAGCTCTGTGAGCCATGAGGCGTGGGCTCGGATACGCTTCTAGTCATCATACATCGGCTCATCCATCAGTTTTAGATATCCTGCACACAGTCTTGTTATCAGTCGCCTATTTAATTTTCCAACATTACCATAAAGTGAGGGCATTACCTTTGGGGAGGGGGGTAGGCTGTGATACTTTCCGAGACGTGATCATACTCTGATCCCCACAGGCTGAGAACATTGTTCTGCTGGAGCTGGATATGCCGAGTCGCACAACCCGAGACTACGAGGGGCCAGCCGTGGCCCCCAAGGTCCAGGCCGCATTGGAAGCTGCTCTGCAGGATGAAGACGACATCCAGGTAGACGCCTCGACGTTTGAGAGCTCGGCCAGCAAAAAATCCAAAGCCAGGTGAGTGTCCTGGAGAACTGCACATAGAAGAGGTGGGTTTATTGGGTCATTTTGTGTAATTCTGCTAAACCCACCTGGTGCCCCATGGATCCTGAAGCAGGGACAGGCCTATGGCTAGCTATAGTCCGGCAGCAGGGACACGCCTAAGGCTAGCTATAGTCCGGCAGCAGGGACAGGCCTACGGTTAGCTATAGTCCGGCAGCAGGAACAGGCCCACGGCTAGCTATAGTCCGGCAGCAGGGACAGGCCTACGGTTAGCTATAGTCCGGCAGCAGGAACAGGCCCACGGCTAGCTATAGTCCGGCAGCAGGGACACGCCTACGGCTAGCTATAGTCCGGCAGCAGGGACAGGCCTATGGCTAGCTATAGTCCGGCAGCAGGGACACGCCTAAGGCTAGCTATAGTCCGGCAGCAGGGACAGGCCTACGGTTAGCTATAGTCCGGCAGCAGGAACAGGCCCACGGCTAGCTATAGTCCGGCAGCAGGGACAGGCCTACGGTTAGCTATAGTCCGGCAGCAGGAACAGGCCCACGGCTAGCTATAGTCCGGCAGCAGGGACACGCCTACGGCTAGCTATAGTCCGGCAGCAGGGACAGGCCTATGGCTAGCTATAGTCCGGCAGCAGGGACAGGCCTATGGCTAGCTATAGTCCGGCAGCAGGGACAGGCCTACGGCTAGCTATAGTCCGGCAGCAGGGACAGGCCTACGGCTAGCTATAGTCCGGCAACAGGGACAGGCCTACGGCTAGCTATAGTCCGGCAGCAGGGTCAGGCCTACGGCTAGCTATAGTCCGGCAGCAGGAACAGGCCCACGGCTAGCTATAGTCCGGCAGCAGGGACACGCCTATGGCTAGCTATAGTCCGGCAGCAGGGACAGGCCTACGGTTAGCTATAGTCCGGCAGCAGGGACAGGCCTACGGTTAGCTATAGTCCGGCAGCAGGGACAGGCCTACGGCTAGCTATAGTCCGGCAGCAGGGACAGGCCTACGGCTAGCTATAGTCCGGCAGCAGGGACAGGCCTACGGCTAGCTATAGTCCGGCAGCAGGGACAGGCCCACGGCTAGCTATAGTCCGGCAGCAGGGACACGCCTATGGCTAGCTATAGTCCAGCAGCAGGGACAGGCCTACGGCTAGCTATAGTCTGGCAGCAGGGACAGGCCTACGGCTAGCTATAGTCCGGCAGCAGGGTCAGGCCTACGGCTAGCTATAGTCCGGCAGCAGGGACAGGCCTACGGCTAGCTATAGTCCGGCAGCAGGGACAGGCCTATGGCTAGCTATAGTCCGGCAGCAGGGACAGGCCTATGGCTAGCTATAGTCCGGCAGCAGGGACAGGCCTATGGCTAGCTATAGTCCGGCAGCAATGCTGTCACAATGCTGGGATGGTCAGAAGCTGAGGGTGCTGGGAAACACCTGCTGGCAGTGGCCAGGGTCACAGATACTTCTAATTTTGGCCCATTAACCCTCTATATGCCGCGGTCAATAGTCACCTCAGCTCATATGGCTGTCCATGTGGCATCTGAGTGGTCAGTGACATAGAAGGATCTGATCCCAATACACTACAATATAGTAGAATAGCCGAGTATTGTCCACCAGGGGAATAGCAGCTAAAGCCTATGGGATTGCCTCTTTTTAAAGAGAGAAAATGCAGTTTGCAAACTGAAAGTCATGATGGTGGCCGATCACTGGTCACATGACGCACATGCCAGAATGAAATGAATGGATGAAACAGAGCTGGGATGATACAGATGACACGGCAGGAATAGGATAAAAGCTGGAAAGGGATCAAAAGCATGAAGAGAAAAAGTTCCAAAAATCAAATGTTTTTAGGGTGCGTTCACACGTAATGGATCCGCAGCAGATTTCTCGCTGCAAATTCGCTGCGGATCCCTGACCTGGGCAGACAAACTCGCAGCGGGATGCACATTTTGCTGGGAGTAGGGAGCAGGTAAAGTATACGCTCTGGCGGCGGGGGGGTTAACGGTGGGGCTGCTGACATACTCACAACGAAATGTGCATCCGCGAGAAGTCCACTGCGGATCCGTTACGTGTGAACACACCCTAAAGGCATGAAAGACCCTGACACTTAATGCTCTGTCTGTAAACATTACGAACGACCATTATACAGTGGGTGACCACAGACGTTCCCATTAAAGAGACAGTTCACAGAGATTTTACTTCTATTTAAAAATCTCCAGTCTTCCAGTACTTCTCAGCGGCTGTATGTCCTGCAGGAAGTGGTGTATTCTCTCCAGTCTGACACAGTGCTCTCTGCTGCCACCTCTGTCCATGTCAGGAACTGTTCAGAGCAGCAGCAAATCCCCATAGAAAACCTCTCCTGCTCTGGACAGTTCCTGACTGAAAAGAATACACCACATCCTGCTGGACATACAACAGCTGATAAGTACTGGAAAACTGGAGATTTTTTAATAAAAATAATTTACAAATCTATAAAACTTTCTGGCACCAATTGACTTTGGTGGACTACCCCTTTAATTCAATGCAGTTCAGCATAAAAAAATTAAACCTGTGGCCAGGTCGTCTGCTGTGTATGAATCTGTGGATGGTTTATGTTCTTATTGTATCCACATTTCTTTCTGTTATCAGACCTAAGACCGGCCGAAGAACAGCTCCACCTACAGGCCCTTCCGGATCGTCACATTTCCCGCAGTCAAGGGGGTTGGTTCCAAAGTAATTCAAGAAGATGACCCCCATAACCGAGACTCTGACTAGATAGATGAAGTATTAGGATGATTCAAAGCCGACCTGCACGTGCCACAGGGCAGACCCCTCCACTCCCCGTGGCCCCGGGAGGTGACGATGGGGGGGTCATCCGTAAGCAAGTCAGTGGCGCCCCCCGCGTTCGGCATGATTGTGTGGAAAGTGTGTCTATGTAGGAGTTACTGTGTGACGGATGGGAGGGCGTCCGGCTGGAGCTGACCCTGAGTGTGGCGGATGGAGCGCACACTCGCCTCTGCACTGATCTCTCCACCCCCCCCACCCCCCCGACCTTTTCTTCTGTATTTATATGGTTTTTTATCTTAGTTGTACATTTAGTCCTCATCTTTTATACTGTAAATTAGTGACTTTATGTTCCAGTTGGCGATGGCGAGCGGCGCGCCCAGGTACGAGAAATATCAGACATAACCCAGAGCCCCCTGTCAGTCAGCGACGGAACCGGCCCACTGCACGGGGTCCGCCATTTTGCTGCTTGTAACGTGACTGCACTCAGTTTTATGTTTGTCGTTAAATGTTCCTGGCTTCCTGCGGCATCGGCCTGCTCGGTGGGTCCATCCATGCTTCCCTCGGCCCCCCGGTCTCATCTGAAGAAGCCATAGATACTGTGAATTTTCTACAGCGACACCATGCAGTACGATGGCTCCTTCCCCGTCCAGGATCACGCAGGAGGGAGATTGGTTTAATTGTACTTTTGTCTATTGGTGAATGTATATTAAATAAAATCTCTTTACTGCACCTGAGCCCAGAGAGTGTGTCCTGCTTCACCGCTATGTGACCCCTGACCCTGGAGTGTGTGTCCTGCTATGTGACCCCTTACCCTGGAGAGTGTGTCCTGCTATGTGACCCCTGACCCTGGAGAGTGTGTCCTGCTATGTGACCCCTGACCCTGGAGAGTGTGTCCTGCTATGTGACCCCTGACCCTGGAGAGTGTGTCCTGCTATGTAACCCCTGACCCTGGAGAGTGTGTCCTGCTATGTGACTTTTGACCCTGGACAGTGTGTCCTGCTATGTGACCCCTGACCCCGGACAGTGTGTCCTGCTATGTGACCCCTGACCCCGGACAGTGTGTCCTGCTATGTGACCACTGACCCCGGACAGTGTGTCCTGCTATGTGACCCCTGACAGTGTTTTCTGCTATGTAACCCCTGAACCTGGAGAGTGTGTCCTGCTTCACTGCTACCTGACTCCTGATCCCAGAGAGTGTGTTCTGCTGTGTGACCGCTGACCCCAGAGAGTGTGTCCTGCCTCACTGCATATTGACCCCTGACCCCAGAAAGTGTGTCCTGCTTTACCGCTATGTGAACCCTGAGCCCGGAGAGCCTGTCCTACTACACTGCTACATCACCCCTGACCCCAGAGCGACCTGCTTCACTGCTATGTGACCCCTGGCCCCGGAGATTGTGTCCTGTTTCACCACCATATGACCCCTGATCCCAGAGAGCCTGTCTTATTTTACCGCTACATGATCCCTGACCCCAGAGTGTCCTGCTTCACTGCTACATGACCCCAGAGCGACCTGCTTCACTGCTATGTGACCCATGACCCCGAAAATTGTGTCCTGCTTCACCGCGATGTGACCCCTTACCCCAGTGTCCTGCTTCACCACTGTGTCCCCCTGACCCTGTGTCCTGCTTCACCGCTATGTGACCTCTGCCCCCAGAAAGTGTGTCCTTCTATGTGGCCCCTGACTCTGGGGCCCCCCATCTTCAGCATGTCCTGACACTGTTATGGGGTTTGAGGGGGATATTGGTTGGCCCTCTTCTTGTGGCACTATGGTCGGTCCTTCTATGGACACAATGGCTGCCTCCTGTGGTTTACATGTTGGGTGACCTAAGGGGCAGCATGGCAAGCACTGGCACGGATACTCTTATGGGGAAACTGACACTAATATGGGGGATGGAGGAGCTGCCGCTATATTTGTGGGACACTGACTGCAATGGTTATGGGGTTTCTAGGGTTCCAAGGATGGGATCCTGACTGGTCCTTTGGCCGGCACTGTTATGGGGAACTGACCTGCACTATGGGGGGCTGTTATTAGAAGTCGTTATTGTCACTGCTATGAGGGGACACCAAGAAGGCACGGGGGATAACACTGGCTGATGCTGTTATGGGGGGGGGGGGGGGCTAGTGCTGGCTGATGCTGTTATGGGGGGGTACCTTTGGCTGATGCTGTTATGGGGGGGCTAGTACTGGCTGATGCTGTTATGGGGGGGTAGCTTTGGCTGATGCTGTTATGGGGGGAGCATTGGCTAATGCTGTTATGGGGGGGCTAGTACTGGCTGATGCTGTTATGGGGGGGCTAGCATTGGCTAATGTTGTTATGGGGGGCTAGCACTGGCTGATGCTGTTATGGGGGGCTAGCACTGGCTGATGCTGTTATGGGGGGGCTAGCACTGGCTGATGCTGTTATGGGGGGGCTAGCACTGGCTGATGCTGTTATGGGGGGAGCATTGGCCAATGCTGTTATGGGGGGGGGCTAGTACTGGCTGATGCTGTTATGGGGGGCTAGTATTGGCTAATGCTGTTATGGGGGGCTAGCACTGGCTGATGCGGTTATGGGGGGGCTAGCACTGGCTGATGCTGTTATGGGGGGGCTAGTACTGGCTGATGCTGTTATGGGGGGCTAGCACTGGCTGATGCTGTTATGGGGGGGCTAGCACTGGCTGATGCTGTTATGGGGGGGCTAGCACTGGCTGATGCTGTTATGGGGGGAGCATTGGCCAATGCTGTTATGGGGGGGGCTAGTACTGGCTGATGCTGTTATGGGGGGCTAGTATTGGCTAATGCTGTTATGGGGGGCTAGCACGGGCTGATGCTGTTATGGGGGGGCTAGCACTGGCTGATGCTGTTATGGGGGGGCTAGTACTGGCTGATGCTGTTATGGGGGGCTAGCATTGGCTAATGCTGTTATGGGGGGGCTAGTACTGGCTGATGCTGTTATGGGGGGCTAGCATTGGCTGATGCTGTTATGGGGGGGGGCTAGTACTGGCTGATGCTGTTATGGGGGCTAGCATTGGCCAATGCTGTTATGGGGGGAGGTAGTACTGGCTGATGCTGTTATGGGGGGTCTAGCACTGGCTGATCCTGTTATGGGGGGGGCTAGCACTGGCTGATGCTGTTATGGGGGGCTAGCACTGGCTGACGCTGTTATGGGGGGCTAGCACTGGCTGATGCTGTTATGGGGGGCTAGCACTGGCTGACGCTGTTATGGGGGGGTAGCACTGGCTGACGCTATTATGGGGGGGTAGAATTGGCTGATGCTGTTATGGGGGGGTAGAATTGGCTGATGCTGTTATGGGGGCGGCCTAATATTGGCTGATGCTGTTATGGGGGGGGCTAGCATTGGCTGATGCAGTCATGGGGGGCTAGCAGGAGGGAGTAACAGCCCCTGTAGTGAACCAGCCTGGACCACCTCCTGCTGACGCTGCATTCTCTAATAAGAGATGGAAAATAATTACATCCTTAAAGTGTCACTGTCATTTAATTTTTTTTCTTTTTTTTCCAGAAATCAATAGTCCAGGCGATTTTAGGTAACTTCATAATTGGGCTTATTAGCCAAAAAATTCATTTTTATCACGAAAAAGCAGTTTGAAGCTCTCCCCCTGTCTTCATGGTTCTCTATGGAGAGGGGAGGGGTGGAGAGAGATGAGGCACCAAAACAGGACAACAAAGAGTTTATTTACAGCTACATCACAGGCCTATCTCCTCTGAAGTCAGCTCTGACCTCTGAATACCGGCTTTCACAGAGGTCCTGCTGTGTAATCTTTTGTTCTCTGCTCTCTGCTGCCGACTAAACTCCCCCCTCCCCTCTCCATAGGTTACACAGGGCCTGACTGATGTAAAAGAGTGGAGATTTCCTGATAATGAGCAGTGGATGAGAGGAGGGAGGAGGGGGGGGACCTGGGGAAAGTCTTTGTGAATGCAGATAATGGATATTTGCCTAATAAACCAAATTACAAAGTTTCTTATAATCGCCTGTACTATTGATTCCTGCAAATAGACGAAACGACAGCGACCCTGTTACTATAGCGCCCAGCAGACCGGAGATCCTGTAACTATAGCGCCCAGCAGACCGGAGATCCTGTAACTATAGCGCCCAGCAGTGACCGGAGATCCTGTAACTATACGGCCCGGCAGTGACCGGAGATCCTGTAACTATACGGCCCGGCAGTGACCGGAGATCCTGTAACTATAGCGCCCAGCAGTGACCGGAGATCCTGTAACTATAGCGCCCAGCAGTGACCGGAGATCCTGTAACTATAGCGCCCAGCAGTGACCGGAGATCCTGTAACTATAGCGCCCAGCAGTGACCGGAGATCCTGTAACTATAGCGCCCAGCAGTGACCGGAGATCCTGTAACTATGGCGCCCAGCAGTGACCGGAGATCCTGTAACTATGGCGCCCAGCAGTGACCGGAGATCCTGTAACTATACGGCCCAGCAGTGACCGGAGATCCTGTAACTATACGGCCCAGCAGTGACCGGAGATCCTGTAACTATACGGCCCAGCAGTGACCGGAGATCCTGTAACTATAGCGCCCGGCAGTGACCGGAGATCCTGTAACTATACGGCCCAGCAGTGACCGGAGATCCTGTAGCTATAGCGCCCGGCAGTGACCGGAGATCCTGTAACTATAGCGCCCGGCAGTGACCGGAGATCCTGTAACTATAGCGCCCTGCAGTGACCGGAGATCCTGTAACTATACGGCCCAGCAGTGACCGGAGATCCTGTAACTATACGGCCCAGCAGTGACCGGAGATCCTGTAGCTATAGCGCCCGGCAGTGACCGGAGATCCTGTAACTATACGGCCCAGCAGTGACCGGAGATCCTGTAACTATAGCGCCCGGCAGTGACCGGAGATCCTGTAACTATAGCGCCCTGCAGTGACCGGAGATCCTGTAACTATACGGCCCAGCAGTGACCGGAGATCCTGTAACTATACGGCCCAGCAGTGACCGGAGATCCTGTAACTATACGGCCCGGCAGTGACCGGAGATCCTGTAACTATACGGCCCGGCAGTGACCGGAGATCCTGTAACTATACGGCCCGGCAGTGACCGGAGATCCTGTAACTATACGGCCCAGCAGTGACCGGAGATCCTGTAACTATAGCGCCCAGCAGTGACCGGAGATCCTGTAACTATAGCGCCCAGCAGTGACCGGAGATCCTGTAACTATAGCGCCCGGCAGTTACCGGAGATCCTGTAACTATAGCGCCCGGCAGTGACCGGAGATCCTGTAACTATAGCGCCCAGCAGTGACCAGAGATCCTGTAACTATAGCGCCCAGCAGTGACCGGAGATCCTGTAACTATAGCGCCCGGCAGTGACCGGAGATCCTGTAACTATAGCGCCCGGCAGTGACCGGAGATCCTGTAACTATAGCGCCCGGCAGTGACCGGAGATCCTGTAACTATACGGCCCAGCAGTGACCGGAGATCCTGTAACTATAACGCCCAGCAGTGACCGGAGATCCTGTAACTATAACGCCCAGCAGTGACCGGAGATCCTGTAACTATAACGCCCAGCAGTGACCGGAGATCCTGTAACTATAGCGCCCAGCAGTGACCGGAGATCCTGTAACTATAGCGCCCGGCAGTGACCGGAGATCCTGTAACTATAGCGCCCAGCAGTGACCGGAGATCCTGTAACTATAGCGCCCAGCAGTGACCGGAGATCCTGTAACTATAACGCTGAAGTAGTGACCGGAGATCCTGTAACTATAGCGCCCGGCAGTGACCGGAGATCCTGTAACTATACGGCCCAGCAGTGACCGGAGATCCTGTAACTATAGCGCCCGGCAGTGACCGGAGATCCTGTAACTATAGCGCCCAGCAGTGACCGGAGATCCTGTAACTATAGCGCCCAGCAGTGACCGGAGATCCTGTAACTATACGGCCCAGCAGTGACCGGAGATCCTGTAACTATAGCGCCCGGCAGTGACCGGAGATCCTGTAACTATAGCGCCCGGCAGTGACCGGAGATCCTGTAACTATACGGCCCGGCAGTGACCGGAGATCCTGTAACTATAGCGCCCAGCAGTGACCGGAGATCCTGTAACTATAGCGCCCAGCAGTGACCGGAGATCCTGTAACTATACGGCCCAGCAGTGACCGGAGATCCTGTAACTATAGCGCCCGGCAGTGACCGGAGATCCTGTAACTATAGCGCCCGGCAGTGACCGGAGATCCTGTAACTATAGCGCCCAGCAGTGACCGGAGATCCTGTAACTATAGCGCCCGGCAGTGACCGGAGATCCTGTAACTATAGCGCCCGGCAGTGACCGGAGATCCTGTAACTATAGCGCCCGGCAGTGACCGGAGATCCTGTAACTATAGCG
The DNA here is from genome assembly GCF_027789765.1 of Dendropsophus ebraccatus. NCBI lineage: Eukaryota > Metazoa > Chordata > Amphibia > Anura > Hylidae > Dendropsophus > Dendropsophus ebraccatus. The sequence goes on from NC_091467.1 coordinate 6,855,335, forward strand.
CCCAGCAGTGACCGGAGATCCTGTAACTATAGCGCCCGGCAGTGACCGGAGATCCTGTAACTATACGGCCCAGCAGTGACCGGAGATCCTGTAACTATACGGCCCGGCAGTGACCGGAGATCCTGTAACTATACGGCCCGGCAGTGACCGGAGATCCTGTAACTATAGCGCCCGGCAGTGACCGGAGATCCTGTAACTATAGCGCCCAGCAGTGACCGGAGATCCTGTAACTATAGCGCCCGGCAGTGACCGGAGATCCTGTAACTATAACGCCCAGCAGTGACCGGAGATCCTGTAACTATACGGCCCAGCAGTGACCGGAGATCCTGTAACTATACGGCCCGGCAGTGACCGGAGATCCTGTAACTATAGCGCCCAGCAGTGACCGGAGATCCTGTAACTATAGCGCCCAGCAGATCGGAGATCCTGTAACTATAGCGCCCGGCAGTGACCGGAGATCCTGTAACTATAGCGCCCGGCAGTGACCGGAGATCCTGTAACTATAGCGCCCAGCAGTGACCGGAGATCCTGTAACTATACGGCCCAGCAGTGACCGGAGATCCTGTAACTATAGCGCCCAGCAGTGACCGGAGATCCTGTAACTATAGCGCCCGGCAGTGACCGGAGATCCTGTAACTATAGCGCCCGGCAGTGACCGGAGATCCTGTAACTATAGCGCCCGGCAGTGACCGGAGATCCTGTAACTATACGGCCCGGCAGTGACCGGAGATCCTGTAACTATACGGCCCGGCAGTGACCGGAGATCCTGTAACTATAGCGCCCGGCAGTGACCGGAGATCCTGTAACTATAGCGCCCGGCAGTGACCGGAGAGCCTGGGCTGGTGAGTGTAGTCAGAGTCCCTCACAGTGATGGGGAGCAGCTGCCTCTCAAGGTCAGTGCTTTCAAGGACATGTTCATAACACCAAGGAAAACACTGGCTACAAACAACGACTGTCTGGGTTGTCTCAGTGATCATAAAAATCGCATCTCAAGTCTGAACGTAACAGAATCGCAGCATGTAAACAAGCTCAGTCCCTGCACAATCTTTATAACAATACAGATGATGCAGTAGGGCGGGCGGGGCGCGGATTCCTCCTATCAGAGCAGCTCCCTAAGTCAGGTGACGCTCGGCTCCGCCCTCTAATGCGCAGTTCGGCGGTGACGTCAAGGTAGGTGGTTTCAATCTCGCGAGACGCGTTGTCTCCGTGCCGGCCAATGACCTGCGTCGGTCTCGCCCACGTGTTTTCCCGAGGCGGGGCGGAAGTGGTTTTCGAAGTGCATTGTGGGGAGTGTGGTTCCGGTGTGTGGAAGCAGCCCGGTCCGGAGCGGACTACAACTCCCATCATCACCGTTCCGAGCGACCTCTGCGGACACTGAGCCCACCCCGGAGACCCCCGCAGACCCGCCCGGTGACCGGACATCATGAGAGACAGACAGAAGCGCCGCAAGGAACGCACGTGGGCCGAGGCCGCCAAGATGGTACCGAGAGGGGCGGGGGCGGGAACCGTGATCGGGGGGAGGCGAGGGGGATGGGCGGCGGTGCTGGGGAGACGGGGAGGGGGGCGCAGGGGGGGTTATACTGAGGAGCCGGCGGCGGGGCCTATACCGGGGGAGGCGGAGAGTGCCGGGGCCCGGGGGATAATATGGGGGGCGGGGCCGGAGGGGGATGGGAGGTGATTGTTATACTGCTCCGGGGGGAACGGGGGCCACAGAGGCCACAGAGACCATCACCTCACACACTGATCCTGCATTATACTCCAGAGCTGCACTCACTATTCTGCTGGTGGGGTCACTGTGTACATACATTACATTACTGATCCTGTAATATACTCCAGAGCTGCACTCACTATTCTGCTGGTGGGGTCACTGTGTACATACGGTTACATTACTGATCCTGAGTTACATCCTGTATTATACTCCAGAGCTGCACTCACTATTCTGCTGGTGAGGTCATTGTGTACATACATTACATTACTGATCCTGTATTATACTCCAGAGCTGCACTCACTATTCTGCTGGTGAGGTCACTGTGTACATACATTACTGATCCTGAGTTATATCCTGTAATATACTCCAGAGCTGCGCTCGCTGTTCTGCTGGTTGGGGGCGCTCCCGCTCTGAGTATATACACATTACCTGTCGGCTCTGGGTTACGGGGGGAGGTGAGAGACAGAGTACTGTGAATGAGAGCGGCGCTCGCAGCGGGTGGTCCGGACCGTGTGACTGCGCCCAGTATGATAGGTATGCTTTAACCCCTTAAAGTGACTGTACCACCAGGGCGAGGCTGAAGCACTGGAGGCGGCCGACCCACCCTAGTGGGAGGAGACCCCCGACCCTGTATGACATGTCTCCACTAGAATCAATGGATCCCTATCAGAGGGGCGGGGTTTCCTCCCACTAGGGGTGGGTCGGCCGCTTCCAGTGCTTCAGCCTCGCCCTGGTGGTACAGTCACTTTAAAGGAGAAGTCCGGCCAAAATTTATTTTTGATATGTTGTTACTTATGAAAAGTTATACAAATTTCTAATGTACATTAATTATGGGAAATGCACATATACTGCTATTTCCCTTAATTTAGTGTATCAGGAAGTGTTAGAAATATCTCTGAAGAAGTGACGTCACGACCCAGGGTGTAATTCCTATGGAGTGTCCAGCAGGGGGCGCTCTCTATATAGAAGTCTATGGGACTTTATTGTTTCTATGGGTTTCTATGTAATGTAATGTAGTGTACAGTGCTTTATTGAATGAATACATCTATGGAATACTTTGGGGAGCAAGTGTCCTTGCTCCCCAAAGTATTGCATAAATGTATTCATTCAATACATTCAATACACAGTAAGCCCACCGATCCGCCGCATTTCCGCCGCATTCCCGCCGATCCGCCACACGCTGATCTGCCACATTCCCACCGATCCGGACCATATACATTGAACTACAGCTCCCATCATCTGCTTCTAGTATGAACAGGTGATGGGAGCTGTAGTTGGGTTATGGATATGACATGCCACCGGGCGCAGGGGGGAGCCGCTCAGTACACAGGAGCGCTCCCCCCTCCTCCTCCTCCTTCCGTGATAACTTCCGCCTATACCAATGCTGACTCCCTGCCTGGCCGCCGCTCTCCGCTCACATATACCGGCTCCCGGCATCAGCGCGGACACCAGGATGCATCGGGAGCCGGTATGTATGGGGGGGAGAGCGGAGAGCGGCGGCCAGGCAGGGACTCAGCATTGGTATAGGCGGAAGTTATCACGGAAGGAGGAGGAGGAGGGGGGAGAGCTGCTGTGTACTGAGCGGCTCCCCCCTGCGCCCGGCGGCATGTCATATCCCTTACCCAACTACAGCTCCCATCACCTGTTCATACTAGAAGCAGATGATGGGAGCTGTAGTTCAATGTATATGGTCCGGATCGGTGGGAATGCGGCGGATCAGCGTGTGGCGGATCGGCGGGAATGCGGCGGATCGGTGGGCTTACTGTGTATTGAATGTATTGAATGAATACATTTATGCAATACTTTGGGGAGCAAGGACACTTGCTCCCCAAAGTATTCCATAGATGTATTCATTCAATAAAGCACTGTACACTACATTACATTACATAGAAACCCATAGAAACAATAAAGTCCCATAGACTTCTATATAGAGAGCGCCCCCTGCTGGACACTCCATAGGAATTACACCCTGGGTCGTGACGTCACTTCTTCAGAGATATTTCTAACACTTCCTGATCTACTAAATTAAGGGAAATAGCTCTATATGTGCATTTCCCATAATTAATGTACATTAGAAATTTGTATAACTTTTCATAAGTAACAACATATCAAAAATAAATTTTGGCCGGACTTCTCCTTTAAGGTCTGTGCCAGTTTCCATTCTTGTCCTCCTGCTACATACGGCCACAGCACTTGTATTTCCCCTACAGACCCACTTGGACCCTAATTTTTTGCGCCACTCGTTGGACTTTGTCAGACTTAATTTTTTTGCATAAAATGTGCAGCGAAACCAGAAAAGGTTGTGTGGTAAATGTGAATATAAAATGCAATAAACCGGCCGTGTTGTCTGCGCTCCTCACATCAGTGCCATTACAGCAATGTGAACATTAAAATCTTATAATAAAGCAAAATGTTCCTCTAAATGTCTCTATCCCTCCTTATAGCGCTGTTATCCTTTGCTGACGTCACCCGGGCGGGCCAACGTCTTTAGCGCATGCGCAGTACCTCAGCGTCTTCTCCCGGCGTACTGCACATGCGCAGTGTGCTAAAGCCGCCAGCCCGCCACCGCCATGGAACACAGGCCCCAGGTGACGTCAGCGGAGCGCACCCCCCTGGGTGTGATTACAGCGCTCGCAACCGCCCAGGACTGACACTAGATACGCCCACCGTGACGGCTTTCCTGGAATTACCATATAGCGCGAGATTTCATAAAAGTAAGATGACGGTGTAATCAAGGAGGGCACGGGGGGTTCAGGGGGATGTTTGGGAAGCGTGCTGGCACATCCCCCAGCAGTTTCCTTATCAGTAGGGGCATTTTCGACATGATTTAATTATTTTTTTTTATTTTTATTTTTTAAACATTCACAATTAATTTGAAGCCCCCTGGGGGATGTCTATACACACAGCACTGATCCCCTATATACACAGCACTGATCCCCTATATACACAGCACTGATCCCCCTGGGGGACGTCTATATACACAGCACTGATCCCCCTGGGGGATGTCTATACACACAGCACTGATCCCCTATATACACAGCACTGATCCCCCTGGGGGATGTCTATACACACAGCACTGATCCCCTATATACACAGCACTGATCCCCTATATACACAGCACTGATCCCCCTGGGGGACGTCTATATACACAGCACTGATCCCCCTGGGGGATGTCTATATACACAGCACTGATCCCCTATATACACAGCACTGATCCCCCTGGGGGACGTCTATATACACAGCACTGATCCCCCTGGGGGACGTCTATATACACAGCACTGATCCCCCTGGGGGACGTCTATATACACAGCACTGATCCCCCTGGGGGATGTCTATATACACAGCACTGATCCCCTATATACACAGCACTGATCCCCCTGGGGGACGTCTATATACACAGCACTGATCCCCCTGGGGGACGTCTATATACACAGCACTGATCCCCCTGGGGGACTCCTATATACACAGCACTGATCCCCCTGGGGGACTCCCATATACACAGCACTGATCCCCCTTGGGGACTCCTATATACACAGCACTTAACCCCCATCAGGCATGTCCCTGGTGGCCTTGTTAACCCCCATCAGGCATGTCCCTGGTGGCCTAGTTAACCCCCATCAGACATGTCCCTGGTGGCCTAGTTAACCCCCATCAGACATGTCCCTGGTGGCCTAGTTAACCCCCATCAGACATGTCCCTGGTGGCCTAGTTAACCCCCATCAGGCATGTCCCTGGTGGTTTATTTAACCCTCCATCAGGCATGTCCCTGGTGGTTTATTTAACCCTCCATCAGGCATGTCCCTGGTGGCCTAGTTAACCCCCATCAGGCATGTCCCTGGTGGCCTAGTTAACCCCCAAATAAAAAAAAATAAACATCCCACTCACCTTACCTCCGCTCCCACGCTGCCCATGTCCTCTTCTGTCCCAGGTCCTCTGTGCCGGTCTTCTCCTGCAGGCGACGCGCGATGAAATGACGTCATCGTGCGCGGCCCGCAGGAGACTGAAGACACGCGCCGCTTTGCTGATAAAGAAGCCGGCATAGACAGCATCCTCCTGTGTCCGGCAGCTGTCACAGAAACCGGAGGATGCTGTGTATGCCGGCTCCTTCCTTCCTCCAGAGCGGCGCGCATCACAGGGGAGCTGCGGGCCGCATCGGGAGGTCTCTGGGGCCGGATGCTGCCCGCGGGCCGGAGGTTCCCCACCCCTGCCCTAGGGTATGTCTCTACACAGCACTGATCCCCTATATACACAGCACTGATCCTCATGGGGGGCGTCTATATACACAGCACTGATCCCCCTGGGGGACTCTTATATACACAGCACTGATCCCTTTGGGGGACTCCTATATACACAGCACTGATCCCCCTGGGGGACTCCTATATACACAGCACTGATCCCCCTCGGGGACGTCTATATACACAGCACTGATCCCCCTGGGGGACTTCTATATACACAGCACTGATCCCCCTAGGGGACGTCTATATACACAGCACTGATCCCCCTAGGGGATGTCTATATACACAGCACTGATCTTCTATATACACAGCACTGATCTCCTATATGCACAGCGCTGATCCCCCTGGGGGACTCATATATACACAGTGCTGATCCCCCTGGGGGACTCCTATATACACAGCACTGATCCCCCTGGGGGACTTCTATATACACAGCACTGATCCCCCTGGGGGATGTCTATATACACAGCACTGATCCCCCTAGGGGATGTCTATATACACAGCACTGATCCCCCTAGGGGATGTCTATATACACAGCACTGATCTCCTATATATACAGCACTGATCTTCTATATACACAGCACTGATCTCCTATATACACAGCGCTGATCCCCCTGGGGGACTCATATATACACAGTGCTGATCCCCCTGGGGGACTCCTATATACACAGCACTGATCCCCCCCTGGGGGACTCCTATATACACAGCACTGATTCCCCCTGGGGGGGGCGTCTATATACACAGCACTGATTCCCCCTGGGGGGGGCGTCTATATACACAGCACTGATTCCCCCTGGGGGGGGCGTCTATATACACAGCACTGATTCCCCCTGGGGGGGGCGTCTATATACACAGCACTGATTCCCCCTGGGGGGGGGCGTCTATATACACAGGACTGATTCCCCCTAGGGGGGGGGGGCGTCTATATACACAGCACTGATTCCCCCTGGGGGGGGGGGGCGTCTATATACACAGCACTGATTCCCCCTGGGGGGGGGGGGGGGCGTCTATATACACAGCACTGATTCCCCCTGGGGGGGGGGGGGGGCGTCTATATACATAGCACTGATTCCCCCTGGGGGGGGGGGGCGTCTATATACACAGCACTGATTCCCCCTGGGGGGGGGCGTCTATATACACAGCACTGATTCCCCCTGGGGGGGGGGGGGCGTCTATATACACAGCACTGATTCCCCCTTGGGGGGGGGCGTCTATATACACAGCACTGATTCCCCCTGGGGGGGGGGGGCGTCTATATACACAGCACTGATTCCCACAGGGGGGCGTCTATATACACAGCACTGATTCCCCCTGGGGGGCGTCTATATACACAGCACTGATCTCCCATTTAGATCAATGCTTTGTATATAATACAGCACTGATCCATTAGATCAGTGCTCTTATTACTCTTGGCTGCTGCAGCCAAAATCAATAGAATACCAAGCCGGGATCAGCGTTATTCCAACACTGAGGCCCTACTGGATAAGGACAAGGGATCTCTCCTTTGTGATCGCATTGCCCATGGGCATCTCCCAAGTAGACCACCACAGAAGGGGAACTGCAGGACATTTAAATGCAGCTGTCATGTCTGACAGCTACATTTAAATATCCTCATTAGCGGACGCTGCAATGCAGCAGAGATCACAGCGGTTCAGAGCGGGGTCGCTGCGTGGCCCCTCTCTGAACTCCCCTAACGGCGCCATGACATACAAGATACTTCATGGGTTGTTATGGGGTTAATAGCTATATAATATGTAAATAGTGACTGTGGTGGTGGAGTACACATAGAGTGGAGGCTGCAATATAATCATAGGGATCAGTGTGTCCTTGTAGAGCGGGGGCTGCAGTGTAATCATAGGGATCAGTGTGTCCTCATAGAGCGGGGGCATTACTATAATCATAGGGATCAGTGTGTCCTCATAGAGCGGGGGCTTCACTATAATTATAGGGATCAGTGTGTGTCCTCATAGAGCGGGGGCTGCAGTATAATCATAGGGATCAGTGTGTGTCCTCATAGAGCGGGGGCTGCAGTATAATCATAGGGATCAGTGTGTGTCCTCATAGAGCGGGGGCTGCAGTATAATCATAGGGATCAGTGTGTGTCCTCATAGAGCGGGGGCTGCAGTATAATCATAGGGATCAGTGTCCTCATAGAGCGGGGGCTGCAGTATAATCATAGGGATCAGTGTGTGTCCTCATAGAGCGGAGGCTGCAGTATAATCATATGGATCAGTGTCCTCATAGAGCGGGGGCTGCAGTATAATCATAGGGATCAGTGTGTGTCCTCATAGAGCGGGGGCTGCAGTATAATCATAGGGATCAGTGTCCTCATAGAGCGGGGGCTGCAGTATAATCATAGGGATCAGTGTGTGTCCTCATAGAGCGGAGGCTGCAGTATAATCATATGGATCAGTGTCCTCATAGAGCGGGGGCTGCACTATAATCATAGGGATCAGTGTCCTCATAGAGCGGGGGCTGCAGTATAATCATAGGGATCAGTGTGTGTCCTCATAGAGCGGGGGCTGCAGTATAATCATAGGGATCAGTGTGTGTCCTCATAGAGCGGGGGCTGCACTATAATCATAGGGATCAGTGTCCTCATAGAGCGGGGGCTGCAGTATAATCATAGGGATCAGTATCCTCATAGAGCGGGGGCTGCAGTATAATCATAGGGATCAGTGTGTGTCCTCATAGAGCGGGGGCTGCAGTATAATCATAGGGATCAGTGTGTGTCATAGAGCGGGGGCTGCAGTATAATCATAGAGATCAGTGTCCTCATAGAGCGGGGGCTGCAGTATAATCATAGGGATCAGTGTGTGTCCTCATAGAGCGGGGGCTGCAGTATAATCATAGGGATCAGTGTGTGTCCTCATAGAGCGGGGGCTGCAGTATAATCATAGGGATCAGTGTGTGTCCTCATAGAGCGGGGGCTGCAGTATAATCATAGGGATCAGTGTGTGTCCTCATAGAGCGGGGGCTGCAGTATAATCATAGGGATCAGTGTGTGTCCTCATAGAGCGGGGGCTGCAGTATAATCATAGGGATCAGTGTGTGTCCTCATAGAGCGGGGGCTGCAGTATAATCATAGGGATCAGTGTGTCCTCATAGAGCGGGGGCTGCAGTATAATCATAGGGATGCTTATTTCTAGCATTGTGTAGGTGCTGCTGCTATAATAAGACGTCTTGCAGTCTGCTCCCCACCCAGGATCTGCATTAGGTACAAATCACGATATCTACGTTTTTTTTTATTAGATATTTATATCAGTGATCTTCCTCTATTGCAAAACTACAACCCCCAGCATGCCCTGACAGCCCAAGGCTGGGAATTGTAGTTTTGCAACAGGTGGAGAGCGTAGATTTTTGTGTCTTCAGCAGAAAGCAGCAGCTGAGAACTGGGGGAAGGAGACGTAATAAGTATTGAAGGAATTGTTAGTGTCACCATGGGCAGCAACATATCAAAAGTTGTGTGTGAGTGGAATACCCCTTTACGAAAAATGTCTTATAGAGTAGGATCTGAGGGGGCGGGGTATGTCTCAGCAGCAGTCAGGTTTTATGCCCCGCCCCTGCAGAGCTGAAGCATTACACAGGGATGATGCTTTCTCTGCTGGTCTCACCGTGTTTCTCTTCTCACAGGTTTTGGAGAATTATTCAGATGCCCCAATGACCCCAAAGCAGATCCTGAATGTGATTGAGGCCGAGGGGCTGAAGGAGATGAAGTAGGTGACGTGGTGGAGGAGAGGGGTATGGGGGGTGGGGGCAGTTTCTTCTGTTGCTCTCTGCTGCCCTCTACTGTCAGGGTGAATTCACTGTATTGACTGCTCCGTTTTTTCTTTCCCCTTTTTTCTACCACTCTTTGATGTCGGCGGAATCCACAGGAGGTAAGACAGAGAAATGGGGGAGGGGGCAGGGATTTAAAGGGGCCGTCCAAGATTAGATAATCATGGCTTTTTTAAACATCGCCCCTTTGTTCTGAGTTTGTGTCCGGTACTGCAGCTTGGTGACTAGAGCGGAGTTGTAATGCCGTACTCATCCTGAGGACAAGGGTGGTGCTGTTTCCTGTTATAATCTGTGATCTCTTCCTCCCTCCGCAGCGGATCCTCCCCTCTCGCTTGTCTGAACGCCATGTTACATTCTAACTCCAGGACGCGGGAGGCGCAGTTCTACAAGCTCCCCGGCCGCATCAGCCTCTTCACCATGAAGGTTAGTCGCTAATGATGCCGGACTATCGGATATTCTAGAAAATTGGGGAGAATTCACATGCAGCAGGTTTCTGATAGTCTGGCTGCTCCTGATCTGTGGGGTCGTGACTGTGTGTCAGCGCAGCCGTTCACACTTGTCTGTTCCCCCTGCAGAAGAACGCGGTGCAGTGGTCCCGTGTGGTGTCGCTGCCCGATGACGGAGACACAGAGGACACGGCCGACGAGGAGGGAAGCCAATGGGCAGAGGGCGGCTCGGTGCCTGCAGGTGAGAACAGGAGGAGCGACAGGATGGGACCAATCCGCCATGTGTGAGAGGGAATTCTCCCCCCATAATGGAGACAGGGCTCCCCTTCATTCATATCTGACCTTTAACCCCTTAGATACTCAATAGGATCTGGTAAGAGGTGAAGGGCCCACAGACGAAGGCAGGGATGGGGAACCTCGGCTGGACAGCCAAAGCTTTAGCTGGAGAGCCAAGGTTCCCTGAAGTATACCAGAACACTGCAGAAGGATCAGCAGATCATTGTGGTGATTCCTGACATGAGATAGATAGACGTCCAGTCAGTGGCTGCAAAGGGGCAGCACTGCGCGGAACGTCCAGACGCCGAGAGCCTACGGAGCACGGACTGTAATGTATGCATCGGGGGGGGGGGGGGGGGGGGGGGGGGGGGGGGTTGCCGCTTACATACTCTCAGCGGGGTGACAAATCCTCTGCAAGTATGTAATCTCACTGAGAGGGACATGGAAGGAACCACTGCGGATTTCAGTGCGAACTCGCAGCATAAAATCTGCTGCAGATCCGTTGTGTGAACCCGCCCTAAAGGGAAAATCTGGAGGAAAAAAAAAAGTTCTTCTTTATGTTTGTTTTTGGGTTTTTTTTTTTTCTAACTATACTTTCTGGTCAGTATAAAGTGTATTCTTTATTTCACTTTTCAGGTCCTCCGTGACTATGTAATTTATATTTTGAGACTTAATAAAAAAAAAAGTGTTATAGATTCGTAATATTTTCTTCTCTTTAGAAATCTCCAGTTTTCCAGTACTTATCAGCTTCTGTATGTTCTACAGGAAGTGGTGTATTCTCTCCAGTCTGACACAGTGCTCTCTGCTGCCACCTCTGTCCATGACAGGAACTGTCCAGAGCAGCAGCAAATCCCCATAGAAAACCTCTCCTGCTCTGGACAGTTCCTGATCCCAGCTTGGCAATCCCTTACTATTGGCTCCTGCAGCCCATAACAATTGAGCACTGATCTCAGAGGTCAGTGCAGTACATATGTACTACACTTATCTCTGAGAGATCAGTGCAGTTACCATAGAATTCTCCTGCCATATAAAATAAGTTACCTATCAGTGTAATTGTACTGAGCTGAGGAACATGGATTACCTGTCAGATTTACCACAGGCCATAAACATGAAATCCCCTAAAATAAAATAGCTGCTTTTTTTTTTTCTTCAATTTTTTTGCTAATTTTTCCCTGTTTTGCAGCATATTTTATGGAAAAATTAAGTCTGTGATTGCCCAGTACAACTGGTGACAAACAGTAAGTCAACTTAGAAATCCTTCCTGGTACTAAGTTTTTATTCCTCGTCTTTGTTGCAGCAGAATCTTCCGGCAGCGCATCCTGCTCTCAGGAGTCACATGTTAGGGAGACCCGGTCCCTAGTACAGGTCAGTACCGGAGGGGTACACAGTCATGCTGTAGGGGGCAGTAGGGACCCTTCTCCCATTGCTGCTTATGTGTCTGGCTTAGATGTAAGTTTTGCTTCCCCTGATACGGTTTCTTACCTGTTCTTTGTGTTTAGATGAATAAGCAGAAGAGGAGAAGCGGGGTGCTGCTGCCTCGGGTCGTCCTCACTCCTCTCAAAGTAAATGGCGCTCATCTGCCGTCTACATCAGGTGAGGATTTATCGCTGTGTGTCAGTCTGTATACAGTGGGCTCCCCCTAGTGGTAGCTGTGGACAGCCAGGATTCATCATGTGACTTACTATGCAGGGGATTTGGAGCAGTGTATCAAATAGGGATGTGACTCTGCTAGACACGTGTTGACTATATCCTCTTGGTCTCAGGTTTGTCCGTTCGACGCGTAGAAAGTGAATCCTCCGGCAACGCGACTCTGACTTTTCACAGGCGGGCGGCCTTAAGCGGCAACTCCACCCATCATCTGAGAAGCATCAAGAACATCTCTGCTCCAGGTGGGTTCAACACGTTCTGTACCTTTCCTATATACCATATTTCTCTTTGTATAAGACGCCCCTGACTATAAGACGCCCCCCTTGGTTTAGACAAGTAAAAAAAGGAGAAAAACTATTTTAAGCTAATTAAACTTCCCTGGGGGTCTAAGGGTGCATTTACACAGACAGATTTATCTCCATGACAGTACACTATGCATGCACAATACACAACCAGTTCTGCTGCAGCATACGCTCAGCACTACTACATTACAGTACACATACATGGCTCTGCTATATAAACATACCCACAGACACGTACAGCGCTACTGCATCAATATATAGGCAAAAACCTCTGCTACATCACCCTACACAAGCAGCGTTACTACATAAACACACTCCTAGACCCACACCTGCTGCATCAACATACGCAAACAGCTCTGCTACATAACGAGACACACACCTCTGTTATATGCCCATCTATAAACAGGTCTGCTACACAAACATACCCACAGACACACCTCTGCTACATCACGACCCACACACAGCTCTGCTATATGCCCATCTATAAACAGGTCTGCTACACAAACATACCCACAGACACACACCTCTGCTACATCACAACCCACACACAGCTCTGCTACATACAGACAGATTTTCCTTACCTACCGTATCTGGGCTGTAGATTCCTCAGTCATGTGATACTGAGTAAGTTGCTATGAGGCTTCTACGTGTGAGAATCTGGATGTCATCCTTTCCTGCTATCCTCCAGCCGTGTGGCACTGTGCCTGAACGTTCCTGATATTTTGTTACAGTGTATCAGTGCAGCTGTGGCATCTATAGTGGAAGTGATATTAGGTCTATACAAGGTCCTCAGTCTCTGGATCTTCCTATATACTGACAGCAAGCGGAGATCTTGACTGTAAGATGTTCGTAAGTTGACATTGTCGTCTTTTCCCAGGACAAGTGCAGAAGAAGAAGGAGGAGGAGATCGACTTTGAGACTCCAGGCTCCATCCTGGTGAACACGAATCTTCGCGCCCTGATAAACGTGCGGATGTTCAACGCTCTCCCGGCCCATCTCCAGCAGCAGCTGCTGCTCCTCCTCCCAGAAGTGGACAGGCAGGTGGGTCACTCCGCAGATCCATCTCCTTGGTATTCAAATATAGACGATCCTCAGACTGACACATTGTAACGAACCATCAGGGTGGGGAGAGGTTTGTGCTCCCTAGGTGGTAAGCTCACAGAGCATTTTCTAGATTGGATGTCATAGGAACAAACCCTTAGCTGTGCAGATTTTTATATATCTAGAGCAGTAGTCCTCATTATCAGATGTTGCCGAACTACAACTCCCAGCATGCCCAGAAGCTACTGGCTATTATATATATCGGAGCGGCTTGTTACAACTACCCCCCCCCCCTCTTTGCAGGTCAGCCCGGACGGACAGCTGCGGATGAGTGGCAGCGCCCTGAACAATGAGTTCTTTGCTCACGCGTGTCAGAGGTGGCGGGAGAGGCTTGCGGAAGGTAGGGGCCCCCACATCGCTTATAAGGCTTTTTTGGCTTTTGGAGGGGTTTCTTGGGTAACTGTGGCGTCTTCTGCAGGTGAATTCACCCCTGAGGCTCAGATGCGGATGAGGCAGGAGATGGGGAAGGAGAAGAAAGTCGAGGACTGGAAGGAGAAGTTCTTTGAAGATTTCTATGGACAAAAGTAAGGAGTTTATGGGGTCTAGACTGCACTAGCGCCCCCTGTAGTCCAGACACTTGATGGGATTCGTGAAGCAGCAGCATAACAGTCTTCAAGACTTAAAGGGGTTGTCAAGGATCAGTAAAACATAGCGGTTTTCCTTCATTCTGCAATACCACACACAAACTGAGAACAGTAGTGGCGCCATTTCTGAAAGAAAGCTGCTGTATCTCTCTAATGCTGGAGAACCCTTTAAGTCCAGAATCAGTGACAACCTTTCCTTAACGTTCACCCATTCCCCTATTAGTTTAATTACATTGTGATCAGGTGGGGATTAGATCCTCCCAAATTATATTACAGTAATTCCATATATTAGTCCTGACAACAAACCGATGGATGATGTAGTCAGCCCCGCCCACTATTACAATTATTGCTTCTGTTTTGTAGGCTCGGATATTCTGAGGAGCCTGGATCTGGTGTGGAGGATAAGTCTATGGACATGACATATCTACAGCAAGAGAGGCCAAGAGCCAGCCCAGAACCTGCTCAGAAACAGCAGAAGGTTCCTGAGCTTCACATCAGAACTCGGAGGAGTCTCTACAGGAACCCGGAGAAGATCCAACAGAACCTGCCAGCCGCTGCCGAGGTCAAAGCTGCCGCCGTTGCTTCACCGACTCCAGAGAGATCAGAGTCTGATCCTTCATCTGTGGAGGAGAGATTGTCACCGAGAGATGACCTAAGCCTCCCGTCCACCTCCGAGAGAGTGCCCGAGCTTCATCCCGAGACCGCCTCTGAGCAGAAGAGGAAGAGCACCGAACCAGAGACCTCCAGCCCCTCCATCGAGAAGAAGCCACGGATGGAACAGCGTCAGTCCTTTCGTAACACAATTCAGAGTGTTCACCCCGAAAAGCCACAGCCCACCAAAGAGGAACCAAAAGTCCCACCAATCCGGGTATGGGACAAATATATATGTACAGCTGGTATAACATAAGCATCATTATACTTAGTGATATGTCCAGCTGGTATAACCTGGGGATCTCTTGTATATAATTATATGTGTACAGCTGGTATAACCTGGGTATCTCCTGTATACAATATATATGTACAGCTCATATAACCTGGGAATCTCCTGTATATAGTGATGTGTACAGCTGATATAACCTGGGGGTCTCTTGTATATAATTATATATGTACAGCTGGTATAACCTGGGTATCTCCTGTATATAGTGATGTGTAAAGCTGATAAAACCTGGGGGTCTCTTGTATATAATTATATATGTACAGCTAATATAACCTGGGTATATACTGTATATAATTATATATGTACAGCTGGTGTAACCTGGGTATCTCCGGTATATAATTATATATGTACAGCTGGTATAACCTGGGTATATACTGTATATAATTATATATGTACAGCTGGTGTAACCTGGGTATCCTGTATATAATTATATATGTACAGCTGGTATAACCTGAGTATCCTGTATATAATTATATATGTACAGCTGGTATAACCTGGGTATCTCCTGTATATAGTGATGTGTACAGCTGATATAACCTGGGCATATACTGTATATAATTATATATGTACAGCTGGTATAACCTGGGTATATACTGTATATAATTATATATGTACAGCTGGTATAACCTGGGAATCTCCTGTATATAATTATATATGTACAGCTGCTATAACCTGGGTATATACTGTATATAATTATATATGTACAGCTGGTGTAACCTGGGTATATACTGTATATAATTATATATGTACAGCTGGTATAACCTGGGAATCTCCTGTATATAGTGATATGTGTACAGCTGGTAATAGTATATAATGGTTTATAATGTACAGTAATTAATAATAGAATTTCTTTCTTGCCGTCTCCCTTTCACCAGATACAGCTTTCTCGGATCAAACCTCCCTGGGTGGTTGAAGGTTTGCCAGCTTACCAGATCTGCCCCCGGATCATCCCAAACCCTGATCCCTCTGGGTGCTGGCCTCCTCCCCGCTCGCCTGCTGACAGTCAGACCTGTGACCATCACACCCAAGCCTCCAGCATTGATCCCCACAGCCATCACCACCCATACGAAAGAAGAAACCGCTCCAGAGGCTCCAAAAGAAGAAGCAGAAAGAGAAGACATCGAGATAAATCAGCAAATCGCTGCAGAACACAACTACTGCCGGCCGCTACCGTGACCCCTGAGAAACCGGAAGTCCCGCGGGTCAAGATCAGCAGAGTGTCAAGTGTTAGCACCGACCCCAGCGACGACCTGACAGATTCTCTTACCAAAGAATGGCACCTGGATAAGGCGTGTGTCCCGGAGGACTCCTCCCAGGATAGCGAGCAGGAGGTCTGTATGGCCAACGCCGAGGAGGAGAACATGTGCAGCGATGAGAGGATGTTGGCGCCGTCTACGGATGGCGTCACAGGACAAGTTTTCGAGACTGTACCATGCGTTCTGGGTGACGTCTCCAACACATTTCAGAACAGGATCAAACAGGTCACATCCTGTGCGACCGAAAAGGATTCCTCGGAAAAGAAACCAGATGCGGCGCCAGTGGAGTGCGCCGAGCACCAGGTACTCCCCACCTCCTCCCTAGTGCAGCTACACTCATTGGATACAACAAAAACCTCATCAACTGGACCGTTGTCGGTGCATGCCAGTGACCCAACACCTGACACCCTGTTGGACTCCACCGGCAACCCATGCGGTAACGGTCGCCATCACGGCAACGTTCCTTGTCCCTCGGTCAACAACTCACAAGAGCCAAATGAGTGTGACCCACCCCATGGTGCTTTACAGGCGGGGTTCTTTCAGGAGACATTGGTGACCCAGCAGTTACCCGCTAGTGAGAACGTTGGCGAGTGCCCACCCATTCCTGGCTCCACCAATAATGGTTATAAGGGAAATCTGGCGGCTTCCTTACCTCTGGGCACTGTCCTCCCGTGCACGGCTGAGGATGAGCTTCCTGATGGCAGCTTTTCAGCAGGTACTAGCAATAGACTGGTAAGGTTGTGCTCGCCCTCTGGTTTGTCCCCTCTGGAGGCAGGAACGCACGGCAGCCCTGGCAGGGCCACCACCGTGCCGTCATCCAGCCCTCACCCGTTTAAGGAGACGCTCCATTCGCTAAGTTATTCAGTCGGCAAAGTCCCCATATTGTTGGATATGCCCTTCATCCAGCTCCAGAAGGAGGTTGGGGGCGTCCGCGTCCAGCTCCCTGTAGACCTGGCCATGTCTCCCACCCACAAGATGAAGGACGCCTTCCTGGAGATGTTGTCGCAGGACGTCAGCTCCTACTGTTACTCCGCCGGGGTGCGGCTCTCCTCCTCCTTGTCTGGAGATTACGCGGTGACGGGCAGCGCCTCGCTCTCGGTGGAGGTCTTCTCAGAGCATGGGGACGGCGGGGAGGAGCAAGTGTCGCTGAGGTGTTCGTGCAGCTTCAAAGCCATGACCATGTGTGAGGGGTGCGGAGCCTTCTGTCACATCGACTGCATCGGACCTTCCAAACTGTGCGTTTCGTGCCTTGTCATAAGATAATGGACTGACAGCTCGGGGACGGAGTTATAGCTTAGCAAGACGGTCTCCATCCTGAGCTAGGGTCCAGGGTAGGGAGGCACTACCGCTCCCAGCATGCCCTGGGGCGGCCTTTTGTCTGTCAGGGCATGCTGGGGGTGGTAGTTCCTCCCCAGGAAGAAGCGCAGGTGGCGACCCCTGGTTTTTAGTGTTGGTATTTTTCCTGTAACTTCCGGGATGTTCATATTGTATTATTGCTTCTTTTTGTTAGAAACTGAGAAACCTGCTGGTGACTATTACTCTTATTGTGATACAGACCTGATTGAGGGGGCAGTAATGGGGGCGCTCTCAGGTCCCCCCCTAAGCCGGCTGCATGGGGGGCAGATAGTAAGAGGCTGCTGGACGCGATCAACGCTGACACGCCCGATGCTGCCATGGAGTATAGCGGGATCCCTTCCATCCGGTCTTGTCTGATCCCTACTTTATGGCATCCAGCGCGTCAGCGAGCGGACGTGTCACTAGAAGTTCTGTGACTCTTCTACTTTGTATCCGTTTACACTGTAACAGACCCTCAGCTGAGGTATTGGTCTGGCCAGTCTAGCCAGATCTGTAGTTCTGTTACAATGTATCAGTGACCATTTACCTGAATGGAATATAATTGTAACAAACCTTCAGCTGTGAGAAGTATTACAGCCAGACATGTCTGCGCGCTGAGGGTTTGTGTTTACCTGCCCTGATACATTGTAGCAAACTACGAGGCTAAGAGCTGACAGGATTGTATACCATTGTAACAAACCCTCAGCTGTAGGAGGCATTACATCCAGAGATAGAAAACTTGTTGCAGAACTACACCTCCCATCATGCCTGGATAGTTGCTAAGCATGATGGGGATCCTAGTGTAACAGACCCTCAGCTGTGAGAATTTCTGTACAGGCTTTTCCATGAGGAATTGTAATTGGAAAGTATATGATAGTTGCAGAAGATGTGATTCCCGGGGGGGGCAGCAGCCTGAGAGCTATCGGCAAAACAGCGAACACTCCATCATCCACAATGCAGCGCAGCAGAACTTACAGATAGGAGGTTTTAATCTTTAGTTATAATTTATGTTTCTCCATGGAAAGCAACGTGCTAATGGTTTTTATCAAACATTTCATAGTGTCCCTTCTAGCGTTGCCCGTTGTTGACGTCCCAGTATTGGTGCCCTCGGACTGTTTGCCACCTTACTGCCCCATCAAGCCTTGCACGCTCATGGAGGAGAGCGTCCGGGGGGGTACGGGCTGCATGGCAGGGCTATGGTCAGTGTTCGGGGGGTGGGGGGTTGGGAGGGAGGTCAGGGGCAATGGGGGTTGTCCATCTTTTGTAATGCATGGACAGTATATCTGGAAGAAGCAGAAGGCGGGCTGTGTGAGCGGCTGTATATACAGGAGGAGAGATGGCTTCTGCATTCCAGTGTTTTATCCCTGTACTTATTATTATGGTGTACACATTTCTGGCCTATAATATAAATGTATATTCTGTATAGACGGCTGCGTGTGGCTCATTTACCGCCATGATTGGTGCTCATTTTCTGGCTTGGAATAGAATACTCAGGTGTGGACAGGGCTTAAAGAGGATGAACCGCTAGGTACATCTCTTTAATCTGAACCGACGGATCAAACGGCACGGTCACGGGGGAGCCGGTACCGCGGCCCGGTTCCCGTGTACGGCGCTGTTCTATGCACCAGAACCAGCTGGTGCTCAAGCACTGGAGGCTGGCCGAGCCGCCCCAAGTGGAAGGGAATTCCCTCCCCTCTATGATGCGGCTCCATTCATTCTAATGTAGCTGCGTCATACAGGGGAGGGAATTCCCTCCCAGTGGGGGCGGCCCGGCCTACCTCCAGTGCTTGAGCACCGGCTGGTTCTGGTGCATAGAACGGGAACCGGGCTGTGGTACGAAAAACGGACCGCGGTATTGGCTCCCCTGTGACTGCGCAGTTTGATCTGTCGGTTCAGAATAAAGAGGATGTACCTGTTGGTACATCCTCTTTAAAGTGTAACTCTCATTTTAATTTTTTTACAGAAATAGTGCAAGCGATTTCAGGGTTGTGTCTCCTGCTCACTCATCCCCCCCCCTCTATAAACTATAATGGACTCAGCAGAACCCGTCTCACATTTCTCCTCTGTAATGTAGATGACTTTGCCTGATAATAAGCAGATGAGGAGGCTGCAAAACAGCTTTTTGAGTACAGAAGACTTCTACTTAAAGGGGAACTCTAGGCAGAGGTTAAAAAAAATGAAACTTCTGCAGAAGCATAAAGCATTACTTACCTATCTATTCCAGTTTTGAAATGACCTAAAACCCATTTGTGTTGGGGGGGTTTGATCTGTTTTGTGTTTCTGCACTTCTGGTTGAGCAGATTTACTCCAATGTGAATTGGCACAGGGGCCATTCTTTTCACTTCCTGGATTTCTATCAGCTACCAGTGCGGCAAAACTTTACAGATACAACGCTTCTCAAACTTTTTCTACTGGAGCCTCACTCAACAGACCAAGGCAATGCCTGGGCCTCACCGGACTGACCAAGAGGGAGCTGGGCCTCACTATCTCTAGTGAAAGTCCATTTAAAAGCTCTAAATAATGCTAGAGCTAGCTTTCACCCATCTCCTAAGCTCTAGATAATAAAGAAAGTATGAAATAAATTAATAATATTGCCAAAATTGAGATTTTTGCAAACAGCAAAAGGACTGTGCAGATCAGTTACTTTTGTGAAAATTGGCTCCCCAGCTGGGCCTCCCAACAACTAGGGGGCGCCTCACAGTTTGAGAAGCACTGCAGTAATACATTGTATAGACACATCTATATAACTTTTAATAGAAAACAAGTTTTCCTTATTCAGAGTTCCCCTTTAATAACCCCACAATGGTCCAAATAGAAATTGCCATGCCCAATCCTGTCTTAGGAACCAGGGCTGTGGAGTTGGTAAGCCGCAGCTCCGACTCCTAAATTTTATCAGGACCGACTCCCGCCTCCGCCTCCTGCTACTTCATAAATGGCCGGTCATATACCAGGGGAGTTATTTATCACACTGGCTCAGCAGCTTCTCCCTAATGTCCTACATGATCCTGGGGCGACATCTGAAACATACAAAGGAAGCTTCTCCTGTGTGTGCAGTGGATGCAGCCAGTCTCCAGCCTCCATGTCCTGAACAACTCAGAACTAGACTAGATGGAGCAGGTGGTCTTTTCCTGCTGACAGTCTTCTATGTTTCTAACTAAATATTCACCATACTTAAAAATAAAAAAAAAAAACATTGCTAACAATGCCAGATACCTGTGAAATAATGGTCAGCCATAGTGATATACAGGTGGTCACACATAATGATATACAAGGTCATTGTGGGGGCACACAATAGCCCGCACACACACCGCCTGCTGCAGCCATAGCGCACACACACACACACACACACACACACACACACACACACACACACACACACACACACAGCTTGCTGCAGCCATAGAACACTAAAGAAAAACACAATCTTCTCCCAGAGAGAAAACACCACACTGAGGACAGAAGTTACACCTACACTACTTATGTCTTCTCCTTCTCTATATTACACAGGATATCTTTTATATTACACTGCTGCTCATATACAGTCATCCAGGAAGAGAACAGGACAGATCTCCCCCCACACAATGGACTCTTCCAGAAACAAACTGCAAAATAGTGACCGACAACTTTTCCATGAACCCCCTTATCTAATAGGCCCAGTGTCCTATTACTAATATATTCCCCGACCACCCTTATGTAATAGGGCCAGTGTCCTATTACTGATATATTCCCCGACCACCCTTATGTAATAGGGCCAGTGTCCTATTACTGATATATTCCCCGACCACCCTTATGTAATAGGCCCAGTGTCCTATTACCGATATATTTCCCGACCACCCTTATGTAATAGGGCCAGTGTCCTATTACTGATATATTCCCCGACCACCCTTATGTAATAGGCCCAGTGTCCTATTACTGATATATTCCCGACCACCCTATCGTAATAGGGCCAGTGTCCTATTACTGATATATCACCCGACCACCCTTATGTAATAGGCCCAGTGTCCTATTACCGATATATTTCCCGACCACCCTTATGTAATAGGGCCAGTGTCCTATTACTGATATAGTCCCCGACCACCCTTATGTAATAGGGCCAGTGTCCTATTACTGATATATTCCCCGACCAGCCTTATCTAATAGGACCAGTGTCCTATTACTGATATATTCCCCGACCACCCTTATGTAATAGGGCCAGTGTCCTATTACTGATATATTCCCCGACCACCCTTATGTAATAGGGCCAGTGTCCTATTACTGATATATTCCCCGACCACCCTTATGTAATAGGGCCAGTGTCCTGTTACTGATATATTCCCCGACCACCCTTATGTAATAGGGCCAGTGTCCTATTAGAATGTTGCTCATAATGTATATTCATGAGCAAAACTTGTAAAATTCATATCAAAACTCAATTCTACATTTTTTTGAGATTTTTTTAAAAGCTTGAGTCGGAGTCGGTACATTTTTTTCCGACTCCACAGCCCTGCTAGGAACGATGGGTCCCAGCTGAACAGACTTACAACTTAGCTAATGCAAACAGCGTAAAGCAAATGTCCCCCTAGCGCATCACTTAGACCGGTGCCGCTGTGGGGATGCTGGTGGCATGGTCCTTTTTTTATTTGGATAACAAGTATGTTCCCGGCCCCTACAATGATATCACTGCACCTACCTTTCCTGACATCCAGGGTGGTTTGGTGCGTTGCGTCAGTAAACACGAGTCACGTGCTCATTCTGAAAGGTGGGATACTTTATTATGCAGTGTTTGTCATTAGTCAGCCTTATACATAGAATAAAAAGGAAGGTTTCCACTTGGTGGCGAGTCAGTGCACTTAGCCTGGGAGAATAATAATAGTAGGAGGAGGATGGGTGGGGGATGGGGTGGACTGGATCGTAGACAGCGCGGTGGTCTCTGTCCCGGATGGTGGGAATACATCACATCGTATGACAAATAAAAAAAAAAACATCCTACAAATCATTAAAACCACACGAACCGTCAGTAACAATAAATAGCCTTGTCTTATATATTATATATCATAAGGTTTATTGACATTTCTCATCTGCTTAAAAGAGCCGAGGAGGGGGAGGGGCCGCTCAGGAGAGATGGCGGGGGCGTGCAGGGCGGCGTGACGCAAATAAATAAGCTGTGCGTGTCTTTACCTGAGTTCTAGGGAATGGAGTGACTGGTCAGAAGCCTTACGGCAGCGTTCCCCACTGGTTGCAAGACTACAACTCCCATCATGCTCTGACTGTAGAAGGCTGTCTGGACACGATCAGAGTTGAGGTTTTGCAGCAGTTGGGGAGCACTGCCTTACTGCATGCGTGAGGAGGTGTGGCTTTAGTAAGCAGAGGAGCGCCCCCTGGAGGTGGTACGGCTCATCTACACCGGGTCATCTGTACATGTAAACAGGACACTCGCAGGAGTCCAGAAATCATAGAAAATCAACGTAAATACACACAAACACATTGGCTGCGGGGACGTCACAAATCTAGAAGCACCACATAAAAAAAAAGACACAAAGGAGACGCAAATCCTCAAATAAGGAAAAGAAAGATACGGCTTTGGAATACGAGGTCTAAGCTCATATTAAGAGAGTGCCCCCTCCCCCGCTACGGAAGACCCCCTGATATCTAAGTGCATGTCAGACACAAACGGGGTCAATGACGGCCGGAACGATTAAAAACACGGAACGCGTGAAAGGAGCTGAAATGAGACGGACCTGGGAGGAGATGAGGAGGGGAGCGAGTCTGAGGTCGGAAGTGCAGATTGGGCGCCGGGCGCAGTTCTCTGCCTGAGATTTGTGGATAAAACAGACACCGGATTTGCTACGTTCTGTGCAAGAGATAGGAAACCCATAGCAAAGCGGGAGAGAGGTCAGATGGTTACGAATCGCGAGGTGGGCTCCAAGGAAGAGGAGGCCGAGTTACCTGAAATAAAGGGGGGTCATAGCAGCAGGAAGCCAGGAGTAGTGGAGGAATGGATCGGCTTCCCCGGGGATGGAGGTTGGTACAGTGTCAGACTACTCAGAATGGTATGGTCCAAACGGGAAAAAAAAAAAGCTATAACTGGAATGGTATGGTCCAAAGGAAGAAAAGAGCTATAATTGTGCAGAATGGTATGGTCCAAAGGGGGAAAAAAAAGCTAAGATTGTGTGGAATGGTTTGGGCCAGAGTGCAACTACTCTGAAATCCAGTGACAAAACCATGTATGGTCCAACATGAAACAAAGCAAGTACAAAATGGTATGAGCCAGTGTGAATCTACTCTGTGCCAAATGGTATGGTCCAACATTAAACCATTTCAGTGCAAATGGTATGTTCCAAAAGAAATTCAAAAAGTGCAGAGTGGTACACTCCAAAGGCAAACCATGTGAGTGAAGAACATTAGGGTCTACGTAAAACCGTGTGAGTGCACAATGGTATGGTCCAAAGGACTCCAATGACAGAGGTATAAGATGATGTCATAGTGTTACAATGTGGGGTGACTACGATTGTCTATGTCCTCACTGGATGCTGGGCCTGGAATAGTACAAAGCATTTAAGTGCAGAATGGTATGGTCCAAAAACAGAATATTAATGCAGACTGTTTGGTCTGCTGTGTTCACACCGCGTTTTTGCAGTACGAATAAATGATCCATTTTTAAATGGTTACTTTTAAGGTACACAAAAATGTGGTCAACCATGCTATTCTGTATGCAAAAAAAAAAACCTGC
Source organism: Dendropsophus ebraccatus (assembly GCF_027789765.1). Taxonomy (NCBI): domain Eukaryota; kingdom Metazoa; phylum Chordata; class Amphibia; order Anura; family Hylidae; genus Dendropsophus; species Dendropsophus ebraccatus. The sequence goes on from NC_091467.1 coordinate 6,879,648, forward strand.
AGCCGCTTTGATCCATTTTTTTTATAATGGAAAAATGGATCCAAACACACAGCCCACAATTGCATCCGTTTTCTCTTTAAAATAAAACATACGTTAAACGGACTGCAAAACCGCAGTGTGAACCCGGCCTTACAATAAATGGTATGCTCCAAAATAAAACCATTTAGTGCAAAATGGTATGGTCTAAAATCAAAGCATTTAGTGCAGAATGGTATGCTCCAAAACAAAAGCTAGTGCAGAAAGTTAATGTCCACATTGAATGCATGGTCTGGTCCAGTGAGAGAATAGTGGGCGTGCAGAATGGCATAATGCATAGCAATACCTGGGGGGCTCAGTGTTCTGAGTGCAGAGTGGTATGGTCCAAAGGCAAACAATGTGAGCTGAGAATCGATAGGAAAGTCATTTGAGTGCAAAATGGTACAGTCCAAAAAAAATACCATATTTTCAGTGAAACGCAACCAAATATCATGTTACAATGTGGGGGTGCAGTGCGGAGACCCTATAGGGGATTGTCTGTGTCCTCACTGGATGCATGCGGGTACTGGGCAGTGAACATGCTCTCCATGGGATGGGCTGTGTTTGGAACAGTATAGTATAGTGTGTGTGTATGGTTTGGTCTAGTAGTATGCTACCTGTAGGCAGAATGGTATGGTCCAATGGGTCACAATAGCATGGGAGCATTGGTCAGGTGACCCCGGCTGGAGCGTTTTTTCTGAGGTATGATGGAATGGTACATAGCCCCGGGCAGGAGACGGAGCGAGCGGTCAGTGCTAAAGTCCATTAAAGCAGAGCCGTCACCTGCACAGATAAGAAGCAGCCATGTTGGTTACGCCAGTGTCCAGGACAAGGTAGCCTTCCGAGGGACCACTCCGGCCCGCTACACGGCTCGCCAATGGTGAGACAACAACTATTCTGTATAAACAACAAAAAAAAAACCCTAAAACGTATTGAGAAAAATAAATTACGAAAAAAGAAGGAATCTTGTTATCAATAAATAGGTGATTGCGGGGGTCTCCCCCCTCCGTGCTGGACGGACAGGAGGGCGCAACGTAAAGGAGATCCGGTAGTGCAGAGACGACTCCCCCCTCCCCACCGTTTCCCAACAAAGTATATGGCTCCTGCTCCGGGAACAGGTTCAGTGTCTGCGACAGTCTGCAGGGCAGAGAGGCGTCTCAGTCCGGAGAGTGCGGGGTGCCCCCTCAGTTTTGCTGCAATATCAAGTTTTCCAGTTCGTCCGCAGATCGCAACAGGAAGGCGGCCGACTCCCGGTATCCGGCGATCAGCTGCCGCACCGCCCCGATCTCGGTAGGGCTGAGCTGGGCACATGGCATTGCCCGGTTGGTGGTGTTGGGATGGGCGCTACTTGAAGCCAAACCTTTCATGCTAAGGTCAGTGGGACCTGGTGGGAGAAAGCAGCGGCCATTAACAATCCATCTATAAATTAAAGTTGCACACCGGCGCATGTTCTGGGCTTCTGCGTGAGACGGCACACTAATACATCACACTAAGAGCTCCCAGTTTGGTACAATGTCTCCCCCTCACTTACCATTGCTGTGGTTTCCAGTTTGCAGCGAGGTCGGTGCCGGCAGGTTGCTCCCAATAGAGCTGTAGCCGCGGTAGGCATAGTGGAGGCTGCCGTTCATGTAGACGGGATCCTGGTTGTAGGTGCCGGCTGGCAGTGAGTATGAGGACTGGGTGAGTCCAGAGGGTTTATCCAGTGAGGTGTTCTCTTCCTGCGCAAAACCAAAGAATAACCAGTGATCACATGACTCCGGACTGGGACTATACTGGTGACCAGTGATGGACTAAAAGTGAGGTAAAGGGCGTCTGTCCCCTGATAAAAGCCAAATAACCAGCCCATGGGGGTCCCAGCACCCACCAAATAACCAGCCCATGGGGGTCCCAGCACCCACCAAATAACCTGCCCATGGGGGTCCCAACACCCACCAAATAACCTGCCCATGGGGGTCCCAGCACCCACCAAATAACCTGCCCATGGGGGTCCCAACACCCACCAAAAACCCTGCCCATGGGGGTCCCAGCACCCACCAAAAACCCTGCCCATGGGGGTCCCAGCACCCACCAAAAACCCTGCCCATGGGAGTCCCAGCACCCACCAAATAGCCTGCCCATGGGGGTCCCAGCACCCACCAGATAACCTGCCCATGGGGGTCCCAGCACCCACCAAAAACCCTGCCCATGGGGGTCCCAGCACCCACCAAAAACCCTGCCCATGGGGGTCCCAGCAACCACCAAATAACCTGCCCATGGGGGTCCCAGCACCCACCAAATAACCTGCCCATGGGGGTCCCAGCACCCACCAAATAACCTGCCCATGGGGGTCCCAGCACCCACCAAATAGCCTGCCCATAGGGGTTCCAGCAGCCACCAAATACCCTGCCCATGGGGGTCCCAGCCCCACCAAATAGCCTGCCCATGGGGGTCCCAGCAACCACCAAATAACCTGCCCATGGGGGTCCCAGCACCCAACAAATAGCCTGTCCATGGGGGTCCCAGCACCCACCAAATAACCTGCCCATGGGGGTCCCAGCACCCACCAAATAGCCTGCCCATGGGGGTCCCAGCCCCCACCAAATAGCCTGCCAATGGGGGTCCCAGCACCCACCAAATAGCCTGCCCATGGGGGTACCAGCACCCACCAAATACCCTGCCCATGGGGGGCCCAGCACCCACCAAATACCCTGCCCATGGGGGTCCCAGCACCCACCAAATACCCTGCCCATGGGGGGCCCAGCACCCACCAAATACCCTGCCCATGGGGGTACCAGCACCCACCAAATACCCTGCCCATGGGGGGCCCAGCACCCACCAAATACCCTGCCCATGGGGGTACCAGCACCCACCAAATACCCTGCCCATGGGGGGCCCAGCACCCACCAAATAACCTGCCCATAGGGGTCCTAGCACCCACCAAATTATCTGCCAGCCATTAAGCCGTTCTCTCAGCCCATCACATGGACAGGAAACAAAATGATGTTCCTGTAGGTGGCGCTCTCACAGACTCGGGACAGTCTCATAGCGCCACATGTAGGCTGATACAACTAACCTGAGCAGTCTGGTAGATCTCCAGTCTCATCCTCTTGGCCGCATTCCGGGACTCGCTCTCACAGGCGGCAGCCAAGATATTTTCTGCCATAGCTGAGGTCAGGTGCGGAGGAGTCGGCCGAGCCTGGAATAAAGACAATGGGAGACACGTATTATATACAGTGATTATATGTACAGTATATCCTATATACATCTCTATGTACAGTATATCCTATATACATCCCCTCTATGTACAGTATATCCTATATACATCCTCTATGTACAGTATATCCTATATACATCTCCTCTATGTACAGTATATCCTATATACATCCCCTCTATGTACAGTATATCCTATATACATCTCTATATACAGTATATCCTATATACATCTCCTCTATGTACAGTATATCCTATATACATCTCCTCTATGTACAGTATATCCTATATACATCCTCTATGTACAGTATATCCTATATACATCCCCTCTATGTACAGTATATCCTATATACATCTCCTCTATGTACAGTATATCCTATATACATCCCCTCTATGTACAGTATATCCTATATACACCTCCTCTATGTACAGTATATCCTATATACATCTCCTCTATGTACAGTATATCCTATATACACATCCTCTATGTACAGTATATCCTATATACACCCCCTCTATGTACAGTATATCCTATATACATCCTCTATGTGCAGTATATCCTATATACATCTCCTATGTACAGTATATCCTATATACACCTCTATGTACAGTATATCCTATATACACCTCCTCTATGTACAGTATATCCTATATACATCCCCTCTATGTACAGTATATCCTATATACACATCCTATATGTACAGTATATCCTATATACATCTCCTCTATGTACAGTATATCCTATATACATCTCCTCTATGTACAGTATATCCTATATACATCTCCTCTATGTACAGTATATCCTATATACATCCCCTCTATGTACAGTATATCCTATATACATCCTCTATGTACAGTATATGCTATATACATCCTCTATGTACAGTATATCCTATATACATCTCCTCTATGTACAGTATATCCTATATACATCTCTATGTACAGTATATCCTATATACACCTCCTCTATGTACAGTATATCCTATATACATCCTCTATGTACAGTATATCCTATATACATCCCCTCTATGTACAGTATATCCTATATACAGCCCCTCTATGTACAGTATATCCTATATACATCCCCTCTATGTACAGGATATCCTATATACACATCCTATATGTACAGTATATCCTATATACATCCTCTATGTACAGTATATCCTATATACATCCTCTATGTACAGTATATCCTATATACATCCTCTATGTACAGTATATCCTATATACATCTCCTCTATGTACAGTATATCCTATATACAACCCCTCTATTTACAGTATATCCTATATACATCTATTCTATGTACAGTATATCCTATATACATCCCCTCTATGTACAGTATATCCTATATACATCCCCTCTATGTACAGTATATCCTATATACATCCTCTATGTACAGTATATCCTATATACATCCTCTATGTACAGTATATGCTATATACATCCTCTATGTACAGTATATGCTATATACACCTCCTCTATGTACAGTATATCCTATATACATCCCCTCTATGTACAGTATATCCTATATACACCTCCTATATGTACAGTATATCCTATATACATCCCCTCTATGTACAGTATATTCTATATACATCTCCTCTATGTACAGTATATCCTATATACATCTCCTCTATGTACAGTATATCCTATATACATCCCCTCTATGTACAGTATATTCTATATACATCCCCTCTATGTACAGTATATTCTATATACATCCCCTCTATGTACAGTATATCCTATATACACCCCCTCCATGTACAGTATATCCTATATACACCCCCTCCATGTACAGTATATCCTATATACACCTCTCCTATGTACAGTATATCCTATATACACCTCCTCTATGTACAGTATATCCTATATACATCCCCTCTATGTACAGTATATCCTATATACATCTCTATGTACAGTATATCCTATATACATCTCTATGTACAGTATATCCTATATACATCTCCTCTATGTACAGTAAATCCTATATACACCTCCTCTATGTACAGTATATCCTATATACACCTCCTCTATGTACAGTATATCCTATATACATCTCCCCTATGTACAGTATATCCTATATACATCTCCTCTATCTACAGTATATCCTATATACATCTCCTCTATGTACAGTATATCCTATATACATCTCTATGTACAGTATATCCTATATACATCTCCTCTATGTACAGTATATTCTATATACATCCCCTCTATGTACAGTATATCCTATATACATCTCTATGTACAGTATATCCTATATACATCTCCTCTATGTACAGTATATCCTATATACATCTCCTCTATGTACAGTATATCCTATATACATCTCCTCTATGTACAGTATATCCTATATACATCCCCTCTATGTACAGTATATCCTATATACATCCCCTCTATGTACAGTATATCCTATATACATCCTCTATGTACAGTATATCCTATATACATCCCCTCTATATACAGTATATCCTATAAACATCCTCTATGTACAGTATATCCTATATACATCCTCTATGTACAGTATATCCTATATACATCCTCTATGTACAGTATATCCTATATACATCCTCTATGTACAGTATATCCTATATACATCCTCTATGTACAGTATATCCTATATACACCTCCTCTATGTACAGTATATCCTATATACATCCTCTATGTACAGTATATCCTATATACATCTCCTCTATGTACAGTATATCCTATATACACCCCCTCTATGTACAGTATATCCTATATACATCCCCTCTATGTACAGTATATCCTATATACATCCCCTCTATGTACAGTATATCCTATATACACCTCCCCTATGTACAGTATATCCTATATACATCCCCTCTATGTACAGTATATCCTATATACATCTCCTCTATGTACAGTATATCCTATATACACCTCCTCTATGTACAGTATATCCTATATACACCTCCTCTATGTACAGTATATTCTATATACATCTCTATGTACAGTATATCCTATATACATCCTCTATGTACAGTATATCCTATATACATCTCCTCTATGTACAGTATATCCTATATACATCTCCTCTATGTACAGTATATCCTATATACATCCTCTATGTACAGTATATCCTATATACATCCCCTCTATGTACAGTATATCCTATATACATCCCCTCTATGTACAGTATATCCTATATACACATCCTCTATGTACAGTATATCCTATATACATCCTCTATGTACAGTATATCCTATATACATCCCCTCTATGTACAGTATATCCTATATACATCTCCTCTATGTACAGTATATCCTATATACATCTCCTCTATGTACAGTATATCCTATATACATCCTCTATGTACAGTATATCCTATATACATCCTCTATGTACAGTATATCCTATATACACATCCTCTATGTACAGTATATCCTATATACATCCTCTATGTACAGTATATCCTATATACATCCCCTCTATGTACAGTATATCCTATATACATCCTCTATGTACAGTATATTCTATATACATCTCCTCTATGTACAGTATATTCTATATACATCTTCTCTATGTACAGTATATCCTATATACATCCCCTCTATGTACAGTATATCCTATATACATCCCCTCTATGTACAGTATATCCTATATACATCCGCTCTATGTACAGTATATCCTATATACACCTCCTCTATGTACAGTGTATCCTATATATACATCCTCTATGTACAGTATATCCTATATACATCCGCTCTATGTACAGTATATCCTATATACATCTCTATGTACAGTATATCCTATATACACATCCTCTATGTACAGTATATCCTATATACATCCCCTATGTACAGTATATCCTATATACATCCTCTATGTACAGTATATCCTATATACATCTCCTCTATGTACAGTATATCCTATATACATCTCCTCTATGTACAGTATATCCTATATACACCTCCTCTATGTACAGTATATCCTATATACATCCTCTATGTACAGTATATCCTATATACACCTCCTCTATGTACAGTATATCCTATATACATCTCCTCTATGTACAGTATATTCTATATACACCTCCTCTATGTACAGTATATCCTATATACATCCTCAATGTACAGTATATCCTATATACACATCCTCTATGTACAGTATATCCTATATACATCTCCTCTATGTACAGTATATCCTATATACACATCCCCATGTACAGTATATCCTATATACACATCCTCTATGTACAGTATATCCTATATACACATCCTCTATGTACAGTATATCCTATATACATCCCCTCTATGTACAGTATATCCTATATACATCCCCTCTATGTACAGTATATCCTATATACACATCCTCTATGTACAGTATATCCTATATACATCTCCTCTATGTACAGTATATCCTATATACATCTCCTCTATGTACAGTATATCCTATATACATCCCCTCTATGTACAGTATATCCTATATACACATCCTCTATGTACAGTATATCCTATATACATCCCCTCTATGTACAATATATCCTATATACATCTCCCCTATGTACAGTATATCCTATATACATCCTCTATGTACAGTATATCCTATATACATCCCCTCTATGTACAGTATATTCTATATACACCTCCTCTATGTACAGTATATCCTATATACATCCTCTATGTACAGTATATCCTATATACACCTCCTCTATGTACAGTATATCCTATATACATCCTCTATGTACAGTATATCCTATATATATCTCTATGTACAGTATATCCTATATACACATCCTCTATGTACAGTATATCCTATATACACATCCTCTATGTACAGTATATCCTATATACATCCCCTCTATGTACAGTATATCCTATATACATCTCTATGTACAGTATATCCTATATACATCTCCTCTATGTACAGTATATCCTATATACACATCCTCTATGTATAGTATATCCTATATACATCCCCTCTATGTACAGTATATCCTATATACATCCTCTATGTACAGTATATCCTATATACATCCTCTATGTACAGTATATCCTATATACATCCTCTATGTACAGTATATCCTATATACATCTCCTCTATGTACAGTATATCCTATATACACCTCCTCTTTGTACAGTATATCCTATATACACCCCCTCTATGTACAGTATATCCTATATACATCCCCTCTATGTACAGTATATCCTATATACACATCCTCTATGTATAGTATATCCTATATACATCCCCTCTATGTACAGTATATCCTATATACATCCTCTATGTACAGTATATCCTATATACATCCTCTATGTACAGTATATCCTATATACATACCCTATATACAGTATATCCTATATACATCCTCTATGTACAGTATATGCTATATAAATTCCCCTATATACAGTATATCCTATATACACCTCCTCTATGTACAGTATATCCTATATACATCTCCTCTATGTACAGTATATCCTATATACATCCCCTCTATGTACAGTATATCCTATATACACCTCCTCTATGTACAGTATATCCTATATACACCTCCTCTATGTACAGTATATCCTATATACATCTCCTCTATGTACAGTATATCCTATATACATCTCCTCTATGTACAGTATATCCTATATACATCCCCTCTATGTACAGTATATCCTATATACATCCCCTATATACAGTATATCCTATATACACATCCTCTATGTACAGTATATCCTATATACATCCCCTCTATGTACAGTATATCCTATATACATCTCTATGTACAGTATATCCTATATACATCTCCTCTATGTACAGTATATCCTATATACACATCCTCTATGTATAGTATATCCTATATACATCCCCTCTATGTACAGTATATCCTATATACATCCTCTATGTACAGTATATCCTATATACATCCTCTATGTACAGTATATCCTATATACATCCTCTATGTACAGTATATCCTATATACATCCCCTATATACAGTATATCCTATATACATCCTCTATGTACAGTATATGCTATATAAATTCCCCTATATACAGTATATCCTATATACACCTCCTCTATGTACAGTATATCCTATATACATCTCCTCTATGTACAGTATATCCTATATACATCCCCTCTATGTACAGTATATCCTATATACATCTCCTCTATGTACAGTATATCCTATATAAATTCCCCTATGTACAGTATATCCTATATACACCTCCTCTATGTACAGTATATCCTATATACATCTCCTCTATGTACAGTATATCCTATATACATCTCCTCTATGTACAGTATATCCTATATACATCCCCTCTATGTACAGTATATCCTATATACATCCCCTCTATGTACAGTATATCCTATATACATCTCCTCTATGTACAGTATATCCTATATACATCCCCTCTATGTACAGTATATCCTATATACATCCCCTCTATGTACAGTATATCCTATATACATCCCCTATATACAGTATATCCTATATACACCTCCTCTATGTACAGTATATCCTGTATACATCTCCTCTATGTACAGTATATCCTATATACACCTCCTCTATGTACAGTATATCCTATATACATCCCCTCTATGTACAGTATATCCTATATACATCTCCTATATGTACAGTATATCCTATATACATCTCCTCTATGTGCAGTATATCCTATATACATCCCCTCTATGTACAGTATATCCTATATACATCCCCTCCATGTACAGTATATCCTATACACATCCCCTCTATGTGCAGTATATCCTATATACATCCCCTCTATGTACAGTATATCCTATATACATCTCCTCTATGTACAGTATATCCTATATACATCCCCTCTATGTACAGTATATCCTATATACATCCCCTCTATGTGCAGTATATCCTATATACATCTCCTCTATGTACAGTATATCCTATATACATCTCCTCTATGTACAGTATATCCTATATACACATCCTATGTACAATATATCCTATATACACCTCCTCTATGTACAGTATATCCTATATACATCCTCTATGTACAGTATATCCTATATACATCTCCTCTATGTACAGTATATCCTATATACATCTCCTCTATCTACAGTATATCCTATATACATCTCCTCTATGTACAGTATATCCTATATACATCTCTATGTACAGTATATCCTATATACATCCTCTATGTACAGTATATCCTATATACATCCTCTCTATGTACAGTATATCCTATATACATCTCCTCTATGTACAGTATATACTATATACACCTCCCCTATGTACAGTATATCCTATATACATCTCTATGTACAGTATAGCCTATATACATCCCCTCTATGTACAGTATATACTATATACACCTCCCCTATGTACAGTATATCCTATATACATCTCCTCTATGTGCAGTATATCCTATATACACATCCTCTATGTACAGTATATCCTATATACATCCTCTATGTACAGTATATTCTATATACATCCCCTCTATGTACAGTATATCCTATATACACATCCTATATGTACAGTATATCCTATATACACCTCCTCTATGTACAGTATATCCTATATACATCCCCTCTAAGTACAGTATATCCTATATACATCTCCTCTATGTACAGTATATCCTATATACACATCCTCTATGTACAGTATATCCTATATACAGCTCCTCTATGTACAGTATATCCTATATACATATTCTCTATATACAGTATATCCTATATACACCTCCTCTATGTACAGTATATCCTATATACATCTCCTCTATGTACAGTATATCCTATATACACATCCTCTATGTACAGTATATCCTATATACAGCTCCTCTATGTACAGTATATCCTATATACATATTCTCTATATACAGTATATCCTATATACATCTCCTCTATGTACAGTATATCCTATATACATCCTCTATGTACAGTATATCCTATATACATCTCCTCTATGTACAGTATATCCTATATACACCTCCTCTATGTACAGTATATCCTATATACACCCCCTCTATGTACAGTATATCCTATATACATCTCCTCTATGTACAGTATATCCTATATACACATCCTCTATGTACAGTATATCCTATATACACCCCCTCTATGTACAGTATATCCTATATACACATCCTCTATGTACAGTATATCCTATATACATCTCCTCTATGTACAGTATATCCTATATACACCTCCTCTATGTACAGTATATCCTATATACAACCCCTCTATGTACAGTATATCCTATATACATCTCCTCTATGTACAGTATATCCTATATACACCCCCTCCATGTACAGTATATCCTATATACACCTCTCCTATGTACAGTATATCCTATATACATCTCCTCTATGTACAGTATATCCTATATACATCTCCTCTATGTACAGTATATCCTATATACATCTCCTCTATGTACAGTATATCCTATATACATCCCCTATATACAGTATATCCTATATACACCTCCTCTATGTACAGTATATCCTGTATACATCTCCTCTATGTACAGTATATCCTATATACATCTCCTCTATGTACAGTATATCCTATATACATCCTCTATGTACAGTATATCCTATATACATCCCCTCTATGTACAGTATATCCTATATACATCCCCTCTATGTACAGTATATCCTATATACATCCCCTCTATGTACAGTATATCCTATATACATCCTCTATGTACAGTATATCCTATATACACCCCCTCTATGTACAGTATATCCTATATACACCTCCTCTATGTACAGTATATCCTATATACACCTCTATGTACAGTATATCCTATATACATCTCCTCTATGTACAGTATATCCTATATACATCTCCTCTATGTACAGTATATCCTATATACATCTCCTCTATGTACAGTATATCCTATATACATCTCCTCTATGTACAGTATATCCTATATACATCCCCTCTATGTACAGTATATTCTATATACACCTCCTCTATGTACAGTATATCCTATATACATCCTCTATGTACAGTATATCCTATATACATCCCCTCTATGTACAGTATATCCTATATACACATCCTATATGTACAGTATATCCTATATACAGCTCCTCTATGTACAGTATATCCTATATACATCTCCTCTATGTACAGTATATCCTATATACAGCTCCTCTATGTACAGTATATCCTATATACATCCCCTCTAAGTACAGTATATCCTATATACATCTCCTCTATGTACAGTATATCCTATATACACATCCTCTATGTACAGTATATCCTATATACAGCTCCTCTATGTACAGTATATCCTATATACATCTCCTCTATGTACAGTATATCCTATATACACCTCCTCTATGTACAGTATATCCTATATACACCCCCTCTATGTACAGTATATCCTATATACATCTCCTCTATGTACAGTATATCCTATATACACCCCCTCCATGTACAGTATATCCTATATACACCTCTCCTATGTACAGTATATCCTATATACATCTCCTCTATGTACAGTATATCCTATATACATCTCCTCTATGTACAGTATATCCTATATACATCTCCTCTATGTACAGTATATCCTATATACACCTCCTCTATGTACAGTATATCCTATATACACCTCTATGTACAGTATATCCTATATACATCTCCTCTATGTACAGTATATCCTATATACATCTCCTCTATGTACAGTATATCCTATATACATCTCCTCTATGTACAGTATATCCTATATACATCCCCTCTATGTACAGTATATTCTATATACACCTCCTCTATGTACAGTATATCCTATATACATCCTCTATGTACAGTATATCCTATATACACCTCCTCTATGTACAGTATATCCTATATACATCCCCTCTATGTACAGTATATCCTATATACACCTCCTCTATGTACAGTATATCCTATATACACCTCCTCTTTGTACAGTATATCCTATATACACATCCTCTATGTACAGTATATCCTATATACATCCCCTCTATGTACAGTATATCCTATATACATCTCCTCTATGTACAGTATATCCTATATACATCCTCTATGTACAGTATATTCTATATACATCTCTATGTACAGTACATCCTATATACATCCCCTCTATGTACAGTATATCCTATATACATATCGGTGCTGTCAGTTTTCCTTTTTCGTTATCCGCCGCATATAACCCTGGTCACACAGTAAGATGTGCAGCCGACAAGGATAAATTTTGATGTCTGATCTGAAGACCTGATCAGCTGAGAATCAGGTGTTTGGTCCGTTCTTGGCTGATCGCTGTCACTTTTAGGGTACAAACACACACCGTATACGCAGCAAATACGCAGCAGATTTGATGCTGTGTTCAGTTATTTAGATCTAATCTTCTGCGTATTTGCTGCGTATACGGTGTGTGTGTTTATACCCTTACACTCACTGATTATCGGCCACAGGAGCGTTTCTAGTAACACCCCATGCTGATAATCGTGATGTAACACGGACTGCTCAGATGTGTCCGTTCTGTGAGGGTTTCTGGATGAATAGAAGCGAAGATAGTGATCCTGGAGAGGCCTGTAACACGTCCATACTATAGCACATGCAGACACGCTGGAAACTCACATAGACCCTGCCAGTATCCGCCGCACTTCTCACCATCTCCATGCCGTTCTTCTTCATGCGCCGGCAGGATTTCAGGTAGGTGCGGATGCGCTTCCTGGCACGCTCTTGGAATTCTGGGAACTGACGGCTGCAGGATTCAATGATGGCCTGAATCTTCTCCTTGGGCTGTTTGGAGATGGGAACCATGCGATCGAGATTTTCATCCACAAAGAGGCGGACGAACATCTGAAATGGTAAGGAACGTTGTCAGAATGGCAGCGTCCTCCGATCCGGAATGCTCGGCCTTTGATTCTCAGAAGTCGGATGCAGACCTACCTAGCCTGCATCCACCAGGACTCCCTATGGTGGCAACCAACGTCTGGAACAGCAAGGAATCAAAGGCTGAGCGTTTTGGTTCGGAGAATGTTTCCGAGCCTGAATATTGTGACAAGTTCAGTCAGCACCAGTAAGGAGGGGTCCCGGGCGTTAGGATGTAACCCCATTCCCCTCCCCTGGTCCCAGGACTCACATTAAAAGCTTTCAGACGCTCCGGGTCCAGCCCTTCCGTGTCTGTGATGCGATCGTTGTCTTCGTGGTCGTCTTCGTCATCGTCATCCACCGCTGCTGTCCGGCTCACTGACAGGTCCTCAGCCCCGCCACTGACTTCTGTCACTTCTGTCTTAATGGAGTCGTAACTTCCTGAGCTGTACGGAGGGGACTGGAAACAATCAGAAATGTTACTTTAATGTATTCATCCCCATCATGTGTATCACAGGTCCCGTCACCCAGCTTTCCCAGGATCCTTAAAAGGGGTACTCCGGCAATTTTTTTTGTCATAAACGTAACCAGATTTGTAAATGACTTCTATTTAAAAATCATCAGTCTTCCAGTACTTATCAGCTGCTGTATGTCCTGCAGGAAGTGGTGTATTCTCTCCAGTCTGACACAGCGCTCTCTGCTGCCACCTCTGTCCATGTCAGGAACTGTACAGAGCAGGAGAGGTTTTCTATGGGGATTTGCTGCTGCTCTGGACAGTTCCTGACATGGACAGAAGTGGCAGCAGAGAGCACTGTGTCAGACTGGAGAGAATACACCACTTCCTGCAGGGCATACAGCAGCTGATTAGTACTGGAAGACTGGAGATTTTTAAATAGAAGTAAACTACAAATCTGTATAACTTTCTGGCACCAGTTCATTTGAAAAGAAAAATATTTTTTGCTGGAGTGCCCCTTTAAGGGAATGATTGCTGTAGGTAAAAAGAAACAGGCTGTAAAGAAGTCGTGACCTATCACTTTTTACAGCTAAGGGTTTGTTACAGTTGCATCCAGCTTTTTCAATCCTCCGGACACTGATCAGACTGTCTAGATGGAATATATTGTAACAAAACAACAGCTGTAAGAAGGATTTTTCTACAAGTGGATTTGATGGGTTTTTCGGCAGGATAGATGATGTCCCCCTTAATGGCAATGGTCCAACCATTGGGACCCCCAGCCATCGCAAGAATAGGGGTCTCTTTTCCCACAGGTTGGAGTAACAGGAAGACAAGTGAGCAGATATGATGCCCGTACAGATGGAATGAGGGGCAGCTCATCGCTACTATCAACCAGCTGGAGGTCGGACCACCCCAATCCTGTAGCTGGCTGATAGTTGTGCCCCCACTCACTGACAGCACGGACAAGGACGGACCCCCTCACCTCAGAGGTGGCTTTCAGGGTGTATTTTCCATGGTTACGTATGGCCTCGGTGGTACAAGCATCAGGAGGGTATTGTGGGACCCCCAGCGTGGGTCGGATCTTGTCGCTGAGGTTGATGGGCTGCTCTTCGGACGGGGCGCTAAGTTCCTGTGCGGAGCCGGTGCTGTTTCCGTTCATGTCCGGGAGGGAGCGGCTTAGGGTGGTGCTGGCGGGCGCGGCGGATGGAGTCAGCGCAGGAAACACGTTCCCATTACAGCTCTCAGAGGATGAGTCGTCTGGAAGAGAGAAAAGCGTCAGCTCTGCGTCCGGGTCTTATACTCATCATGTATCCTCTAGCCAGGGGGGCGCACAGCATTCTCCTGCGGGCTGGGCGCTATGATGTCAGAGGACCCAAGTGATGTCCCTGGTCGGTATATAGTTATCCCCCAGTGATACCCCAGGTAGGTATATAGTTATCCCCAGTGATACCCCTGGTAGGTATATAGTTATCCCCAGTGATGTCCCAGGTAGGTATATAGTTATCCCCCAGTGATGTCCCAGGTAGGTATATAGTTATCCCCAGTGATACCCCAGGTAGGTATATAGTTATCCCCAGTGGTACAACTGGTAGGTATATATTTATCCCCCAGTGATGTCCCTGGTAGGTATATAGTTATCCCCAGTGATGTCCCTGGTAGGTATATAGTTATCCCCAGTGATGTCCCTGGTCGGTATATAGTTATCCCCAGTGATACCCCTGGTAGGTATATAGTTATCCCCAGTGATGTCCCTGGTAGGTATATAGTTATCAACCAGTGATACCCCTGGTAGGTATATAGTTATCCCCAGTGATACCCCTGGTAGGTATATAGTTATCCCCAGTGATGTCCCTGGTAGGTATATAGTTATCCCCCAGTGATACCCCTGGTAGGTATATAGTTATCCCCAGTGATACCCCAGGTAGGTATATAGTTATCCCCAGTGATGTCCCTGGTAGGTATATAGTTATCCCCAGTGATGTCCCTGGTAGGTATATAGTTATCCCCCAGTGATACCCCAGGTAGGTATATAGTTATCCCCAGTGATACCCCTGGTAGGTATATAGTTATCCCCAGTGATACCCCTGCGAGGTATATAGTTATCCCCAGTGATGTCCCTGGTCGGTATATAGTTATCCCCCAGTGATACCCCAGGTAGGTATATAGTTTTCCCCCAGTGATACCCCAGGTAGGTATATAGTTTTCCCCCAGTGATACCCCAGGTAGGTATATAGTTATCCCCAGTGATACCCCTGGTAGGTATATAGTTATCCCCAGTGATACCTCTGGTAGGTATATAGTTATCCCCCAGTGATGTCCCTGGTAGGTATATAGTTATCCCCCAGTGATACCCCTGGTCGGTATATAGTTATCCCCAGTGATGTCCCTGGTAGGTATATAGTTATCCCCAGTGATGTCCCTGGTAGGTATATAGTTATCCCCAGTGATGTCCCATGTAGGTATATAGTTATCCCCCAGTGATGTCCCTGGTAGGTATATAGTTATCCTCCAGTGATACCCCTGGTAGGTATATAGTTATCCCCAGTGATACAACTGGTAGGTATATAGTTATCCCCAGTGATGTCCCTGGTAGGTATATAGTTATCTCCCGGTGATAGCCCTGGTAGGTATATAGTTATCCCCAGTGATACCCCTGGTAGGTATATAGTTATCCCCAGTGATACCCCTGGAAGGTATATAGTTATCCCCAGTGATACCCCTGGTAGGTATATAGTTATCCCCAGTGATACCCTGGTAGGTATATAGTTATCCCCAGTGATACCCCTGGTAGGTATATAGTTATCCCCAGTGATGTCCCTGGTAGGTATATAGTTATCCCCAGTGATACCCCTGGTAGGTATATAGTTATCCCCAGTAATGTCCCTGGTAGGTATATAGTTATCCCCAGTGATACCCCTGGTAGGTATATAGTTATCCCCAGTGATACCCCGGTAGGTATATAGTTATCCCCCAGTGATACCCCTGGTAGGTATATAGTTATCCCCAGTGATGACCCTGGTAGGTATATAGTTATCCCCAGTGATACCCCTGGTAGGTATATAGTTATCCCCAGTGATGTCCCTGGTAGGTATATAGTTATCCCCAGTGATGTCCCTGGTAGGTATATAGTTATCCCCAGTGATACCCCTGGTAGGTATATAGTTATCCCCCAGTGATACCCCAGGTAGGTATATAGTTATCCCCAGTGATACAACTGGTAGGTATATAGTTATCCCCAGTGATACCCCTGGTAGGTATATAGTTATCCCCCAGTGATACCCCTGGTAGGTATAAAGTTATCCCCCAGTAATGTCCCTGGTCGGTATATAGTTATCCCCAGTGATGTCCCTGGTAGGTATATAGTTATCCCCCAGTGATGTCCCTGGTAGGTATATAGTTATCCCCAGTGATACCCCAGGTGATACCTACCAGGGAGATCACTGATAAATAACTATATACCTACCTGGGGTATCACTGGGGGTAACTATATACCTACCAGGGGTATCACTGGGGGATAACTATATACCTACCAGGGGTATCACTGGGGGATAACTATATACCTACCAGGGACATCACTGGGGATAACTATATACCTACCTGGGAAATCACTGGGGATAACTATATACCTACCAGGGACATCACTGCGGATAACTATATACCTACCAGGGGTATCACTGGGGATAACTATATACCTACCGGGGTATCACTGGGGATAACTATATACCTACCAGGGGTATCACTGGGGGATAACTATATACCTACCTGGGGTATCACTGGGGATAACTATATACCTACCAGGGACATCACTGGGGATAACTATATACCTACCAGGGACATCACTGGGGGATAACTATATACCTACCTGGGGTATCACTGGGGGATAACTATATACCTACCAGGGACATCACTGGGGATAACTATATACCTACCTGGGAAATCACTGGGGATAACTATATACCTACCAGGGACATCACTGCGGATAACTATATACCTACCAGGGGTATCACTGGGGATAACTATATACCTACCGGGGTATCACTGGGGATAACTATATACCTACCAGGGGTATCACTGGGGGATAACTATATACCTACCTGGGGTATCACTGGGGATAACTATATACCTACCAGGGACATCACTGGGGATAACTATATACCTACCAGGGACATCACTGGGGGATAACTATATACCTACCTGGGGTATCACTGGGGGATAACTATATACCTACCTGGGGTATCACTGGGGATAACTATATACCTACCAGGGACATCACTGGGGATAACTATATACCTACCAGGGACATCACTGGGGATAACTATATACCTACCAGGGGTATCACTGGGGATAACTATATACCTACCAGGGACATCACTGGGGATAACTATATACCTACCAGTTGTATCACTGGGGATAACTATATACCTACCAGGGTCATCACTGGGGATAACTATATACCTACCAGGGGTATCACTGGGGATAACTATATACCTACCAGGGACATTACTGGGGATAACTATATACCTACCAGGGGTATCACTGGGGATAACTATATACCTATCTGGGGTATCACTGGGGGATAACTATATACCTACCAGGGACATCACTGGGGGATAACTATATACCTACCAGGGACATCACTGGGGATAACTATATACCTACCAGTTGTATCACTGGGGATAACTATATACCTACCTGGGGCATCACTGGGGATAACTATATACCTACCAGTTGTATCACTGGGGGATAACTATATACCTACCTGGGGTATCACTGGGGATAACTATATACCTACCAGGGGTATCACTGGGGATAACTATATACCTACCATGGACATCACTGGGGATAACTATATACCTACCAGGGGTATCACTGGGGATAACTATATACCTACCATGGACATCACTGGGGATAACTATATACCTACCAGGGACATCACTGGGGGATAACTATATACCTACCAGGGGTATCACTGGGGATAACTATATACCTACCAGGGGTATCACTGGGGATAACTATATACCTACCGGGGTATCACTGGGGATAACTATATACCTACCAGGGGTATCACTGGGGATAACTATATACCTACCAGGGACATCACCGGGGGATAACTATATACCTACCAGGGACATTACTGGGGATAACTATATACCTACCGGGGTATCACTGGGGATAATTATATACCTACCAGGGGTATCACTGGGGATAACTATATACCTACCAGGGACATCACCGGGGGATAACTATATACCTACCAGGGGTATCACTGGGGATAACTATATACCTACCAGAGGTATCACTATACTAGTAGGGGCATTAGGGGGTGCAATACTTTGCCCTTCTCGGGGTGCTGCCGGCCCACACTTCACCCATACCACACAGAGTAATACTGAGAGCAGCGGCCATGTAGTGTCCGACCCGCGAATGATTTTATAAATGTCCAGACGGCCGTTGTCAGGAGAAAGATTCCCAGCCCTGACCTAGATCCATCATGTCCTATAAATCTGTCAGGTTATTCGGGGTGCCCCCTCTAAGACAGGGGTCTCCTGCCGCACCTTACCCATAGTCCCCGGCTCATATAACTGTGGCCCCAACTGCCACAACAAAACATCCCGTCTCACGGCCATAACTACAGTTACTACGGAAGCTGGGAGGGACCATCCCAATATTTAAAGAGGACACCATCCTACAATTATAAGGGGATGCTTATATCTCTATGGCCGTCACTCAGCTGTCCCGTAACCTGTCCTGGGCCTGACCACTCTGTATATTAGTGACTAGTGGTAACCCCTGTGGCGGCCATCACTAGGACTGACAGGAGGAGAGATCCGTGACCAGCACTCCGCTGCAGCAGGAGACGGGACGGCGGCCATATTGATTATTAGACGTCTTTCTCAGGAATAGAAGCATAGGAAAAAAGTGTGAGGGTGAGGAGTCGGGGACCCCCAGAGCGGAGGAGATTATCACGGCCGTCTGCTCACAGCTCTGGGGCCGCTCCGAGGAGATTTAGCTTATTCTGGAATCGACGAAGGAAAAGGGGATTATTTCCTGGACATGTGAGAGAGGAAGGAGATGACGGGGGAGGGGAAATCCTGGACAACGCGGCCGTCACTTACCACATCCTCCTGACAATGCGACCAAACAAAGACACAATGACAATGGGGTACAGGATAACAACATGCTGATAATGGGGTACAGGATGGTGACACGCTGATAATGGGGTACAGGATGGTGACACGCTGACAATGGGGTACAGGATGGTGACACACTGATAATGGGGTACAGGATGGTGACACGCTGACAATGGGGTACAGGATAGTGACACGCTGATAATGGGGTACAGGATGGTGACACGCTGATAATGGGGTACAGGATAGTGACACGCTGATAATGGGGTACAGGATAGTGACACACTGATAATGGGGTACAGGATAGTGACACACTGATAATGGGGTACAGGATAACAACATGCTGATAATGGGGTACAGGATAGTGACACGCTGATAATGGGGTACAGGATAGTGACACGCTGATAATGGGGTACAGGATAACAACACGCTGACAATGGGGTACAGGATAACAACACGCTGACAATGGGGTACAGGATGGTGACACGCTGACAATGGGGTACAGGATAACAACACGCTGACAATGGGGTACAGGATGGTGACACGCTGATAATGGGGTACAGGATGGTGACACACTGATAATGGGGTACAGGATAGTGACACACTGATAATGGGGTACAGGATAGTGACACGCTGACAATGGGGTACAGGATAGTGACACACTGATAATGGGGTACAGGATAGTGACACGCTGACAATGGGGTACAGGATGGTGACACGCTGATAATGGGGTACAGGATAGTGACATGCTGATAATGGGGTACAGGATAACAGCACGCTGACAATGGGGTACAGGATAGTGACACACTGATAATGGGGTACAGGATAGTGACACGCTGATAATGGGGTACAGGATAGTGACACGCTGACAATGGGGTACAGGATAGTGACACGCTGATAATGGGGTACAGGATGGTGACACGCTGATAATGGGGTACAGGATAGTGACACGCTGATAATGGGGTACAGGATAGTGACACGCTGATAATGGGGTACAGGATAACAGCACGCTGACAATGGGGTACAGGATAGTGACACACTGAATGGGGTACAGGATAGTGACACGCTGATAATGGGGTACAGGATAGTGACACGCTGATAATGGGGTACAGGATAACAGCACGCTGACAATGGGGTACAGGATAGTGACACACTGATAATGGGGTACAGGATAGTGACACGCTGACAATGGGGTACAGGATAGTGACACGCTGATAATGGGGTACAGGATGGTGACACGCTGACAATGGGGTACAGGATAGTGACACGCTGACAATAATGTACAGGATAGTGACACGCTGACAATGGGGTACAGG
The DNA here is from genome assembly GCF_027789765.1 of Dendropsophus ebraccatus. Classification (NCBI taxonomy): domain Eukaryota; kingdom Metazoa; phylum Chordata; class Amphibia; order Anura; family Hylidae; genus Dendropsophus; species Dendropsophus ebraccatus. The sequence goes on from NC_091467.1 coordinate 6,901,537, forward strand.
ATAGTGATACGCTGATAATGGGGTACAGGATAGTGACAAGCAAGTATAAGTAGTGTACAGCACTGAGTATGACCCCTTCCCTCTGTATACGGTATGTGTAGTGTACAGCACTGAGTATGACCCCTTCCCTCTGTATACGGTATGTGTAGTGTACAGCACTGAGTATGACCCCTTCCCTCTGTATACAGTATGTGTAGTGTACAGTACTGAGTATGACCCCTTCCCTCTGTATACAGTATGTGTAGTGTACAGCACTGAGTATGACCCCTTCCCTCTGTATACAGTATGTGTAGTGTACAGCACCTAGTATGACCCCTTCCCTCTGTATACAGTATGTGTAGTGTACAGCACTGAGTATGACCCCTTCCCTCTGTATACAGTATGTGTAGTGTACAGCACTGAGTATGACCCCTTCCCTCTGTATACAGTATGTGTAGTGTACAGCACTGAGTATGACCCCTTCCCTCTGTATACGGTATGTGTAGTGTACAGCACTGAGTATGACCCCTTCCCTCTGTATACAGTATGTGTAGTGTACAGCACTTCCCCCACTTCCTTCTCTCACAGAACCTCACTTCATCTTACACGGATTAGGCGGAATTATCCCCCCTCCCCCCACTGACCTAAAACTGACAGCTCCGCCACATCGGGTCCAAACACAGAGACCAGAGTGACGTCACCTTATATACTGATAGAGAGTGCACCGCCATACTGCACCGCCACACTGCACCGCCACACTGCCCCCCGCATCACTACTCCCATCTACTGCCCCCGCATCACTACCCCCATCTACTGCCCCCGCATCACTACTCCCATCTACTGCCCCCCGCATCACTACTCCCATCTACTGCCCCGCATCACTACTCCCATCTACTGCCCCCCGCATCACTACTCCCATCTACTGCCCCCCGCATCACTACTCCCATCTACTGCCCCCCGCATCACTACTCCCATCTACTGCCCCGCATCACTACTCCCATCTACTGCCCCCGCATCACTACTCCCATCTACTGCCCCGCATCACTACTCCCATCTACTGCCCCGCCATCACTACTCCCATCTACTGCCCCCCGCATCACTACTCCCATCTACTGCCCCGCATCACTACTCCCATCTACTGCCCCGCATCACTACTCCCATCTACTGCCCCGCATCACTACTCCCATCTTCTGCCCCCGCGCATCACTACCGCCATCTACTGCACCGCCATCACTACCCCCATCTACTGCCCCCGCGCATCACTACCCCCATCTACTGCCCCCGCGCATCACTACCCCCATCTACTGCCCCCCGCATCACTACCCCCATCTACTGCCCCCCGCATCACTACCCCCATCTACTGCCCCCGCATCACTACTCCCATCTACTGCCCCCCGCATCACTACCCCCATCTACTGCCCCCGCATCACTACTCCCATCTACTGCCCCCCGCATCACTACCCCCATCTACTGCCCCCCCATCACTACTCCCATCTACTGCCCCCCGCATCACTACCCCCATCTACTGCCCCCGCATCACTACTCCCATCTACTGCCCCCCGCATCACTACTCCCATCTACTGCCCCCCGCATCACTACTCCCATCTACTGCCCCCGCATCACTACCCCCATCTACTGCCCCCGCATCACTACCGCCATCTACTGCCCCCCGCATCACTACTCCCATCTACTGCCCCCCGCATCACTACTCCCATCTACTGCCCCCGCATCACTACCCCCATCTACTGCCCCCCGCATCACTACCCCCATCTACTGCCCCCGCATCACTACCCCCATCTACTGCCCCCGCATCACTACTCCCATCTACTGCCCCCCGCATCACTACCCCCATCTACTGCTTCCCGCATCACTACTCCCATCTACTGCCCCCGCATCACTACTCCCATCTACTGCCCCCCGTATCACTACTCCCATCTACTGCCCCGCCATCACTACTCCCATCTACTGCCCCCCGCATCACTACTCCCATCTACTGCCCCGCCATCACTACCCCCATCTACTGCCCCCCGCATCACTACTCCCATCTACTGCCCCCCGCATCACTACCCCCATCTACTGCCCCCCGCATCACTACTCCCATCTACTGCCCCCGATCACTACTCCCATCTACTGCCCCCGATCACTACTCCCATCTACTGCCCCCGATCACTACCCCCATCTACTGCCCCCCGCATCACTACTCCCATCTACTGCCCCCGATCACTACCCCCATCTACTGCCCCCCGCATCACTACCCCCATCTACTGCCCCCGATCACTACTCCCATCTACTGCCCCCCGCATCACTACCCCCATCTACTGCCCCCCCCCGCATCACTACTCCCATCTACTGCCCCCTGCATCACTACCCCCATCTACTGCCCCCCGCATCACTACCCCCATCTACTGCCCCCCCCATCACTACTCCCATCTACTGCCCCCAGCATCACTACTCCCATCTACTGCCCCCCGCATCACTACTCCCATCTACTGCCCCCCACATCACTACTCCCATCTACTGCCCCCCGCATCACTACCCCCATCTACTGCCCCCATCACTAACCCCCATCTACTGCCCCCTGCATCACTACCCCCATCTACTGCCCCCCCCCGCATCACTACCCCCATCTACTGCCCCCGCATCACTACTCCCATCTACTGCCCCCCGCATCACTACTCCCATCTACTGCCCCGCCATCACTACTCCCATCTACTGCTCCCCGCATCACTACTCCCATCTACTGCTCCCCGCACCACTACCCCCATCTACTGCCCCCCGCATCACTACTCCCATCTACTGCCCCCGATCACTACTCCCATCTACTGCCCCCGATCACTACCCCATCTACTGCCCCCCGCATCACTACCCCCATCTACTGCCCCCCGCATCACTACCCCCATCTACTGCCCCCGATCACTACTCCCATCTACTGCCCCCTGCATCACTACCCCCATCTACCCCCCCCCCCCCGCATCACTACTCCCATCTACTGCCCCCCGCATCACTACTCCCATCTACTGCCCCCCCCTGCATCACTACCCCCATCTACTGCCCCCGCGCATCACTACCCCCCATCTACTGCCCCCCGCATCACTACTCCCATCTACTGCCCCCCCCCCCGCATCACTACCCCCATCTACTGCCCCCTGCATCACTACCCCCATCTACTGCCCCCCGCATCACTACCCCCATCTACTGCCCGCTGCATCACTACCCCCATCTACTGCCCCCCGCATCACTACTCCCATCTACTGGCCCCCGCATCACTACTCCCATCTACTGCCCCCCGCATCACTACTCCCATCTACTGGCCCCCGCATCACTACTCCCATCTACTGCCCCCCGCATCACTACCCCCATCTACTGCCCCCCGCATCACTACCCCCATCTACTGCCCCCCACATCACTACCCCCGCATCACTACTCCCATCTACTGCCCCCCGCCTAACTACTCCCATCTACTGCCCCCGCAACACTACCCCCATCTACTGCCCCCCCATCACTACCCCATCTACTGCCCCCCCATCACTAACCCCATCTACTGCCCCCCGCATCACTACTCCCATCTACTGCCCCCGATCACTACCCCCATCTACTGCCCCCCGCAACACTACTCCCATCTACTGCCCCCCGCATCAGTACCCCCATCTACTGCCCCCGATCACTACCCCATCTACTGCCCCCCGCATCACTACCCCCTGCATCACTAACCCTATCTACTGCCCCCCATCACTAACCCTTTCTACTGCCCCCCGCATCACTACTCCCATCTACTGCCCCCCGCAACACTAACCCCATCTACTGCCCCCCCGCATCACTATCCCCATCTACTGTCCCCCGCATCACTACCCCCATCTACTGCCCCCCCCCCGCATCACTACCCCCATCTACTGCCCCCCCCCCCCGCATCACTATCCCATCTACTGTCCCCCACATCACTACCGCTATCTACGACCCCCCCCATCACTACTCCCATCTACTGCCCCCCCCATCACTACCCCCCATCTACTGCCCCCGCGCATCACTACCCCCATCTACTGCCCCTCCCCGCATCACTACCCCCATCTACCGACACACAAGCAGCGCTCTCTTCCTCTCCCTGCACACAAGCAGCGCTCCCTTCCTCTCTCGGCACACAAGCAGCGCTCTCTTCCTCTCTCGGCACACAAGCAGCGCTCTCTTCCTCCCTCGGCACACAAGCAGCGCTCCCTTCCTCTCTCGGCACACAAGCAGCGCTCTCTTCCTCTCCCGGCACACAAGCAGCGCTCTCTTCCTCCCTCGGCACACAAGCAGCGCTCCCTTCCTCTCCCGGCACACAAGCAGCTCTCTCTTCCTCTCCCGGCACACAAGCAGCGCTCCCTTCCTCTCCCTGCACACAAGCAGCGTTCTCTTCCTCTCCCTGCACACAAGCAGCGCTCCCTTCCTCCCTCGGCACACAAGCAGCGCTCCCTTCCTCTCCCGGCACACAAGCAGCTCTCTCTTCCTCTCTCGGCACACAAGCAGTGCTCCCTTTCTTTCTCGGCTCACAAGCAGCGCTCCCTTTTATTTCTAGGCTCACAAGCAGTGCTCTCTTCCTCCCTCGGCACACAAGCAGCGTTCTCTTCCTCTCCCTGCACACAAGCAGCGTTCCCTTCCTCTCCCTGCACACAAGCAGCGTTCCCTTCCTCTCCCTGCACACAAGCAGCGCTCTCTTCCTCTCCCGGCACACAAGCAGGGTTCTCTTCCTCTCCCGGCACACAAGCAGCGCTCTCTTCCTCTCCCGCCACACAAGCAGCGCTCCCTTTCTCTCTCGGCACACAAGCAGCGCTCTCTTCCTCTCTCAGCACACAAGCAGCGCTCCTTTCCTCCCTCGGCACACAAGCAGCGCTCTCTTCCTCTCTCAGCACACAAGCAGCGTTCTCTTCCTCTCCCGGCACACAAGCAGCGTTCTCTTCCTCTCTCGGCACACAAGCAGCGCTCCCTTTCTTTCTCGGCTCACAAGCAGCGCTCTCTTCCTCCCTCGGCACACAAGCAGCGTTCTCTTCCTCTCCCTGCACACAAGCAGCGTTCTCTTCCTCTCCCTGCACACAAGCAGCATTCCCTTCCTCTCCCTGCACACAAGCAGCGCTCCTTTCCTCTCTTGGCACACAAGCAGCGCTCCCTTCCTCCCTCGGCACACAAGCAGCGGTTCCTTACCCTCCCGGCACACAAGCAGCACTCCCTTTCTCCCTCGGCACACAAGCAGCGCTCTCTTCCTCTCCCGGCACACAAGCAGCGCTCTCTTCCTCTCCCGGCACACAAGCAGCGCTCTCTTCCTTTCCCGGCACACAAGCAGCGCTCTCTTCATCCCTCGGCACACAAGCAGCGTTCTCTTCCTCTCCCGGCACACAAGCAGCGCTCCCTTTCTCTCCCGGCACACAAGCAGCGCTCTCTTCCTCTCTCGGCACACAAGCAGCGCTCCTTTCCTCCCTCGGCACACAAGCAGCGCTCCCTTCCTCTCCCGGCACACAAGCAGCGCTCTCTTCCTCCCTCGGCACACAAGCAGCGCTCCCTTCCTCTCCCGGCACACAAGCAGCGCTATCTTCCTCTCTCGGCACACAAGCAGCGCTCCCTTCCTCTCCCGGCACACAAGCAGCGCTCCCTTCCTCTCCCGGCACACAAGCAGCGCTCCCTTCCTCTCCCGGCACACAAGCAGCGCTCCCTTCCTCTCCCGGCACACAAGCAGCGCTCCCTTCCTCCCTCGGCACACAACCAGCGCTCCCTTTCTCTCCCGCCACACAAGCAGCGCTCCCTTCCTCTCCCTGCACACAAGCAGCGTTCTCTTCCTCTCCCTGCACACAAGCAGCGTTCTCTTCCTCTCTCGGCACACAAGCAGCGCTCCCTTTCTCTCCCTGCACACAAGCAGCGTTCTCTTCCTCTCCCTGCACACAAGCAGCGTTCTCTTCCTCTCCCTGCACACAAGCAGCGTTCTCTTCCTCTCTCGGCACACAAGCAGCGCTCCCTTCCTCTCCCTGCACACAAGCAGCGTTCTCTTCCTCTCCCTGCACACAAGCAGCGTTCTCTTCCTCTCTCGGCACACAAGCAGCGCTCCCTTTCTCTCTCGGCTCACAAGCAGCGCTCCCTTTCTCTCTCGGCTCACAAGCAGCGCTCCCTTCCTCCCTCGGCACACAAGCAGCGTTCTCTTCCTCTCCCTGCACACAAGCAGCGCTCCCTTCCTCCCTCGGCACACAAGCAGCGTTCTCTTCCTCTCCCTGCACACAAGCAGCGCTCCCTTCCTCTATCGGCACACAAGCAGCGCTCTCTTCCTCTCTCGGCACACAAGCAGCGCTCTCTTCCTCTCTCGGCACACAAGCAGCGCTCCCTTCCTCTCCCTGCACACAAGCAGCGCTCTCTTCCTCCCTTGGAACACAAGCAGCGCTCTCTTCCTCTCCCTGCACACAAGCAGCGCTCCCTTCCTCTATCGGCACACAAGCAGCGCTCTCTTCCTCTCCCTGCACACAAGCAGCGCTCCCTTCCTCTCCCTGCACACAAGCAGCGCTCCCTTCCTCTCCCTGCACACAAGCAGCGTTCTCTTCCTCTCCCTGCACACAAGCAGCGTTCTCTTCCTCTCTCGGCACACAAGCAGCGCTCCCTTTCTCTCCCTGCACACAAGCAGCGTTCTCTTCCTCTCTCGGCACACAAGCAGCGCTCCCTTTCTCTCCCTGCACACAAGCAGCGTTCTCTTCCTCTCCCTGCACACAAGCAGCGCTCCCTTCCTCCCTCGGCACACAAGCAGCGCTCCCTTCCTCTCCCGGCACACAAGCAGCGCTCCCTTTCTCTCCCTGCACACAAGCAGCGTTCTCTTCCTCTCCCTGCACACAAGAAGCGTTCTCTTCCTCTCTCGGCACACAAGCAGCGCTCCCTTTCTTTCTCGGCTCACAAGCAGCGCTCCCTTTCTCTCTCGGCTCACAAGCAGCGCTCCCTTTCTTCTTGGCACACAAGCAGCGTTCTCTTCCTCTCCCTGCACACAAGCAGCGCTCCCTTCCTCCCTCGGCACACAAGCAGCGCTCCCTTCCTCTCCCTGCACACAAGCAGCGCTCCCTTCCTCTCCCTGCACACAAGCAGCGCTCCCTTCCTCCCTCGGCACACAAGCAGCGTTCTCTTCCTCTCCCTGCACACAAGCAGTGCTCCCTTCCTCCCTCGGCACACAAGCAGCGCTCTCTTCCTCTATCGGCACACAAGCAGCGCTCCCTTCCTCTCTCGGCACACAAGCAGCGTTCTCTTCCTCCCTCGGCACACAAGCAGCGCTCTCTTCCTCTCCCTGCACACAAGCAGCACTCTCTTCCTCCCTCGGCACACAAGCAGCGCTCTCTTCCTCTCCCTGCACACAAGCAGCACTCCTTTCCTCTATCGGCACACAAGCAGCGCTCTCTTTCTCTCCCTGCACACAAGCAGCGCTCCCTTCCTCTATCGGCACACAAGCAGCGCTCTCTTTCTCTCCCTGCACACAAGCAGCGCTCCCTTCCTCTCCCTGCACACAAGCAGCGCTCTCTTTCTCTCCCTGCACACAAGCAGCGCTCCCTTCCTCTATCGGCACACAAGCAGCGCTCCCTTCCTCTCCCTGCACACAAGCAGCGCTCTCTTCCTCTCCCTGCACACAAGCAGCGCTCCCTTCCTCTATCGGCACACAAGCAGCGCTCCCTTCCTCTATCGGCACACAAGCAGCGCTCTCTTTCTCTCCCTGCACACAAGCAGCGTTCCCTTCCTCTATCGGCACACAAGCAGTGCTCCCTTCCTCTCCCTGCACACAAGCAGCGCTCTCTTTCTCTCCCTGCACACAAGCAGCGCTCCCTTCCTCTCCCTGCACACAAGCAGCGCTCCCTTCCTCTATCGGCACACAAGCAGCGCTCCCTTCCTCTCCCTGCACACAAGCAGCGCTCTCTTTCTCTCCCTGCACACAAGCAGCGTTCTCTTCCTCTCCTTGCACACAAGCAGCGCTCCCTTCCTCTCTCGGCACACAATAGCTCACACCAGCTGTAGCCACCATTTCACCAATCAGTTAAACTTGCTCAAACAGCTATAGAAACGATCTTTGACCTAAACTGGAATATATCTATTTACCTTTTACAATGCGGCTCCTCCAGATTTGACACACCCCGCCATAACCCTGACCTCCTTCCTGCAGACGCTCTGTAACCCTTACCTTCCCCATAGTGCGGCATGATACCAGGGGCCTCCATACAGTCGGGTACACTATATTCCTAGCATGCCATGGCAGTAAGTACATTGCTCACCATCCTCAGGAACCGGAACGTTCTGAGGGCTCCGCATCTTCTCCTCCTCGCTGGGGCTCCCTGCCTTATCTGCCCATGTGGGATCATTCATATCCGGCTCTTCCTCGGTCACCGAGATCTCATCCTGAAAGGACAGAGGGTTTATTAGACATGATCAGCCTTGACTTGTGGTCTGTATCATGCCTGACAACCTATTGGGCTGCTGGTAGTGACACAGTCCCCCAGTGCAGAGATGTCTGCGCTCACTGATATTGCTCAGACTTTGTCCACCTCACTATAGTGCAATAAAGTTAAAAATCCGGAAGTTAAGTTAGAGACATCCCAAAGGGCCCTGTGCACCCAGACCCAGGAGCAGCCTCCCAACACACACAACTATACGGCCTCTGTGCTGCTCCATAGGCCGGACCTGACGGACGTCATATGCTCAGAGATGTTCTGTTTGTCTCAGGAAATACTCTGCACTGCTGGGGACCCTGCTCCTTCCACTCTGCTACAATCAAAAAATACTATAGGGGGTATTTATGGGGTCAGTATATATAGGTACAGTAGAGAATATACGTGGGGACAGTATAAAGTAGAGGATATATATATAGGGTCAGTACATACAGGTAACGTAGAGGGTATATATGGGGTCAGTATATACAGGTACAGTAGAGGGTATATAGGGGGTCAGTACATACAGGTAACGTAGAGGGTATATATGGGGTCAGTATATACAGGTACAGTAGAGAGTATATATGAGGTCAGAATATATAGGTACAGTAGGGAGTATATATGAGGTCAGTATATATAGGTACAGTAGAGGATATATATGGGTCAGTATATACAGGTAACGTAGAGGGTATATATGGGGTCAGTATATGCAGGTCTAGTAGAGGGTATATATATGGGGTCAGTATATATAGTAGAGGGTATATATGCTGTCAGTATATAGTAGAGGGTATATATGGAGTCAGTATATACAGGTACAGTAGAGGGTATATATGGGGTCAGTATATACAGGTACAGTACAGGGTATATATGGGGTCAGTATATACAGGTACAGTACAGGGTATTTATGGGGTCAGTATATAGTAGAGGGTATATATGGAGTCATTATATACAGGTACAGTAGAGGGTATATTTGGGGTCAGTATATACAGGTACAATATAGGGTATATAGGGGTCAGTATATACAGGTCTAGTAGAGGGTATTTATGTAGTCAGTATATATAGCAGAGGGTATATATGGAGTCAGTATATACAGGTACAGTACAGGGTATACATGGGGTCAGTATATACAAGTACAATATAGGGTATATAGTGGTCAGTATATACAGGTCTAGTAGAGGGTATTTATGTAGTCAGTATATATAGCAGAGGGTATATATGGAGTCAGTATATACCGGTACAGTAGAGGGTATATAGGGGGTCAGTATATACAGGTACAGTAGAGGGTATATATGGGGTCAGTATATACAGGTACAGTAGAGAATATATATGGAGTCAGTATATACAGGTACAGTAGAGGGTATATATGGGGTCAGTATATACAGGTACAGTAGAGGGTATATATGGGTTCAGTATATACAGGTACAGTAGAGGGTATATATGGGGTCAGTATATACAGGTACAGTAGAGGGTATATATGGGTTCAGTATATACAGGTACAGTAGAGGGTATATAGGGGGTCAGTATATACAGGTACAGTAGAGGGTATATATGGGTTCAGTATATACAGGTACAGTAGAGGGTATATATGGGGTCAGTATATACAGGTACAGTAGAGGGTATATATGTGGTTAGTATATACAGGTACAGTAGAGGGTATATATGGGGTCAGTATATACAGGTACAGTAGAGGGTAGGGATGAGCGAACTTTTCAAAAGTTCGGTTCGGTTCGATCCAGCGAACTTTCGTGAAGTTCGGATTGGTCCGAACCGAAAACGAACCTTGCTCTAACGGCTGAATAATTGCAGCTACAATAGTGGGAGTGTGATAGGGAATAGTTTCATTTAGTTGCAGTTGATATTACAATGAAAAAAAGTGGGAAAAAAAGTGCAAAAATAATGAGAAAAAAATTAATAATAATACTAATAGGAATAATATTAATAAAATATAGTGAATAAAAGTGCCAAAATAGTGACAAAAAATATTAAAAAAAAAAGTTTACAAGGAGGATCCAGCAGCACTTGATTGCACCCAGGCCAGTATTGTTGAGAAGAGACAAGTTGAGCAGCAGGAGGAGGCAGCAGTTGATTGCTCGCCTCTCAGGCCAGTATTGTTGAGAAGAGACAAGTCGAGGAACAGGAGGAGGCAGCAGTAGATTGCTCGCCTCTCGGGCCAGTATTGTTGAGAAGAGACAAGTTGAGCAGCAGGAGGAGGCAGCAGTTGATTGATTCCAGTCCAGTATTATTGAGGAGAGGCTACTTGAGGAGGAGGCAGCAGTTGATCGATTCCAGGCTAGTATTATCGAGGAGAGGCTACTTGAGGAGGAGGAGGCAGCAGTTGATCGATTCCAGGCCAGTATTATTGAGGAGGAGGCAGCAGTTGATCGATTCAAGGCCAGTATTATCGAGGAGAGGCTACTTGAGGAGGAGGCAGCAGTTGATTGATAATGGTGCTTGGGGGCGCCACGTCCAATCAGCGACATCATCATCACCACCACTGATACTTTCCTCCAGGGGCTGGGACAGGATCTCAGGTGTGGCACTGGATGCCCCTCCCTGGCTTACAGCCAACACCTCCTCTGCAGTCTCTGCATGTTCCATCTGCTGCCTTTGGGGGACTACCTCCTCATCATCACTAAAAAGTGGTAGAGAATGCAAAGGCAGATGAAGATTTGCCAACAGTTCCCTGGCAGAAGGTGCCCCAGAGGTGAGTGGCATAGTAATAACAGGGGATGGGGTAGAGGACTCTCGCTGACCCTCCCATGTAAGGGTGGTGTCGGATGATCCAGCCGACCTCGTTTGGGAGCTTTGGGCAGTGGAAGTGGAGGATTGGGTAAGCCAATCTAGAACCGCTGGCTGTGTGGTTCTTACAGAACCACTAGGTTACTGGGGTAGCTGCACCCTGCTGCCACGCCTGTTGCCCCGGCTGCCACTTCTCCTAGCCTCACCGCCTCTTGCAGTCCCTGCCTGTGAAGTGCTGGATGTAGGACGCTTGGACATGGTTCTTTTGTTGGGGGAAATTGAAAGAAGCTACTGGCCGCAAGGCACAAACATTCAGTGACAATCTTGTGGGTTGGCGGCACCCAGCAAAGTAGCAATGTACAGGTAATCACAAAACACCTTTTTTTTATTTTTACTTTTTTGTGTTTTTTGTACTTTTTTTAAAAACTTTTTAAAGAACTTTTGTGGTTGCAGCCAGCTATACAGGGTTGACAGCACCCAGCAAAGCAGCAATGTACAGGTTAGCACAAACAAACAAACAACCTTTTTTTTTTAAACTTTTTTAGGGGTTTTTTAACAACTTTGTGGGTTGTAGCTATATGGGGTTGACAGCACCCAACAAAGCAGCAATGTACAGGGTATCACAAACAAACAACCTTTTTTTTTAGTTTTTTGGCGTTTTTTTTATGAAGTTTTTTGGTTGCAGCTATACGGGGGTTGACGGCACCCACCACAGCAGCAACAACTAGCGTCTCCTCTCAGTCACAGAACGGTAGCTGGTTCTGACTCTTCTCACTTTTCTCTGTCTTTTTTTATCTCCCTATCTCTGCCTGGATATCACAAGTTTTTTACTTCCTATCTCTGCCTATCTCTCTCCCTCTCTCTACCTCCCTGTAGCTATCTACTTGTTTGCCTATCTATCTATGTGCTTTCCCTCCCTAACTAGCACTGAGCTCCTCTCTCTCTGCAGTCTAGACACACAATGAGAAAGAGCACAGACGCTCAGGCACTTCCTGTTCCTGGAGTGACGTCACACACCTTGATATTCACATAATAACAGGATAAAAGGGATTATAGGAGTAATAATTTTAACGAACTTCGTAACAAACTTTTTGAAAGTTCGTAACAAATCTGGTTCGTAACGGTTCGGTTCGCTCATCCCTAGTAGAGGGTATATAGAGGGTCAGTATATACAGGTACAGTAGAGGGTATATATGGGGTCAGTATATACAGGTACAGTAGAGGGTATATATGGGGTCAGTATATACAGGTACAGTAGAGGGTATATATGGGGTCAGTATATACAGGTACAGTAGAGGGTATATATGGGGTCAGTATATACAGGTACAGTAGAGGGTATATATGGGGTCAGTATATACAGGTACAGAAGAGGGTATATATGGGGTCAGTATATACAGGTACAGTAGAGGGTATATATGGGGTCAGTATATACAGGTACAGTAGAGGGTATATAGAGGGTCAGTATATACAGGTACAGTAGAGGGTATATATGGGGTCAGTATATACAGGTACAGTAGTAGAGAGTATATTTGGGGTCAGTATATACAGTTACAGTAGAGGGTATATAGAGGGTCAGTATATACAGGTACAGAAGAGGGTATATATGGGGTCAGTATATACAGGTAAAGTAGAGAATATATATGGGGTCAGTATATACAGGTACAGTAGAGGGTATATATGGGGTCAGTATATACAGGTACAGTAGAGGGTATATAGGGGGTCAGTATATACAGGTACAGTAGAGGGTATATAGGGGGTCAGTATATACAAGTACAGTATAGGGTATATAGGGGGTCAGTATATACAGGTACAGTAGAGGGTATATAGGGGGTCAGTAGTAGAGGGTATATAGGGGGTCATTATATACAGGTACAGTAGAAGGTATATATGGGGTCAGTATATACAGTTACAGTAGAGGGTATAAAGGGGGTCAGTATATACAGGTACAATAGAGAGTATATAGGGGGTCAGTACATACAGGTACAGTAGAGGGTATATACGGGGTCAGTATATACAGGTACAGTAGAGGGTATATAGGGGGTCAGTATATACAGTAAACGGTATATATGGAGTCAGTATATACAGGTAGAGTAGAGGGTATATAGGGGGTCAGTATATACAGGTACAGTAGAGGGTATATAGGGGGCCAGTATATACAGGTAGAGTAGAGGGTATATATAGGGTCAGTATATACAGTAGAGGGTATATAGGGGGTCAGTATATACAGGTACAGTACAGGGTACATATAGGGTCAGTATATACAGTAGAGGGTATATAGGGGGTCAGTATATACAGGTACAGTAGAGGGTATATAGGGGGTCAGTATATACAGGTACAGTAGACAGTATATAGGGGGTCAGTATATACAGGTATAGTAGAGGGTATATAGGGGGTCAGTATATACAGGTACAGTAGAGGGTATATAGGGGGTCAGTATATACAGGTACAGTAGAGGGTATATAGGGGGTCAGTATATACAGGTACAGTAGACAGTATATAGGGGGTCAGTATATACAGGTATAGTAGAGGGTATATAGGGGGTCAGTATATACAGGTACAGTAGAGGGTATATAGGGGGTCAGTATATACAGGTACAGTAGAGGGTATATAGGGGGTCAGTATATACAGGTAGAGTAGAGGGTATATATAGGGTCAGTATATACAGTAGAGGGTATATAGGGGGTCAGTATATACAGGTACAGTACAGGGTACATATAGGGTCAGTATATACAGTAGAGGGTATAGGGGGTCAGTATATACAGGTACAGTAGACGGTATATAGGGGGTCAGTATATACAGGTATAGTAGAGGGTATATAGGGGGTCAGTATATACAGGTACAGTAGAGGGTATATAGGGGGTCAGTATATACAGGTACAGTAGAGGGTATATAGGGGGTCAGTATATACAGGTATAGTAGAGGGTATATAGGGGGTCAGTATATACAGGTACAGTAGAGGGTATATAGGGGGTCAGTATATACAGTAGAGGGTATATAGGGGTCAGTATATACAGGTACAGTCGAGGGTATATATAGGGTCAGTATATACAGTAGAGGGTATATATGGGGTCAGTATATACAGGTACAGTAGAGGGTATATAGGGGGCCAGTATATACAGGTACAGTAGAGGGTATATATAGGGTCAGTATATACAGTAGAGGGTATATAGGGGGTCAGTATATAGTAGAGGGTATATAGGGGGTCAGTTTATACAGTAGAGGGTATAAAGGGGGTCAGTATACAGTAGAGGGTATATAGGGGGTCAGTATATACAGTAGAGGGTATATAAGGGGTCAGTATACAGTAGAGGGTATATAGGGGGGCAGTATATACAGTAGAGGGTATATATAGGGTCAGTATATACAGTAGAGGGTATATAGGGGTCAGTATATACAGTAGAGGGTATATAGGGGGTCAGTATATACTGTAGAGGGTATATAGGGGGTCAGTATATACAGTAGAGGGTATATAGGGGGTCAGTATATACAGTAGAGGGTATATATGGGGTCAGTATATACAGTAGAAGGTATATAGGGGGTCAGTATACAGTAGAGGGTATATAGGGGGTCAGTATACAGTAGAGGGTATATAGGGGGTCAGTATATACAGGTACAGTAGAGGGTATATAGGGGTCAGTATATACAGGAACAGTAGAGGGTATATAGGGGGTCAGTATACAGTAGAGGGTATATAGGGGGTCAGTATATACAGTAGAGGGTATATATGGGGTCAGTATATACAGGTACAGTAGAGGGTATATAGGGGGTCAGTATACAGTAGAGGGTATATAGGGGGTCAGTATACAGTAGAGGGTATATAGGGGGTCAGTATACAGTAGAGGGTATATAGGGGGTCAGTATTTAGTAGAGGGTATATAGGGGGTCAGTATATAGTAGAGGGTATATAGGGGGTCAGTATTTAGTAGAGGGTATATAGGGGGTCAGTATATAGTAGAGGGTATATATGGGGTCAGTATATACAGGTACAGTAGAGGGTATATAGGGGGTCAGTATATACAGGTACAGTAGAGGGTATATAGGGGGTCAGTTTATACAGGTACAGTAGAGGGTATATAGGGGTCAGTATATACAGGTACAGTAGAGGGTATATAGGGGGTCAGTATATACAGGTACAGTAGAGGGTATATAGGGGGTCAGTATATAGTAGAGGGTATATAGGGGGTCAGTATATAGTAGAGGGTATATAGGGGGTCAGTATATACAGGTACAGTAGAGGGTATATAGGGGGTCAGTATATACAGGTACAGTAGAGGGTATATAGGGGGTCAGTATATAGTAGAGGGTATATAGGGGGTCAGTATATACAGTAGAGGGTATATAGGGGGTCAGTATATAGTAGAGGGTATATAGGGGGTCAGTATATACAGTAGAGGGTATATAGGGGGTCAGTATATAGTAGAGGGTATATAGGGGGTCAGTATATACAGGTACAGTAGAGGGTATATAGGGGGTCAGTATACAGTAGAGGGTATATAGGGGGTCAGTATACAGTAGAGGGTATATAGGGGGTCAGTATATAGTAGAGGGTATATAGGGGGTCAGTATACAGTAGAGGGTATATAGGGGGTCAGTATATACAGGTACAGTAGAGGGTATATAGGGGGTCAGTATATACAGGTACAGTAGAGGGTATATAGGGGGTCAGTATATAGTAGAGGGTATATAGGGGGTCAGTATATAGTAGAGGGTATATAGGGGGTCAGTATATACAGTAGAGGGTATATGGGGGTCAGTATACAGTAGAGGGTATATAGGGGGTCAGTATACAGTAGAGGGTATATAGGGGGTCAGTATACAGTAGAGGACACATACATAAGGACGGGTGGAGGGTATATACAGTAGAGGGTATATAGGGGGTCAGTATATAGTAGAGGGTATATAGGGGGTCAGTATATAGTAGAGGGTATATAGGGGGTCAGTATACAGTAGAGGGTATATAGGGGGTCAGTATATAGTAGAGGGTATATAGGGGGTCAGTATACAGTAGAGGGTATATAGGGGGTCAGTATATAGAAGAGGGTATATAGGGGGTCAGTATATAGTAGAGGGTATATAGGGGGTCAGTATATACAGTAGAGGGTATATGGGGGTCAGTATACAGTAGAGGGTATATAGGGGGTCAGTATACAGTAGAGGGTATATAGGGGGTCAGTATACAGTAGAGGGTATATAGGGGGTCAGTATATAGTAGAGGGTATATAGGGGGTCAGTATACAGTAGAGGGTATATAGGGGGTCAGTATACAGTAGAGGGTATATAGGGGGTCAGTATACAGTAGAGGGTATATAGGGGGTCAGTATACAGTAGAGGGTATATAGGGGGTCAGTATATAGTAGAGGGTATATAGGGGGTCAGTATACAGTAGAGGGTATATAGGGGGTCAGTATACAGTAGAGGGTATATAGGGGGTCAGTATACAGTAGAGGGTATATAGGGGGTCAGTATACAGTAGAGGGTATATAGGAGGTCAGTATACAGTAGAGGGTATATAGGGGGTCAGTATATACAGGTACAAATGAGGGTATATAGGGGGTCAGTATATAGTAGAGGGTATATAGGGGGTCAGTATACAGTAGAGGGTATATAGGGGGTCAGTATACAGTAGAGGGTATATAGGGGGTCAGTATATAGTAGAGGGTATATAGGGGGTCAGTATACAGTAGAGGGTATATAGGGGGTCAGTATACAGTAGAGGGTATATAGGGGGTCAGTATACAGTAGAGGGTATATAGGGGGTCAGTATATACAGTAGAGGGTATATAGGGGGTCAGTATATAGTAGAGGGTATATAGGGGGTCAGTATACAGTAGAGGGTATATAGGGGGTCAGTATACAGTAGAGGGTATATAGGGGGTCAGTATACAGTAGAGGGTATATAGGGGGTCAGTATATAGTAGAGGGTATATAGGGGGTCAGTATATAGTAGAGGGTATATAGGGGGTCAGTATATAGTAGAGGGTATATAGGGGGTCAGTATATAGTAGAGGGTATATAGGGGGTCAGTATATACAGGTACAGTAGAGGGTATATAGGGGGTCAGTATATAGTAGAGGGTATATAGGGGGTCAGTATATACAGTAGAGGGTATATAGGGGGTCAGTATACAGTAGAGGGTATATAGGGGGTCAGTATATACAGGTACAGTAGAGGGTATATAGGGGGTCAGTATATAGTAGAGGGTATATAGGGGTCAGTATATACAGGTACAGTAGAGGGTATATAGGGGGTCAGTATATAGTAGAGGGTATATAGGGGGTCAGTATATACAGTAGAGGGTATATAGGGGGTCAGTATACAGTAGAGGGTATATAGGGGGTCAGTATACAGTAGAGGACACATACATAAGGACGGGTGGAGGGTATATACAGGTGGAGGAGCTGTCAGTATACAGATGACATACAGGCCGGCAGTGTGCACAGGGATGCGGGGAGGGGGCAGCTATTGTACATAGGCCTGTGTGCTGTGTACGGGATGACCGGCTGTGTGCTCCCCTCCCTGCCGCCCCTGCACTCCCTGCTCCCCGGCTCTGCCCTGCTGCCCCCCGCCTGCCTGCACCATTATCCCTCCCGTCCCCGAGTCCCACCTCAGGCCGGATCCGGGTGTTCGGGCACCGTGTGACAGCTGCAGCTGGGCAGGGACTGTGACGTCACGGACAGGCCTGCCCCACCCCGGCCACCGTACACAGAGGGGCGGAGCCACGCCTCCACCATGTGTGTACACCCAACCCATACAACACTGTGTCCAGCCTGACTAACTGCACCCCTATACAATATACAGCCTGACTAACTACACCCCTATACAATATACAGCCTGACTAACTGCACCCCTATACAATATACAGCCTTACTGTACCCCTATACAATATACAGCCTGACTAACTGCACCCCTATACAATATACAGCCTGACTAACTACACCCCTATACAATATACAGCCTGACTAACTGCACCCCTATACAATATACAGCCTTACTGTACCCCTATACAATATACAGCCTGACTAACTACACCCCTATACAATATACAGCCTGACTAACTACACCCCTATACAATATACAGCCTGACTAACTACACCCCTATACAATATACAGCCTTACTGTACCCCTATACAATATACAGCCTGACTAACTGCACCCCTATACAATATACACCCTGACTAACTGCACCCCTATACAATATACACCCTGACTAACTGCACCCCTATACAATATACAGCCTTACTGTACCCCTATACAATATACAGCCTGACTAACTACACCCCTATACAATATACAGCCTGACTAACTACACCCCTATACAATATACAGCCTGACTAACTACACCCCTATACAATATACAGCCTTACTGTACCCCTATACAATATACAGCCTGACTAACTGCACCCCTATACAATATACACCCTGACTAACTGCACCCCTATACAATATACACCCTGACTAACTGCACCCCTATACAATATACAGCCTGACTAACTGTACCCCTATACAATATACAGCCTGACTAACTACACCCCTATACAATATACAGCCTGACTAACTGCACCCCTATACAATATACAGCCTGACTAACTGCACCCCTATACAATATACAGCCTGCCCACTGCACCCCTATACAATATACAGCCTGACTGTACCCCTATACAATATACAGCCTGACTAACTGCACCCCTATACAATATACAGCCTGACTAACTGCACCCCTATACAATATACAGCCTGACTAACTGCACCCCTATACAATATACAGCCTGACTAACTGCACCCCTATACAATATACAGCCTGACTAACTGCACCCCTATACAATATACAGCCTGACTAACTGCACCCCTATACAATATACAGCCTAACTGCACCCCTATACAATATACAGCCTGACTGTACCCCTATACAATATACAGCCTGACTAACTGCACCCCTATACAATATACAGCCTGACTAACTGCACCCCTATACAATATACAGCCTGACTAACTGCACCCCTATACAATATACAGCCTGACTAACTACACCCCTATACAATATACAGCCTGACTAACTACACCCCTATACAATATACAGCCTGACTAACTGCACCCCTATACAATATACAGCCTGACTAACTACACCCCTATACAATATACAGCCTGACTAACTACACCCCTATACAATATACAGCCTGACTAACTGCACCCCTATACAATATACAGCCTGACTAACTGCACCCCTATACAATATACAGCCTGACTAACTGCACCCCTATACAATATACAGCCTGACTAACTACACCCCTATACAATATACAGCCTGACTAACTGCACCCCTATACAATATACAGCCTGACTAACTGTACCCCTATACAATATACACCCTGCCCACTGCACCCCTATACAATATACAGCCTGACTAACTGCACCCCTATACAATATACAGCCTGACTAACTGCACCCCTATACAATATACAGCCTGACTAACTACACCCCTATACAATATACAGCCTGACTAACTACACCCCTATACAATATACAGCCTGACTAACTACACCCCTATACAATATACAGCCTGACTAACTGCACCCCTATACAATATACAGCCTGACTAACTGTACCCCTATACAATATACACCCTGCCCACTGCACCCCTATACAATATACAGCCTGACTAACTGCACCCCTATACAATATACAGCCTGACTAACTGCACCCCTATACAATATACAGCCTGACTAACTACACCCCTATACAATATACAGCCTGCCCACTACACCCCTATACAATATACAGCCTGACTAACTACACCCCCATACAATATACAGCCTGACTAACTACACCCCTTTACAATAAACAGCCTGCCCACTGCACCCCTATACAATATACAGCCTGACTAACTACACCCCCATACAATATACAGCCTGACTAACTGCACCCCTATACAATATACAGCCTGACTAACTGCACCCCTATACAATATACAGCCTGACTAACTGCACCCCTATACAATATACAGCCTGACTAACTGCACCCCTATACAATATACAGCCTGACTAACTACACCCCTATACAATATACAGCCTGACTAACTGCACCCCTATACAATATACAGCCTGACTAACTGCACCCCTATACAATATACAGCCTGACTAACTGCACCCCTATACAATATACAGCCTGCCCACTGCACCCCTATACAATATACAGCCTGACTAACTACACCCCTATACAATATACAGCCTGACTAACTGCACCCCTATACAATATACAGCCTGACTAACTACACCCCTATACAATATACAGCCTGACTAACTGCACCCCTATACAATATACAGCCTGACTAACTACACCCCTATACAATATACAGCCTGACTAACTGCACCCCTATACAATATACAGCCTGACTAACTGCACCCCTATACAATATACAGCCTGACTGTACCCCTATACAATATACAGCCTGACTAACTGCACCCCTATACAATATACACCCTGACTAACTGCACCCCTATACAATATACAGCCTGACTAACTACACCCCTATACAATATACAGCCTGACTAACTGCACCCCTATACAATATACAGCCTGACTAACTACACCCCTATACAATATACAGCCTGACTGCACCCCTATACAATATACACCCTGACTAACTGCACCCCTATACAATATTCAGCCTGACTAACTGCACCCCTATACAATATACAGCCTGACTAACTGCACCCCTATACAATATACAGCCTGACTAACTGCACCCCTATACAATATACACCCTGACTAACTGCACCCCTATACAATATTCAGCCTGACTAACTGCACCCCTATATAATATACACCCTGCCCACTGCACCCCATACAATATTCAGCCTGACTAACTGCACCCCTATACAATATACACTATAGCTGTTATATAGCTGCCTTCAGGAGACTGGACCTGTATACAGTAAGTAAAGCTGTTATATAGCTGCCTTCAGGAGACTGGACCTGGATACAGTAAGTATAGCTGTTATATAGCTGCCTTCAGGAGACTGGACCTGGATACAGTAAGTATAGCTGTTATATAGCTGCCTTCAGGAGACTGGACCTGGATACAGTAAGTATAGCTGTTATATAGCAGCCTTCAGGAGACTGGAACCTGGATTTCTGGTAAGTTTAAGGGGTACTCCGGCGGGGCGGGGGGGCACTTTTGCGCTGGGACCGGGGATGAGGTGGCTGAGGAAAAAGACGTCCACTCATTGCGGGAGGCGTCAGACACCAGGAACCGGACGGGAATCGGGGACCGGAGCGCCGTGATGCAGGACCCGCCGCTGGAACCGGGGAGGTGAGTGGACGTCTTTTTCCTCAGCCACCCCCTCCCATCAAAAAAGTGCCCCCCCCGGCGGAGTACCCCTTTCAGCTTCAGTTTTACAGCGAGATAACAACAACAAAAAAATAGTGAATGTTTTATTGCAAACTTGTTTTATATCACATCTACTGTTGATTTAGATTTTGAAAATTATAACAACCGGTACCCTTTAAGAGGCTATGTTTAACACATCAAAGCTTTACAGAACGAAGATCAAACAATGGAGTTCAAAGCATATGATGGCGCCACCCGCTGTCTGTACAAGATCAACTGGTTTATGCCACCATACTTGCACTCCGTGTTCCTGCTCAAAATCTTTCTTTAAAGGGTTACTCCGGTGAAAAAAAATTTTTTTCAAATGAACTGGTGTCAGAAAGTTATATAGATTTGTAACTTACATCTATATAAAAATCTCCAGTCTTCCAGTACTTATCAGCTGCTGTATGTCCTGCAGGAAGTGGTGTATTCTCTCCAGTCTGACACAGTGCTCTCTGCTGCCACCTCTGTCCATGTCAGGAACTGTTCTATTATTGGTATGTATAATTTGTTATACTATTTGTATTCATGTTCTTAATAAGAATTTTATTGAAAAGCCTTAATAAAATATATTGAAACAGAAAACCTCTCCTGCTCTGGACAGTTCCTGACATGGACAGAGGTGGCAGCAGAGAGCACTGTGTCAGACTGGAGAGAATAAACCACTTCCTGCAGGACATACAGCAGCTGACAAGTACTGGAAAAATGGATATTTTTAAACACGAAACTCTGACACTTTCTGACATCAGTTGATTTGAGTATTTTTTTCTGCCGGAGTACCCCTTTAAAATCTTATTACATAGGCCGATTATCTGTCACATCCAAAAGTTATCGCCCCACAGTGATCACAGTGGCCAGTAATCAGCTGACAAGGAAGAAATGATTTGCTTGTCAGCTGATCACTAAATTCTATGCTCTACATATGCTCTGCAGCTATACATGGCCGCCACACAGACCTTACCTCTGCTGCGATCCAGGACACATCTCCTACACTGTATAAGGACTGAACAACTGGCTTAGGCTGCACACAGGGTCCCATAGCAAAATGCGAAGAACCCCCACCAACTAATGATAGGAACATAAAACAAGAATTATGAAAAATAGCGTCATACAGTTACAGCTGCAAAGTCCTCTCTATCCCCTCCCTGCACTCATCTATGATCATAAAGAGAACTGTGTGGTCATACAGTTACAGCTGCACAGTCCTCTCTATCCCCTCCCTGCACTCATCTCTATCATCATAGAGAGAACTGTGTGGTCATACAGTTACAGCTGCACAGTCCTCTCTATCCCCTCCCTGCACTGATCTTTATGACCATAGACAGAACTGTGTGGTCATACAGTTACAGCTGCACAGTCCTCTCTATCCCCTCCCTGCACTCATCTATGATCATAGAGAGAACTGTGTGGTCATACAGTTACAGCTGCACAGTCCTCTCTATCCCCTCCCTGCACTGATCTTTATGACCATAGACAGAACTGTGTGGTCATACAGTTACAGCTGCACAGTCCTCTCTGTCTCCTCCTTGCACTCATGTTTAGGATTGGCCTGACTGGGCAGATTATCGCTCCATGTAATAGGGCCCTAAGATGGTGTGTATATATATATATATATATATATATATATATATATATATATATATACAAAAAGTTATAAACCAATTCACACAAATTTACACATACTATAGGCCTGCAGCAGACAGAAATGATGGGTGAGTGCAGTACCTATGTACTGCATTGATCCCTAAGAGCAATCGTGGTACTGCTCATAGAAGTCTACCAGAGATATTATAAAATGTGTTAAAAAATAAAATTTCATTAAAATGTATTATTATTAGTATTATTAAAAAAATGTATAAAAACTTTTTAACTCATTCAAGACCGAGCCCATTGATGCCCAGATGTCCGGGTATACATAGATGGCCAATCCAACAGGATGGAGATAAGTGGATTACCTCAATCACTCAGTGACAGGAGCTTGTCCTGTCACTGACTACCTTAAACAACGCAATCGCTTTAGATCACAGTGTTTAAGGGGTTAATGACAGGCAGCTCCGGGATTGCAGCTGCTTGTCATTATGCTGGGCTCCCGGGACACTAATGTGTCACTGCAGCGGTCCTGCACACATCAAACCCCTCTCACCTCAGGAACGAATATACATTTCAACTGTACAGTGTATTGCTGATGTTAAGGTGTTAATAAATAAAAAATATCCCATCATAAAAGTTTAAATCACCCCCCTCCCCCCATCTATTTTTAAAACAAAATATTATATTAAACCTATTTTCCCATGTGCATAATCGCATAAATTATTAAAGAGGTATTCCATGCAAGGGGTATTTTTTTAATACATATCATATGTGGATGGGCGGCTTTAATATAATAAAGCATACTTACCATCCTGGTTCCAGCGCTGCCCCCAATAGACCACCACTCCTTCCTGCTGTTCCGCCACTGCTAGGTGCTGCCCCCTGCTGACGCTGATTGGTGGACCTGCAACGTCACAGCACTAGCAGCCAAACAGTGGGGCTGAGCTGTGGTCTAGTGGCAGCGGTGCTGGAAAAAGGAAGGTAAGTATGCTTTATTATGTTAAAGTGGCCCTTTTATTAAGTACGCTTTTTCATTTTTTGTGGATCTGCAAAAATAAGGATCCAATGTAGATGCAATAAGGATCCAATACGGATGATTTTTGTGGACTGCTGATGAAAAATCATCAAGAATTGCTGATGACTCAGATTTGAGCAGTGAAATAGATACTGAGGTGTGAATAAGGCATCCGGGTCTATTCACGTGTCAGTAGATTTTTCAGGTCACAGTTTGAATCTGCTATTGGTCATTAGAAATCCGCAAATTTCCATTTGTATTTTTTTTTTGCTGATTCGCTAAAATGAAAAAGTTTGGATGTGCCAATACGGCAATACAGCTCCCGCAGGGTATGGGTTAGGTTCCCTATACTTTACTGCACCTATAATATGGTATTTAATTGTAGTTATACAGCATACACGTTTCATTTTGGGGTTTATGAGTAATTACTGACACCTAGTGGACATTTAGTTTATTACAAGCCATCCTTAGCTCCACGCACAGTATATGGGATAGTATTATAATTTTTTTTTTGATTGGCGATTTTGTAATTTTGCCAACAGCATATAATCATGGTATCAGAAAATTATATAGATTTGTAATTTACATTCTATTTAAAAATCTCCAGCCTTCCAGTACTTATCAACTGCTGTATGTCCTGCAGGAAGTGGTATATTCTTCCCAGTCTGACACAGTGCTCTCTGCTGTCACCCCTGTCCATGTCAGGAATCCCGGAGATTTTTACATAGAAATAATGACAAATACGTATAACTTTCTGACACCAGTTGATTTGAAAGATTTTTTTTTTGCTGGAGTATCCTTTTAAGACACCATATTTGTGAGTAACACAGACATACAGTATGTTTCCTATTGGTCTCCAACATGGCGGCACCATAGCACTTCTATATGCTGACAGCGATTGGCACATGCATATTTGTGAATACATTGGATATATGAGATACATGAGATACATTGGATTCTCCATATCACGTCCTGCCACCTGCACACACAGGTTTGTGATACCTTATAAAAGAGAATGACTCATAGATGCGGCCACTCCTGATGAGGCCTGAGAGTTGGCGGGGTTATATGTGATATATACTACTTCTGCAGGATTATTATATACATGGTACATTGTACGGTTTGGCACTTGTGAGATTTCTTACCTCGTACCATGTGAGTGGGGTTGGATCCCTGGCTGTGTGTTTCCAGCCGTGTAATAGGGAGCGCCAAACTAGCAAATCGCCACTCACAGTGCAGGTCGGTCTTTCTAATACGGCCTTAGGCTATGTTCACACTGCCTCTGAATCCGTCCACCGTAGTGCGAACCGCGAATATACGCACGTAGTTTTGAGGTTGATGCGTTCGCTTGAAAGTATAGGATATACGCCCGCACAGTGCACACTACGTATGAGCTTACGGCCGGATCGTATACGGCGCCGTGAAAAATGAACAAGACCATTGTTTGAGGACGGAAATGTTGAAACTCACGGCCGTGGATTTCCATGCGGTCCCGTACGGAGTACTTATTTCAGCCAAATTGAACTTGATTTTTCGATCCAAAAGATTCTGTGAGTTTTACTGGACTGGGCGAAGATTTCCAAGTAAATGACCTGCCTCAGATCGCTTCGAAACAAGCTAGGGAAGCATAACTCTACTACGGGCGTATGTTCGCGGTGCGTACGCATCTGGCCGCATGTCGATTTTTCCCACACCTGTAGTTTTAGCCGCACATGTACGGCGGCGTACGATCTACGGACGGATTCATACGCAGTATGAACATAGCCTAAAAGTGTACCTGTCATTTGGAAAAAGAGACATGTCACAGAGACATCAAGAAGAAAGTTATCTGACCGATTACTTCTTCTTCATGTCTTCTTTATGGATTGGAGTCCAACAGTCAGCGCCCAAACTCTTCTACACTATAAGGCGTCTCTATGAATTTCTTAGCTCTTGTTGGATCCTCTTCTTATGGTCATAGAAACATGTCAAAAGTTTGATCGGTCCGGGTCTGAACACTCAGACTAACATGTCAATTCCTTGAGTGGACGGTGGAATTCACCGTCAAACATCATTGAGTCAATGGAAGGGGCGGAACCTCATGCGGAGGCCGCCCGTCAGAATCTGCTTGAAGTCTTTGCAGAAATTCCATAATGTGCATGTACCTTCACATAGAGCGGGGAGAGGAAGAGCTGCAGCACAGTCTTCTCCCCGCTCATTCTCCCAATTGGTACCAGCCTTAGGCTATGTTCACACTAAGTAAAACAACGGCCGTAGTTTTGCGGTGTGTGACATAGCTTTATGTTGAATGGGATCCCGGGCGGAGTGTACACACATCCTATACGCTCCGGCCGGGAGTCCGTGCGGCGCCGGAACAAAACTGACAGGTCAGTTTTCTGCGTCCGGAATTTAGTGAATTCCGGCCGCAGAAAGACCAGTCAGTGCACACAGTGAAGCGAGCGGCTCCGGCCGCTCGCTCGCTTCACTGTGGGCAATGGGAAGCTCTGATGCGGGCGCGCGCTGATGCGCCTTAAGTACCGGCCGCGATGATCCCGGCACAGACTGGCCGTTCCGTGACCCGGCCTGGGTCACAGAACGGCAGGTCTGATAGTGTGTGAACATAGCCCTAAAGTGTACCTGTCTTTATAATGTTCAAAGTCAACAGTGTGATATAAAGCAAGTTTGCAATTTACATTTTTCTTTTCTAAACACAGGAAATCCTGTGTATCCCAGGTCATCTGCGCTCACAGAGAAGTCATGTGATTGATGAACACATTGAGCCATGACTCTCTGTACAGGTCAGACTTCAGGTGTTCAAACCCTTTTTTTTTTTTTTTTTTAACCAGCACAAGACTAAAAAGCTTAAGACTATAGCTGTTATATAGCTGCCTTCAGGAGACTGGACCTGGATACAGTAAGTATAGCTGTTATATAGCAGCCTTCAGGAGACTGGACCTGAATACAGTAAGTATAGCTGTTATATAGCAGCCTTCAGGAGACTGTACATAGATACAGTAAGTATAGCTGTTATATAGCAGCCTTCAGGAGACTGGACCTGGATACAGTAAGTATAGCTGTTATATAGCGGCCTTCAGGAGACTGGACCTGGATACAGTAAGTATAGCTGTTATATAGCTGCCTTCAGGAGACTGGACCTGGATACAGTAAGTATAGCTGTTATATAGCAGCCTTCAGGAGACTGGACCTGGATACAGTAAGTATAGCTGTTATATAGCTGCCTTCAGGAAACTGGACCTGGATACAGTAAGTATAGCTGTTATATAGCTGCCTTCAGGAGACTGGACCTGGATATAGTAAGTATAGCTGTTATATAGCTGCCTTCAGGAGAATGGACCTGGATACAGTAAGTATAGCTGTTATATAGCTGCCTTCAGGAGACTGGACCTGGATACAGTAAGTATAGCTGTTATATAGCTGCCTTCAGGAGACTGGACCTGGATACAGTAAGTATAGCTGTTATATAGCTGCCTTCAGGAGACTGGACCTGGATACAGTAAATATAGCTGTTATATAGCAGCCTTCAGGAGACTGGATCTGGATACAGTAAGTATAGCTGTTATATAGCTGCCTTCAGGAGACTGGACCTGGATACAGTAAGTATAGCTGTTATAAAGCTGCCTTCAGGAGACTGGACCTGGATACAGTAAGTATAGCTGTTATATAGCTGCCTTCAGGAGACTGGACCTGGATACAGTAAGTATAGCTGTTATATAGCTGGCTTCAGGAGACTGGACCTGGATACAGTAAGTATAGCTGTTATATAGCTGCCTTCAGGAGACTGGACCTGGATACAGTAAGTATAGCTGTTATATAGCTGCCTTCAGGAGACTGGACCTGGATACAAGCAAGTATAGCTGCCTTCAGGAGACTGTACATAGATACAGTAAGTATAGCTGTTATATAGCAGCCTTCAGGAGACTGGACCTAGATACAGTAAGTATAGCTGTTATATAGCTGCCTTCAGGAGACTGGACCTGGATACGGTAAGTATAGCTGTTATATAGCTGCCTTCAGGAGACTGGACCTGGATACAAGCAAGTATAGCTGCCTTCAGGAGACTGTACATGGATACAGTAAGTATAGCTGTTATATAGCTGCCTTCAGGAGACTGGACCTGGATACAGTAAATATAGCTGTTATATAGCAGCCTTCAGGAGACTGGACCTGGATACAGTAAGTATAGCTGTTATATAGCTGCCTTCAGGAGACTGGACCTGGATACAGTAAGTTTAGCTGTTATATAGCAGCCTTCAGGAGACTGGACCTGGATACAAGCAAGTATAGCTGCCTTCAGGAGACTGGACCTGGATACAGTAAGTATAGCTGTTATATAGCTGCCTTCAGGAGACTGGACCTGGATACAAGTAAGTATAGCTGGTATATAGCTGCCTTCAGGAGACTGGACCTGGATACAGTAAGTATAGCTTTTATATAGCTGCCTTCAGGAGACTGGACCTGGATACAGTAAGTACAGCTGTTATATAGCTGCCTTTAGGAGACTGGACCTATATACAGTAAGTATTGCTGTTATATGGCTGCCTTCATGAGACTGGACCTGGATACAGTAAGTATAGCTGTTATATAGCAGCCTTTAGGAGACTGGACATGGATACAGTAAGTATAGCTGTTATATAGCTGCCTTCAGGAGACTGGACCTGGATACAGTAAGTATAGCTGTTATATAGCTGCCTTCAGGAGACTGGACCTGAATACTTTCTTCACCACAACCTCCTCTGCTAAACAGGACTACTTTACTTCCCTCATATCTTCCCTATCTCACAACCCTAGGCAACTGTTTAACACCTTCAACTCTCTTCTCCGCCCCCCACTGCCACCCCCCCCCCCCTATCTCTCTTCTCTGCTGAGGACTTTGCCTCTTTCTTCAAGCAGAAAATTATTGACATCAGAGTAAAGGCCCTATTCCACCAACAGATCTGACGACAGATTATCTGCCAAAGATTTGAAGCCAAACCCAGGAACAGACTATAATCAGAGAACAGGTCATAAAGTAAAGACTGGATTTCTCCTCTTTTCAAATCCACTCCTGGGTTTGGCTTCAAATCTTTGGCAGATAATCTGTCGTCAGATCTGTTGGTGTAATAGGGCCTTTAGCTTCACCTTACAATCCCCTCAGCCCCCCCCTCATGCCCGTCCAGTGCTCTTCCCCACTAACTCACCTTTCCACCATCACGGAAGAACATCTCTCCAAACTACTCTCCACATCACATCTCACCACCTGCGCACTTGACCCAATCCCATCCCACCTTATCCCCAACCTCTCCTCAGCGCTTGTCCCAGCACTAACACATCTCCATACAAACATGCAACCATCACACCCATCCTTACACACCCATCCCTTGACCCTACCTCCTTATCCATCTACCGCTACATCTCACTTCTCCCCTTTGCCTCAAAAGTCCTGGAACAACATGTCTCCCATGAACTATCCTCCCACTTTTCATCCAACTCGCTTTTTGACTCCCTGCAATCTGGCTTCCACCCCCACCACTCCACGGAAAACTAAAATACTGACAAGGAGAGAAAGGAGCGCTGCACCTCACGCCTATGGCTGACACTAATGCCTCTCGGCTACATTTAAAAACCAACGCCAACCTTGGTGCCCGTAAGGCTGCCAGATGTTCTTTGTTTCTTTTTACTGTAAATTGTGAAAATTGAATAAAATTTATAAAAAAAATAAATAAAATAAAAACCAACGCCAGGATGTTGCCGAGAGGCATTAGTGTCAGCCATAGGTGTGAGGTGCAGCAGCTCCTTTCTCTCCATGTCGTATTTTACTTTTCTCTCTTTTCTGAGTGTTTGCACTCCTCTGGTAAGACCCATGTGACCCCAATCAGCAGGAGGCACCTGTGCACACATGACTAGTACCTCCTATCTTTTCCATTCTACCTGCAGCAGTAATGGTGAGTGCTAAGACCATGTTCACACTTGTGTTGCTTGGTGACAGCTTTCTCCGACGGAGGCGCCTGCTGGGTTTAGGGGGGCCCTTGGGGTTTGGTCCTGTGACATTGGGGTTGCAGGGAGATTCTATGGCCTCCCTTCCCTGCTTGCGCTCACTTTGCAGGGTTAGCAGTCGCTGACCGACACAATGTGGAGTTAGCGTAGGGACCCTTGTGAACCAGGAGACCGGCACGTGGTACATGGGGCAATATGGTTTGATTAAATTATATACCAATATCCTGTTGTTGGTTTTTGAATGTAGCCGAGAGGCATTAGTGTCAGCCATAGGTGTGATGTGCAGCCGCTCCTTTCTCTCCATGTTGTACTCCACAGAAACTGCCCTCACCAAAGTGGCTAATGACTTGCTAACTGCCAAAACCTCAAGCCAATACTCTGTGCTCCTTCTCCTCGACCTATCTTCTGCCTTCGACACAGCTGACCATTCTCTCCTCCTACAAATTCTCTCATCCCTTGGTGTCACTAGCTTAGCCCTCTCCTGGATCTCCTCTTACCTCTCCAACTGCACTTTTAGGGTATATTCACACGAACGGGCTCGCAGCGAGATTCCAAGGCACCATAGTTTTCTGAGTGAACTGCACTCATAACATTGGCCACTAGGTGTCGCTGCCACTGCCAGTAGTCAATGAATGCACATTAGTAATTATAGTAATTTAGATGGTGACCAGGAAGTGAGAGACTCAAAGCTCTGCTCCTGTGCTGTCAATCAGAGTGCAGGGAGAGAGCAACAGCCCTCATAGAATGAAGATATACAGCGGGGTCATATGTCCTTATACACACACAATGCGATCCAGTCCTCGCGGCTTTTCTGGTAGAGCCCCGCCCTCAGAGCGATCGCAGCCTGTACACTGCCCCCAGTGGCCGTCCTCAGGTATGGCAGCTCCGCAGTATGACACAGGAGGGGGCGTTACTCTGCAGTGCGCAGGGCCCCACCCACCAGCCCTACAATGCGGTAGTGTCCTCCGGAATCTGACTGTCAACCGTCACATCCAGCCGGGCGCATGCTGCCAATGGAGGGAGAGAAGGCCGGGTAACTGGGAGCCTCCGCACACCTCAGCGCAGCCTACAAGGGCCGCCATTTTCCTGCAGTCTCACGTCGTTATATCACCTGGTGAGTCTTCAGAAAAATGGCTCCTGTGGCCCAGACCCGGAAATGACGCAGCTAGAGCAGCGTGCACTTCCTCACGCCCTTGTCACGTGACGCCTGGGTGTGGCTTTTGTTCGGCTCCGGACAAAGCGTCACCTAGCAACTGGCCGACGTATAAATTATTCATGAGGTGACGTCACTCCGCACGGCACGTTTTCAGGCGTGTGACATCGCACGGGTGAGGCCGGTTTGAACGACACAGAAAAAGGTAACGGCAGCGGCGGCGGAGCGGGAGGCCCGGGGTGTGGGCGGCGGGGAGAGGTGGGTTACGGTGCCGGAGGTCGGTCATACCGTGCGTCCCGTCATCTGCGGCCTGAGGTCTCCTCATGGCTGGTGTCTGCGGCGCCTCACGGTGTCCTCCCTGCGGTGTATCCGGTGTGTGAGATCCCCGCCATCACATCCTCCTTATATCTGCCCTATTACCGGTCACCTCACACCGGCCAGCACATCCCCCATTATACACCCCAAATACCCGGCACCCATTATACACCCCGATTACCCCCCTCATTATACACCCCGATTACCCCCCTCATTATACACCCCGATTACCCCCCTCATTATACACCCCGATTACCCCCCTCATTATACACCCCGATTACCCCCCTCATTATACACCCTGATTACCCCCCCTCACCCATTATACACCCTGATTACCCCCCCTCACCCATTATACACCCCGATTACCCCCCCCCTCACCCATTATACACCCCGATTACCCCCCCCCTCACCCATTATACACCCTGATTACCCCCCCCTCACCCATTATACACCCTGATTACCCCCCCTCACCCATTATACACCCTGATTACCCCCCTCACCCATTATACACCCTGATTACCCCCCTCACCCATTATACACCCTGATTACCCCCCCTCACCCATTATACACCCTGATTACCCCCCCTCACCCATTATACACCCTGATTACCCCCCCTCACCCATTATACACCCTGATTACCCCCCCTCACCCATTATACACCCTGATTACCCCCCCTCACCCATTATACACCCTGATTACCCCCCCTCACCCATTATACACCCTGATTACCCCCCCCTCACCCATTATACACCCCGATTACCCCCCCTCACCCATTATACACCCCGATTACCCCCCCTCACCCATTATACACCCTGATTACCCCCCCTCACCCATTATACACCCTGATTACCCCCCCCACTCACCCGTTATACACCCTGATTACCCCCCCCCACTCACCCGTTATACACCCTGATTACCCCCCCCACTCACCCGTTATACACCCTGATTACCCCCCCCCCCACTCACCCGTTATACACCCTGATTACCCCCCCCTCACCCATTATACACCCTGATTACCCCCCCCTCACCCATTATACACCCTGATTACCCCCCCTCCTCACCCATTATACACCCTGATTACCCCCCCTCACCCATTATACACCCTGATTACCCCCCCTCACCCATTATACACCCTGATTAGCCCCACCCTCACCCATTATACACCCTGATTAGCCCCCCCCTCACCCAGTATACACCCTGATTAGCCCTCCCCTCACCCATTATACACCCTGATTAGCCCCCCATTATACACCCTGATTACTCCCCTCACCCATTATACACCCTGATTACCCCCCCCTCACCCATTATACACCCTGATTACCCCCCCCCTCACCCATTATACACCCTGATTACCCCCCCCCTCACCCATTATACACCCTGATTACCCCCCTCATTATACACCCTGATTACCCCCCCTCACCCATTATACACCCTGATTACCCCCCCCCACCCATTATACACCCTGATTACCCCCCCCATTATACACCCTGATTACCCCCCCTCACCCATTATACACCCTGATTACCCCCCTCATTATACACCCTAATTACCCCCCCTCACCCATTATACACCCTGATTACCCCCCCCTCACCCATTATACACCCTGATTACCCCCCCTCACCCATTATACACCCTGATTACCCCCCCCCCTCACCCATTATACACCCTGATTACCCCCCCTCACCCATTATACACCCTGATTACCCCCCCTCACCCATTATACACCCTGATTACCCCCCCCTCACCCATTATACACCCTGATTACCCCCCCCCTCACCCATTATACACCCTGATTACCCCCCCCTCACCCATTATACACCCTGATTACCCCCCCCCCCTCACCCATTATACACCCTGATTACCCCCCCTCACCCATTATACACCCTGATTACCCCCCCTCACCCATTATACACCCTGATTACCCCCCCTCACCCATTATACACCCTGATTACCCCCCCTCACCCATTATACACCCTGATTACCCCCCCCCTCACCCATTATACACCCTGATTACCCCCCCCCTCACCCATTATACACCCTGATTACCCCCCCTCACCCATTATACACCCTGATTACCCCCCCTCACCCATTATACACCCTGATTACCCCCCCCTCACCCATTATACACCCTGATTACCCCCCCCCCCCTCACCCATTATACACCCTGATTACCCCCCCCCTCACCCATTATACACCCTGATTACCCCCCCCCTCACCCATTATACACCCTGATTACCCCCCCCCTCACCCATTATACACCCTGATTACCCCCCCCTCACCCATTATACACCCTGATTACCCCCCCCCTCACCCATTATACACCCTGATTACCCCCCCCCTCACCCGTTATACACCCTGATTACCCCCCCCCCCTCACCCATTATACACCCTGATTACCCCCCCCCTCACCCATTATACACCCTGATTACCCCCCCCCCTCACCCATTATACACCCTGATTACCCCCCCCCCCCTCACCCATTATACACCCTGATTACCCCCCCCCCCCTCACCCATTATACACCCTGATTACCCCCCCCCTCACCCATTATACACCCTGATTACCCCCCCCCTCACCCATTATACACCCTGATTACCCCCCCTCACCCATTATACACCCTGATTACCCTCTCACCTCACACACTTCCCTACATCACCTATAATATGCCCCTGTTACCCCTCCCCTGCGATATTCAATATTTTCCCCCATATCACTCCTATCCCCTCCACCACATCACCCATTACTGTATTTTCTGTATAAGATGACCCCAACATCCCAGCCCCCTCCCCCCACACACACACCCATATGCAGCGACTGCAGATCCTCCCGTCCAGTCCTAAATTTTTCAGTCCCTGCCCTATAAGATGACCCCTGACCTTTGAGAAGATTATCCTGGGTTAAAAAGTCTTATATGCAGGAAAATGCTGTATTTTTCTCTATTACCCCCCCCCACCCAGACCCCATCCAGTCATCACCCAGTCTACCCCCCTATTATATACCCCCCTCCCCTCTTATGTCACTCACTATATGCCCCCCCTCCCCTCTTATGAGAAATAATTGGGGGTCTGGGGAAAAGAAGTAAAAATGACTCCCTGAAGCTTGTGTTGTGGCTCCTCTGCAGGGTCTTGTCTCAGCTGGTGGAAGGGTGGGGTGTATGTGCCGGGGTAGATAAGTATCCCCTCCTGTTCGTTCTTACCCCAGGCCGGGCAATACATAAAATAAAAACATGCCTGATACTGGAGTAGCCCTTTTAACGCTCCTCTAGCGCCCCCAAAGTTACTAGCTGCCCATCCTTGTTGCTCATATATAGACCCCTTACCCCTCGTATACCGCCCATATCTAAGTGCTCATTTATGTATTATGTATTCCTGTAGTCATTTCCTAAAACCCTCAGTTGATTCACATGATCTGTGCTGCAATCTGCACCACGAAAAAATAGGACATGTCCTAGTGCAGATCGCGGCATGGATGACCAACCCCCCCCCCCCCCCCCTGCATGCGCCGCCCGGCAGCAGAGATGACAGGAGAGCATGATGTGTGCTCCTGTCATCACATCTACTTGACTAATTCACCGTGGAGACCGGCTACAAGAGCTCACCAGGAGTGGCCGGGAATACGCTGCCTTACTCTCCCGGCAGCGTAGTCCTGGCCACTTCCAATAAGCGTGTGCAGTCTGTCTGCACGGGGGAATAGGTGAATAGTAGATGCGATGACAGGAGCGCACATCAGGCTCTCCTGTCATGTTTGCGGCTGGAGGGGTGGGTGGGATCCGGCTAGGGGATCCATGCCGCCATTCTCCTCAGGGCACTGATCGTGTGAATGAGCCCTCAGTGTCCTGTGTCCTGTCTGTGCAGCCCTGGGCACAGGCTGGCATCAAACACCCCCCCCCCCCACTGCTGATCACACAAGGTATTATAGGCTGGGGCTACAAGGCGACTCTGGTTACCATGACTTGTTGCTGTTTTGAGCCTTAAAGGGATTGTCTTCTCTGAGAATTCCCTATTCACTGTGCAGTTGTTTGCTGTGCGTCCCATCCCTGGCACACAGCGGGATAAGTGTCCCCTAGATCTGCACCGATCTTCAACTCAAGGCTCCTCATCCACCAAAAACAGCCAAATCGGCCACTTACACAATGAAATAATTCCAATTGACTTTAATGGGAGGAGCGCAAACAGTGTAACACCATGGTTTACCACTATTTGCACAGCTGGCTTTAGAGCCCCTTTAAGGATTTGTGGTGCTGATCTGATGATGTGACTGTACTCTCCTCCACAGGGGTCCTTGCTGTAGTATTAGTATTTCTGTCTTCATAAACTTCTATAATTCAGTTCTCCACTATAAAGGTTATCTGCTGATTAAAGGGGGTTTTGGGCGCTGCGTTAAAAAAAAAAAAAAAAACATACTCTCCTATCTGAATTGCCCCCACAGCTCCTGCTGTGATGTCGTCTGGTAGCGTAAATCAGAGATTTATCTGACCGATTCTTGAAGCCAAAGCCAGAAAAGAGGAGAAATCAGTCTTTCCTTTGACTTGTTTCCTGTTTATAGTCAGTTCTCCACTATAAAGGTTATCTGCTGATTAAAGGGGGTTTTGGGCGCTGCTTTTAAAAAAAAAACAAAACATACTCTCCTATCTGAATTGCCCCCACAGCTCCTGCTGTGATGTCGTCTGGTCCCGCTAGTCACTTGGTTTGCTTACGTCTTATGGAGCGTAAATCAGATTTATCTGACAGATTCTTAAAGCCAGAAAAGAGGAGAAATCAGTCTTTCCTTTGACTTGTTTCCTGTTTATAGTCTGTTCCTGGCTTTGGCTTCAAAGAACTGTCAGATAAATCTCTCTGTACCCTAAGGCTGCATTCCGACGTTCTGTGATTCTGACGGATCACGGACGTGGAATGCATGTAACGGAGTCCCCTTGAGGGGGGGGGGGGTAATCAGGGTGTATATAATTACAGATGCTGTCCGGGCGCAGGGGGGCTCCGGTACATGCATTCCACGTCCGTGATCCGTCAGAATCACAGAACGTCGGAATGCAGCCTTAGGGCCCTATTCCATTGGCCGAGCAACGATGTAAAAAGAGCACTGATCTGCTAGATCGTCGCTCGTTTACTGGGCACCCATGATTGTTTAGCGAGGGCTGCAGGGACATCGTTACCGATTATCCTTGCACCATACATTACCTAGCAGGGCTTCTCCTGCGCTCCGTCTTCCTCCCCGGGTCCCGCGGCGCAGCATCAGCCAGGCAGCTCCGGAGTTGATGCTGCGCGCGGGACTCGGGGAAGAAGACGGAGCGCAGGATAAGCCCTGCTAGGTAATGTATGCTGCTTGGATCGGTGGTTGCCGCCGCGCACCGCTATTCCACCGTAGCGATGTGCGGGTGGCGAATGACTTTTAGGTTTGAACCTCAATGAACGATCAGCTGATGACACAATCATCAGCTGATCGTTCTCTCTATTCCACAGAGCGATAATCGGTCAATTATCGCTCTCGTGGAATAGGCCCCTAAGGGTCCATTTACACAGAAAGATTATTTGCCAAAGATTTGAAGCCAAAGCCAGGAATGGATTTAAAAAGAGGACAAATCTCAGACCGTTCTTTGACCTGATCTCTGTTTATAGTCCATTCCAGGCTTTGGCTTCAAATCTTTGGCACATAATCTTTCTGTGTAAATGTACCCTTAGGGTACAAACACACACAGCAGATATGCAGCAGATTTGATACTGTGTTCAGTTATTTAGATCTAATCTGCTGCGTATCTGCTGCGTATCGCAGCAGTAAATACGCAGCGTATAAGCCGTGTGTGTTTGTGCCCTTAGAAGGATTGGCTGTGGCAGCCTGCTCAACCAACCACTGCCTGAAGGGGCACACCGCTGTGTGTCAGGAGAGGGGGGAGGGGAAGTGTCGGCTCCTGTACTTCCATCTCTTCTAGCTATGCCCTGAGCACAGGTAAAGGGGATCTGTGAGCACGTTACCTGTGGGTGATGCGTCCGTGGAGTGCATTTTGTGCGCTCTTTGCACTCTTGTGGTTAAGCGTTGGTGCGGCCCCCTGGCACACCTCACCGCTGCTGCTTCCTCCTCCTTCTGAGAATCCTCCCTGCTGCCCGGCCTCCTGCGTACTTGTGTCCTCCTCCTGGTCCAGGGCCACTCTTGCCAGTGTGCAGGTATGTTACTGCGGGCTGCAGCGCCTGTGCAGACGGTGACCACAGGAAGCACCCGGCCTCTCGCATCAGCAGGAAGAGGCCCAGGAGGCCGAGCAGCTGAGGCAGCACCAACGCTGAGCCACAGAAATCCTGCCGGTGGGCTCTCTGTCCGGGAGCGCGCTGGAGACGGATTTCTTCTGGTTCGGCCTTTCACTACTTTGTGGGTACAAACACACTGGGCGTACCCACTACAGATCCCTGCCCTGTACAGTCTATCGGCAGACAAACTCGCAGTGGGATGGACATTGCGCTGTTAGTATGTAGGCAGCCGCCGGAGTATGTCCACAGCCGCCGGAGTATGTCCACAGCCGCTGGAGTGTATACTTAACCTTCTCTACGCTCCGGCTTGCTTCGCGGGTTCCCGGCACGTCTTGCTTGGCCAATCAGTGTGCTGCCCTGCCGCAATGCACTGATTGGCTGAGCGGGACGTGAAGCAACAGGAGCCCCGAAGCAAGCCAGAGTGGGGAGCAGGTGAAGTATACGCTCTGGCGGCCGGAGGTTAACAGGACGGGATGCGGATGTCCATCCCACTGCGAGTTTGTCTGCCCATAGAGTGTATAGGGCAGGGATCCGCAGCGGGTACGCCCAGTGTGTTTGTACCCAGTAAGTATATGCAGTCAGAGGAGACTGAAGAAATCCATCTCCTGTGCATGCCCCAACAGACAGCCCACCGGCAGGATTTTTGCAGTGTATCCCGCCACCCGTTCCAAATGTAGTTCCCCTTTAATGACTGGTACTCTTTACATAAAATCTCTGCAATTCCCCTTTTTTTAATAGTAAACTTTCCCAAAAGCCAAGGTGTGGGCAGAGTGAGTGATGGCTGCTGATGGGATGACTTCATGTACAGCTGTATAATGCGGAGGTTCTGGTACCTGTCACTGGAGGAGTGCAGGCATAGTATGCCACAGGACCAGACTCCACACTCCTCCTGGGTACTGATCAAAAACTTTCAACTTTATCTATATATAGTGATAGTTACATTTTAAAGTTGTTTGATGTCTTGGTGACCAGAGTAGACGGCTGTGTAGCTCCAGTATGGCTTATCCATAGCTCATATATTCTTATACTACCTTATCCATAGCTCATATATTCCTATACTACCTTATCCATAGCTCATATATTCCTATACTACCTTATCCATAGCTCCTATATTCTCATACTACCTTATCCATAGCTCATATATTCCTATACTACCTTATCCATAGCTCCTATATTCCTATACTACCTTATCCATAGCTCATATATTCTTATACTGGCTTATCCAAAGCTCATATATTCTTATACTGGCTTATCCAAAGCTCATATATTGTTATACTACCTTATCCATAGCTCATATATTCCTATACTACCTTATCCATAGCTCATATATTGTTATACTACCTTATCCATAGCTCATATATTCCTATACTACCTTATCCATAGCTCATATATTCTTATACTACCTTATCCATAGCTCATATATTCCTATACTACCTTATCCATAGCTCATATATTGTTATACTGGCTTATCCATAGCTCATATATTCCTATACTACCTTATCCATAGCTCATATATTCTTATACTGACTTATCCATAGCTCATATATTCTTATACTGACTTATCCATAGCTCATATATTCTTATACTGACTTATCCATAGCTCATATATTCTTATACTGACTTATCCATAGCTCATATATTCTTATACTGACTTATCCATAGCTCATATATTCTTATACTGACTTATCCATAGCTCATATATTCTTATACTGACTTATCCATAGCTCCTATATTCTTATACTACCTTATCCATAGCTCCTATATTCTTATACTACCTTATCCATAGCTCCTATATTCTTATACTACCTTATCCATAGCTCCTATATTCTTATACTACCTTATCCATAGCTCCTATATTCTTATACTACCTTATCCATAGCTCCTATATTCTCATACTACCTTATCCATAGCTCATATATTCCTATACTACCTTATCCATAGCTCCTATATTCTTATACTGGCTTATCCATAGCTCATATATTCTTATACTACCTTATCCATAGCTCATATATTCCTATACTACCTTATCCATAGCTCATATATTCCTATACTACCTTATCCATAGCTCATATATTCCTATACTTCCTTATCCATAGCTCATATATTCCTATACTACCTTATCCATAGCTCATATATTCTTATACTGACTTATCCATAGCTCCTATATTCTTATACTACCTTATCCATAGCTCATATATTCCTATACTACCTTATCCATAGCTCCTATATTCTTATACTGGCTTATCCATAGCTCATATATTCCTATACTACCTTATCCATAGCTCATATATTCTTATACTGACTTATCCATAGCTCATATATTCTTATACTGACTTATCCATAGCTCAGCAGGGCAGCTGTTATTTTTGACAGGTTAAGGATGGTTGCAGACGGCTATAATCTAAGGATCTTTTTTGTCCCCAGGGACTACGGTTGTGGATCATCATATAACTGTAAGAGGGTTTAGTTATGTGTTACGGCCTTCAGAAACCAGCATAGTAGGAGGAAGAATCAGAGTTTGTATAGCCAGAGTTCCTCTTTTATCCCTCACCCTGTAAGAGGCTCATAGGGAATGTATTGCTCTATAAGCCTTGAGCGGTCACTGTATGGTTTACACTTATTATTACTCATCTCTGTTTTGTTTTATTGCAGAACAATGGCTGTAAATGTTTATTCCACGTCTGTAACAAGTGACAATCTAAGTCGTCATGACATGCTTGCATGGATCAATGAGTCTCTACAAGTCAACCTGACCAAGATAGAGCATCTGTGTTCAGGTAAGGACCTGCCAAAATGTTGGTGGCATCTTCAGGTGTGTATGTAGGAGAAGGGGGCCTTGTGTTTGTGCTGATCAAGCAGCTGGTAATGGTTAGCAAAAGTCCTGGCCTGTAAGGTAAGGATCCCTATGCTACTGCTGTGGCACCACATGGCGCTATGAAATGATTGGTTAGAGAAGGATTTCCTGGAGTCAAACAGTTCACAGTAAAAAATATAGCACAAGAGGAATTGGTAGTCTTGCA
This sequence comes from Dendropsophus ebraccatus, assembly GCF_027789765.1. NCBI lineage: Eukaryota > Metazoa > Chordata > Amphibia > Anura > Hylidae > Dendropsophus > Dendropsophus ebraccatus. The sequence continues at coordinate 6,942,331 of NC_091467.1, forward strand.
GCAGCTGGAGGGCCAGAGGTTGTCCATTTCTGTTCTTAGAGATTCTCAGCTAATACATTTATACTTGTAGCATGCGGAAAAGTAAATATTTTGCACTTACATTCATCCTGATATACTGCTTATTTCCTTCCATTGTTGATAGATCATTATCTAGGTTATAGACCACCACTCTGCTCTAAAAGCAGTGGACTGGCTGGGGTCTTCATAACATTATATCCAGACCACTGCATTTAGAGCAGAGTGGTGGTCTGTAACCTAGATAATGAGCTATGAACAATGGAAGGAGAGGAGCAGTATGGGTATGTGCACATTACAGAATTGCGACAGAAAATTTGTTGCGGATTTTGCAGCTTGCACCAGCTCGCGAACTCTGGCGTCTGTGTCATAGGCTCCATTCTATGCGCGGCGGTTTTTCGCAGTCTGTCCAAACAATGAAACTGTTCATTCTTTGGACGGATGGCGGAATCCGGCCGCACATAGAATGGAGTCTATGGCGTGGGCGGAAATGCGTGCGCCCACCGGAGTCTGCAAGCGGGTGCAAGCTGCGGAATCCGCAACAGGTTTTCCGTCACGACTCTGTTGTGTGCACGTACCCTAAATCAGGAGAAGAAGAGTTTGCTAAATGAATATAGTTGTAGAATATTTCCCTTGCTGAGTCCTATGAGATTGGGAATACTCCTTTTACCAGTTGTCACCCTAACGCCCCCTCTACCTCCTCTGTCATGGCATTGCCAGGAGATACATATGTACCTATAATGTGGGTCATATCGAGCTGGCGTGCACATAACATAGCTGTGAGTCTTGAGACGACAGCCGTCTCTCATGGCAGTCGCACTTCTTGTAGACAGGAGGATTGCGCAGTATCCAACATCTTTTAGACAGTCTAGAGAGAAAGTGGTTTTGGTCCAGACATCTAAGGGAATACACCCAATTTAGATTTTACTTTTCTCTGGCTTGGTTGGGTTCTGCAGGTCAGGCCTGGTAACCAGCATGTCCCTGGGGCCCACATCTTTAGATCTCAGGGAGACCAGCCAAACGATAACCCTGCTGGCTGCTAGTGAAAGCGCTCAGTGCAGTGGCCGGGTCCTTCCTGGAGGGATATCTGGCTGGTCCTGTGTTTCGAGGCTCTTCAGTGAGGCTCCACGGGCTCTTCTTTTACATCTTTAGATAGAACTGATCTGCAGGAAAGTTAGGTCTTGAGGGTCTTGAGGGTTTAGTGTGTCTATGGGTAAGTGCGGTGTTTTGGCTCCTGTTTGGCTTCTGTGCTGTTGCCCGGTAACCACGGTCATTGTCTTTCCTCCAGGGACCCTTCGCTTGCCGGCCCTTAGGTGTCTGAATGTGCTAATAGCTTTGTTGCTATAGTGCTAGTTTGTCTTTGTAAAGGCACAGCGTCGAGTAACTTCATTGTTGTGCGACAGTACCCATAAATAGGTGATGTGGGGGTTGTATGGGAGATTTGGGATACAATCGCTTCAGTTTTCTGAGGCTTTATTCTCTTTTTATAACCTAGGCCGTTTTGTTGCTTTATGGTGCTTGAGGAAGCATAGTCTCCCGCTGGGACCCCCTCCCTTCCCCCAGTTATATAGGACCTTTACTCATCCACTCTCCGATACTGGGTCCTGGTGCTGAACTGCTCATCTGTCCGATTTGTATAGGAATATAAAGCTCCAGAGTTGTCACCTGCAGGCCGGGACTGCTGTTACTAAGCGTACATGGGCCGTTGTGTAGTATACAGCTCTTTTACAGGCACTGTTGGCGCTATTCCTACAGTGTCGTCTGTTTCATCCCAGCTCTGCTACATTCATTCATTTTACTCTGGCTTCTGTGGTGACCTCGCTGAGGGCACAAACGCATTTCCAGTGGGTCACCTTGAGATTACGTGATCCGACTGAAGGAAAGGATTCCAGGAATTTTCAGACAGAAAGAAACAACTAATGAGAGAATACTAGCTGGGTGTGGTACTGGCTGCCTAATGGGCTTAAAAGGAAACTAACAGATTAGCAGACTAACCTGCTCTACCCATAGGGCCAGGGGCACTGAGCGGTGCTTCGTGTCTTTTTTTTTTTTTTTTTTTTTTTCTTTCTTTCTTTTCTTTTTTGTGATTTCTTTAATCAACATGTAAACTAGGCAACTTGGGGCACTGGGGGCGGTACTACAGCACTTAGAGCACCGATCCAACCTGCCAGTGACTCCTCCACCCCTCCGATCATTGGTTATACAGGGGGAAGTTTGTGGTAGCTGGCTGTCTCCATAGACATATAAGAGAAACAGATTGCTGAACTCAGGGAGACCAGCCAAACGACAACACTGCCGGTTGCTAGTGAAAGCGCTCAATGCAGTGAAGTCCTAGGTGCATTGCCCCCTAGGAAACATGAATATGCAAAAGAGCCGGTGGAGCCTCATGTTTCCCAGGCGGCAATGCACCTAGGACTTCACTGCATTGAGCGCTTTCACTAGCAGCCGGCAGTGTTGTCGTTTGGCTGGTCTCCCTGAGTTCAGCAATCTGTTTCTCTTATGGCTCTACTAGGCATTGCTCCCACCTAGCCAGAATCCTGCTCCACACTGATGAGGGGCAACACCCCGAAACAGCTGTCTGTGGATGGTTACCTGGCCTTGGTTTATCCCTTGTCATTACATTGACTTATAGGGCCACTTAATATGGTGGTTTCCTAACAGGAGCTGCCCCTTGGCTGGGTCCTTCCCGAAGGGATATCTGGCTAGTCCTGTGTTTTGAGACTCTTCAATGAGGCTCCACGGGCTCTTCTTTTCCATAGACATATAGTGAAGGCAGTCTCCTACACTGAGTCCGATCGGATGGTCAGTGGGGGAACCCTGATTATTCTAGTGAAAGCGTTTCTATCATTTGTATTGTTGGGTATCTTGGTCTGCTGAAACCTACTGCACTCCTGAGATACAGCCAGAGAAGAGCGTGGCAGGGCACTTCTCTCCCCAGCTGTCAATCAAATCCTCTTCATTGTAGTCCATGAAAGTCGGATCTTCAGCCGCAATGGGAGTGGAGCTCACTGCTGGGCTCTCTCCTATGCCGTATGTAGGGAGCAGGGAGACCCACTGTGATCAATGACTCAATGTGTCTGATAATCTGACGTTATTACTTAGTTTGGACTGATGCAACTTCTGCAATGTCTGTTCAGCATGTCAAGAGTTTTTATTCTATTACCAGGAACTCTTAAATCTTCTCATGCCGCCTTAAAGGGGTTCTCTGGCCACATTTAAAACATTGCTGCCCTTGTATTTATATACATCATCCTATTCTTCCATCACTGCGTTCCCTTGGGATCTTCAGTTCCCAGCTGCTTGTCCTGAGATGGACTGCCAAGGGCAGCACAATATCAAACCTTTTAAATGGTGTGACTACCCTGTTAATACATTACTTTTTTTTTTTTATAAAACAACCTTCTACAGGGCTTTTAGGTATAGAGCCTTTATATTCAGCGCTTATGCGAGATGGGGAACCTTCCACCCTCCAGCTGTTGCAAAACTATAATTCCCATCATGCCTGGACAGCCAAAGCGAAGCATGATGGGAATTGTAGTTTTGCAACTCCTAGCAGGCTTAAGGTTCCCTATTCCTGCTCTATACTATACTATACAGGTGTGACCCTATGCGAGGTCCCAGGTAATCGATGTAACTCCGATCTGTGGGTGTAGATGAATGGGTTACTGCACACCGGTTATGTAAGTCCATAGACCAAAGAAAATAAAATGCTACCTCAGGCCTTACTGCCTCTCCATGCTGATCTCTATGAATGGAGACTGGTTCCTGCAAATGGTGTTGTCTATGGGAAGAATAAAGCTGTATTTGGCAGAGTAAAGGAGACTTCCACAAAGAGGAAGTGCCTGTACTTGTGTCTCTCTGGTGTATGACCTAATAAGCAGGGTTCCTTACTAGATCATATGATACATCCTGCTTCATTGTCTTAGATCAGTAAGTTTGACCTGCGGGTGTACAGCTAATAATGGGTGTCTTGCTTTCTCGTGACAGGTAGTGTATATTGTCAATTTATGGACATGTTGTTTCCCGGATCAGTCACATTAAAGAAAGTGAAGTTTCAAGCCAAACTTGAACATGAGTACATCCAGAACTACAAAGTGCTACAAGCCGGTTTCAAGAAGATGGGTGTCGACAAAGTGAGTGCAACATGACCTTGTTAGTGCATATGGTTACACAACCTGCTGAGACTTGTACGGTACAGCACCTACATACCTCCAGAGCTGGCATCCTGACACTGCCCACGGTGGATTCTCCAGTCTATCGCATATTGTGGGAGAATCTCTTTAGCTTCTTGCAATAAAGCGCATGATGTTTGTACTAAGTGCCATCGTAATGAAGGTTCATTGACAGTACTATTGACTCACATCAGTTTGGTCTCCCATTGTACACTAAGCATGATGCATGCAAACCATTATAGCACTATTGTGCGGGAGGGTGTCATGTCTTAGTCCTTCAGAGGAAGGCTATTAGTCACATGTACTGACGCATTATCGCACATTGTGAGAAGGGATTGAAGAAATACTCTTTTGTGTTTGCAGATAATTCCAGTGGACAAATTGGTGAAAGGAAAGTTCCAGGACAACTTTGAATTCGTACAGTGGTTCAAAAAGTTTTTTGACGCAAACTACGATGGGAAAGACTACGATCCAGTTGCTGCAAGACAAGGACAAGAGTCTGCCCCTGCCCCAGTCCTTCCCACTCCAGTTATGAACAAGCCCAAGAAGCCGATGGGATCTACAAACTCTGGTAATGAATACTAACCGTGCTTGTTAATGTTTTCAGGCGGTTTTGCATGGCTGTAGCATGGCCACAATTTTCTGTCCGCATAATGTCTAAGATGTTCTAGTGGACTGATTCTGGATCAACATATAGGTCTGTACTGTTCTAAGGAGGGTTCTGCTATACAGAGCCTAACATGTGTACCTGTTTACGGCCATTGTAACCTAAATATCCTATAGATCAGGTTTACACAAAGACTTTTTACCTCCTGATAAGGAGGGCAATTCAAGACTATTGGGGCAACTCCCTGTTCTAGATGTTTAGTTCCTGTCCTTAAAGGCAATCTGCCTTAAGGGCAGCATAAGCTAGTGACAGAAATGCCAAACAGATTGGTGTATTATATCATTTTGTTCAGCCGTTCTTCTAATATGCAGGAGAATGGGTTTCTTGATACCCCCCTCGCCTCCAGCTGCTGACTGACAGTTAACTGCCTATACACAGCATGGATAGATAGCTGCCAATCAGAAGCTGGTGGGAAGAGTGTGCTGGAGCTCATGAATCTACTGGGCTCGCGCACATAATGGAGAGGACTACTTATTGTCCATTTTATTCTAGAGGAGCTCTCTGGATCAGCTGCATAGAGCAATGTAAGTGATACATCATTCTGTTCAGCTTCTCTGTCACTAATTTTTGCTAACCTGAGATAGGACGGCATAAACCTGACAGTCTCTTTTAAAGTAATACTGTTACCCCACACCCCCCGTTTTGCCCGGAGGCACCTCCCAGACTTTTCAGCGCTATATATAAATAAATATATATGCCCCCTGAAGACAACCACTTTAAAAATGAGCTGTTTTTCAAGAGCCAACTTGTAGACAGATGTGATACCGCTTCTGGTATAAAGTCCAAGACAACCTCTTTAACATCTGTATTAGCCAGCCGATTGCATGACCAGGAATCTGTGTTTCACCATCTGGTCACAACCCCTTCACTCATACAAGACGCGGGGTGCTAGGATGGCCTTCCCATTACTCTGGGGTCACGGCAACCCACAGTTAGCAGCACACTGCCATTCACTTGTATGAGTGACGAGATCGTGTAACTTGGAAATCACTGTGTAGCCCCAGCGGAATGCTTTGAAGTGTATCATTTATTTTTCAAGGGATCTGACACCCCTGCTGAGGGCAGTATATGATGGGAGACCTGGAGCTCAGCTATAGATATTGCTTTCTATATATTAGTATATTGTAGGATGAAAGCTTTACAGATGCTGCCAGGACTCGTATAGAGGACCCCAGAGTACTGCTAGGGCTTGACAGACTGACAACTCTCCTTGTATGAGTCTTTGTACAAGGAAAATATTGGGGAGACGAAACTCTCTGGCTTATTGGGGTCTGAGTAAGCAATGAGCGACCCTACAGTAATTTGCTCTGTATCCCTGTCTAGAAAGATTCATTCTGCTTTTCCAAGTGTCCTGGTTGCCCAGAAAAGTCGGGTATGAAAGAGTCTGAGCATTCAGGGCACCTTAAAGGAAGATGATCAGCAGGTTAGATGGATCTAATCTGCTGAGATGTCCCTTTTGCACAGGAGACGCAGAGGATGATAGTATGTCTCTTACCCCACAGAAAAAAAATAAATAATTATATATATATATATATATATATATATATATATATATATATATATATATATATATATATATATATATATATATATATATTTAGCTATCCCTGGGACCTTACAGAATTGAGTTCAGCATGAGGACACAAAGAAAATCCTGGAACTTCTTAGTGTTTTTTTTTTTTTTTTTTTTTTCTGCCTTGTCTTTTTGGGAGTGTTTTTGCTTGTAGTGAATGCTGTGCCTCTTCCAGATGACTGTGCTGATGGGAAGCTGTCAAAGACAGAAGAAATAAAGAAAATGGCCAGAATTGGTACTTGCCCCTGTATAAGGGAGAGGGGTGCACATACTGAGTGGTGTCTCACAATAGGCTCTGGGTTATGGTGGTTGTGTAGAGATCAGCACTTGTGTGGTTATAATGGCTGACATTGGTTCTTGCTCAGCTCCACAGAGGGTGGTACCTGCCCAGAGGACTGCAGTAACCAACAGACCTGCCCAGGGCCTTGCCAGAAAGCCTGCCGCTGTGGGCAACGGTGGCGAAGAGGAGTCTGCAGAGCTAGTTCAACAGGTAGGTGACATTGGTCCTTGTCAGACTGCTAAGGAACTCTACTGTGTTCATATTTAGCACTCTGATGTATAAGGGGCTAAATGGTTTCCAGATGGTACCTCCCCTGACTGGGGGCGGCAGTAGTGAGGCTGAAGTCCATGTATTGCTGCCCCATGCACTTATTAAATATGCAAAAAAAAGTCTGCGGAGTCTCAAAACACAGGACTAGCTAGATATCCCTTTAGAAATGGACCTAGCAAAGGGGGGCTTCTGTACAGAGACCACCGAACCACTATCGTAAGTGGCCCCTTCTGTCAGTATCTAACTCTTTTATGACCATAGAAATGGCAAGACCAGGTATCCATCCACAGCTGTTTGCCGATTAGATTGAAAAGCGGAGTTTTTTGTTTTTTTTTCCTCTTTGCTGTATGGTGGGGGAGGGGGTTGATTGGAAGTTAAAAAAAGAGCAGATAGTCCCACCTAAACCAAAGTGAAATGGTACCAATATAGACTATAGATCATGGTGCAAAAAGTAAGCCCTAATACAGCTCTATAGACAGAAGAATGAAAGGTTGTCTGGGCCAGAACAGAGAAATGCTAAGCTGCTTCATTTTTTTTTAAAAAGTGCTAAAATGAAATAAATGGGGCAGAGGGTTGCGCTTCTGTTATGTTTATATATTAAAAAAAATAAAAACGTTCATTTTCCAGATAAACGTCTTAAAAATCACAGTTGAAGACTTAGAGAAAGAAAGAGACTTTTATTTCGGCAAGCTAAGGAATATCGAACTGATCTGCCAAGAGAACGAAGGCGAGAGCGACCCTGTCCTGCAGAGGATCATAGAGATTCTTTATGCCACAGATGTGAGTGTCACCTGACTGTAATCCCGTAACGTGGCTGAAATATTTACCTAGATTCATCATGACCATTGGTGACATATTGCTAGGAAGTAGATTATCTATCTTATTTCAGCAGTAGAGAACATCATAACTATACTCTATCCCCTCCCTGCACTCATCTCTATGATCATAGATAGAACTGAGTGGTCATACAGTTACAGCTGCACAGTCATCTCCATCCTGTGCCTGTATCTGGGATCATTGCGAGAACGGTCTGGTCATTAGAGCTGAGCAAATCTTAATGTTCGGCATTTGAATACCGGTGGCTGAAGAAGTTGGGAGCAGCCATAGCCTGCGTCCATGTTTTCTAGGGCTTCATCCAACTTCAGCAACCATCGGTAATCAAATGCTGCATGCTCGGGTTCATTCATCTCTAATGGTCATACGGGTAAAGCCGTACAGAACTCTCTATCTCCTCCCTGCAGTCATCTCTATGATGGAGAGAACTGTGTTTTCATACATTTACAGCTGCACAGTCCTCACTATTCTCTACCTGCACAAGGGTCGCCTCTGTCTGTGCTTGTGTAAGGATCAGGCTGGCTAGCATTACCTCTTATTTGTGACTATTGTGGGGCTGGACAACCCTTTAAATCCTTTGACGACCCCATACTGTTAAGTATCCTGACATGAATCCCGTCGCTGCCCTAGACCTCCATTGATGCAGATGCTAACCAGGTGACTATCTTTACCATGGTGCAGGGCTCTGTGGACTCATCTCAGCACTTTCTCCTCTCTTTCAGGAGGGCTTTGTCATACCAGATGAAGGAGCGCCCCCCGAGGACCAGGAAGAATATTAACCCCGCTCTCCTACCTTGCTGTCATTTCGAAAAACCAATTTATAATTATTTTTTTTTGTTTCCCTCCCAAATCACGTGCTTACCTGTAAGATATCCCTTTTATTCTCAGAGGGCTGTCTCCGCAGCTCACTTTTTTTGAAAGTGTACTTTTTTGCCAAAGTCTCCCTCATTTTACGGTGGTTTGCCCTTTGGAGATGTCGTCTCATTTTGTAGCAAAGTATTAATGTGTTTTTTTTTTTTTTTTTTACGTTCTCTAGGGAACGTGTCGAGGACTTGAGAAGGTTCATGTGTCGCTAAATATGAATAGAATGTTTAAAATTGATTGTCGCTAAATGAAGCGCGGGGTGGGGAGGACCGGAAAAGCCGTACGCAAGTCTTGCAGTCATTGTAATGAGATCTAGTGAATAAGAGATTATAATGCCTTAAGTTTACATATCGCAGCCCTAAATACTCGCTGAGCGCATCTCTAGTAAGATTTTTTGTTATTTTTTTTTCTTATGCGCTCATCGTGAAGCGGCGCACTTTATCCTTGTGCTTGCAATAGTAGTTAGAGGGTGTGTTTCTCTCTCCCCCCCCCCACCCCCGCACCCCCCTCTGACGTGCTGCTCCTGCTCTTAGACGCTGAGGGGATTGGGTTTTCGCGGCTGCCTCTACCTCTTGCATCCTGTTGCTCTCTACTTCGGATGGCATGGTTGCATGCAGACCCCCTTTGGCAGCCTGGAGAGTAATGCAAGTTTTAGGATAAAATGAGGTGAAATCTTTACGAGGCTTGGTGACAAATTTTTGAGGATTTTCAGAAGCCTCCCTCTATAACCCCTTCCCCCTTTAACACTTTTTTTTTTTTTTTTTTTTAATTGTATAACTTTATTTGCCAACATAATATTATTTAATAAGTCAATGTGTTGTATGTACCTGCTGTATCCTCCAGATCACTGGGTTGTTCACTCCGGGGGAAGAAGAAAATGGATAGTTTGGATATTACTATTTACGTTCTGTTGGGTAACAAAAAAAAAAGTAACGTGTAATGCATGAAAAACAAAAAAAGTAGGAAGATTCGAGCCCGTGTTGTCTTGGTAGCAAGCCATCACCGACATTGCAGCGCTACACTTTCTAAATCTCTTGTGGCCTTTAAGACTTTTTAATTCTTTTTTTTTTTTTTTTTTTTTTTTTTTTTTTTTCTTTCTTTGCCCCTATCCTTTACAATTTCTAAAATTTTAGTCCCATTTTTTTGTCCTCCCCTCTTTGTTTCTACTTTCTCAACAGTTTTTTCTACTTTAAGCCATTTCTAAATAAAACTTCTGTATTTCAAGAGTGAACATGGTTCCCGCTTTGCGTCCTCTTATTCCTGAGCCTTGAAATGATTACGTTGGGGTCTGTGATGTAACTCGTGGGTCTCGCTGCGCAGTTGCCATGGGCTTTCAGGAGGGCCATAGGTTAACGTTTAGGTCTTGGGCTGCATTCCCACGTTCCAAGATCCTGACTGATCACGGACGTGGAATGCATGTACCGGTGCCTAGACAGCATCTGTAATTAGATGCTGGGAGCGGGGGAGACTGTATTCATAAGCGCCGCACTGTAATGAATCAGCCGTGCGGTGTTGTTACTACAGCGCGGCGCTTATGAATACAGTCTCCCCCGCTCCCAGCATCTAATTACAGATGCTGTTCGGGCGCCGGGGGACTCCGGTATATGCATTCCACGTCCGTGATCTGTTATGCAGCCTTATTCACACGTTCCTTAAATCTTCTAATTGCCGATCTGCAATAGCGGACAAGTTTAGGGCCCAATGGTTTCTGTGGGTCTAATCACAATATCCCTAGATAGGTCACTTTATAGTGTCACTGTCATTTGTAAAAACATTTGACATGTCATAGACACATGTCAAAAGTTTTGATCAGTCCTGGTCTGTTCAGATCCATACCAGCCAGGAGAAGACTATGCTAAGCGGTATCCTCTCCCGGCTCTGTGTCACATGATCAGTCAGGCTCTGTCTGATTGTCCATGTAAGTCTATGGAGCCCAAGTGATATCATGACAAGGAGCTGGGAGAAGACTGCTCTTAGCACGGTCTGTTCCCGGATCGTTCTTCCAATTGGTATGTGTCTGATAACTTAAATCTGGACCGATCAAAACTTTCGACATGTAAACGTTTTTACAAATGACAGTGACACCTTTTTTACTATAAATCATTTTCCCATTTAATTATTTTTGTGAATCCGCAAAAAAAATAAAAAATACATTTGCACATATAATAAACTCTTCCTGTAAAAAAAAAAAAAAAAAAAAAAAAAAAGAGCGAGGCTTAGAGACTTGTCAGTAGTTTTCTTCTGTCCTGTATAAGGGCAGCATAAACTAGTGACCGAGAAGCTGAACAGAATGATGGATCACTTACATTGTTCAGAGATATCTTCCTTTATACCGAAGACTCTGAGCCCTCCACACCTCTATTGGCATATGCTCAGTAATTTTGGATATTCATGAGCACCAGCTCCGTCTGCTGAATGGCAGTTGCCTATCTATACTGTATAGGCTATGTGTCAATCAATAGGTGGCTAGAGGAGTATGACACGAAGCCCAGAATAATGTAAGTAACACACACGTCTGTCACTAGTTTATGCTGCCCCCATTTAAGGCTCCATAAACCAAGTCAGATTCCCTTTAAACAATGCATTAAAAAAACTTGAGCAAAATTGCAGCACAACTGCACTATGTAAGGGTGCGATTACGTTACAGGATTGGAGACTACTCTATTTCTAACAGAAATGCATTGTGGGTTTCATTAAAGGGGTACTTCAGTGAAAATCTTTCTCTTTCAAATCAACTGGATTCAGAAAGTTTTACAGATTTGTAATCAACTTTTTAAATATCTCCAGTCTCCCAGTACTTATCAGCTGCTGCCTGTATGGCTGTATTCTTTCCAATCTGACACCGTGCTCTCTGCTGCCACCTCTGTCCATGTCAGGAACTGTCCAGAGTAGGAGAGGTTTTCTATGGGGATTTGCCACTGCCCTGGACAATTCCTGACATGGACAGAGGTGGCAGCAGAGAGCATTGTCAGATTGGAGAGAAAATGCCACTTCCTGTAGGACATACAGCAGCTGGTAAGTACTGGAAGACTGGAGATATTCAAATAGAAGTAATTTATAAATCTATACAACTTTCTGACACCAGCTAATATTTAAGTTTTTTTTTTGCTGTAGTCCTTCCTCTATAAGGGGACATCTCTATAACATTATTGTAATGCCTTCCTTCTCTTCCTGTAATGTCTTGGCATCCATGATTTCTGGAGGGAAGACTCCGCTTCCTGTTTGTGACATATGGATCCTTCCTTCCAGTCTGAATATAAGGCTGCTTTTTATATCCCTGGTGAGTGTGCGATGGTCTGCAGCTGTCTGGCGGCCGCTCTCCCTGGCTGTGACAGTAGATGTGTACACTGGCACAGATCACAAGTCACACAAAGAATCCTTGTCTAGTGAATCACAAGGGTTATGTTACACGGGTGATACACAGCATCATCTGACGGGATAAGTCGTAGAGAAACTCAGCTTTATTTGTGCTGCATCAGATATTATACTCCAACCTAGTACCCATAACGCCCAATGTGCTCTAAGACTACAACTCCTGTCATGCCCTGACCAATATCTTGCCTTGGGATTAGTCTGGTCAAATGGAAAGGGTAACGGTTTCCCAAAGATGACTATAACAAATGCTGCTATCCCCTCTGATCCGGCTCCTGCCACCCAAAAAAGGCTCAAATCTGTGTCAAAGCATATTGGCATCCTGAGGCGTCAGGTTACGGCTGTGCATAGAAGTCTATGGGAGGGGGGAGCAGCTGCAGAGGGAGACAGAGGCAGAAGAAAGCTCCCCCAAATGTTATATCTCCCCCAGGGCTGGATTTACAGTCTTCATTGCCCCATACTGCTCTATAATGGCCTCCATGGATGTACTATAGGGATATAGGGGAACAGGATCTCTTCTGTATATACAGTGTATGGAGACATCATAGCAGCTAGTCTCCTGCTTCTGAGGGTGTACTATAGAGATATAGGGGAGCAGGACCCCCTCTTCTATATATATACAGTGTATGGAGACATAGCAGCTAGTCTCCTGCTTCTGAGGGTGTACTATAGGGATATAGGGGAACAGGATCTCCTCTTCTGTATATACAGTGTATGGAAACACCATAGCAGCCAGTCTCCTGCTTCTGAGGGTGTACTATAGGGATATAGGGGAACAGGATCTCCTCTTCTGTATATACAGTGTATGGAGACATAGCAGCTAGTCTCCTGCTTCTGAGGGTGTACTGTAGAGATATGGGGAGCAGGACCCCCTCTTCTGTATATACAGTGTATGGAGACATAGCAGCTAGTCTCCTGCTTCTGAGGGTGTACTTTAGAGATATAGGGGAGCAGGACCCCCTCTTCTGTATATATACAGTGTATGGAGACACCATAGCAGCCAGTCTCCTGCTTCTGAGGGTGTACTATAGAGATATAGGGGAGCAGGACCCCCTCTTCTGTATATATACAGTGTATGGAGACATAGCAGCTAGTCTCCTGCTTCTGAGGGTGTACTATAGAGATATGGGGGGCAGGACCCCCTCTTCTGTGTATATACAGTGTATGGAGACATCATAGCAGCTAGTCTCCTGCTTCTGAGGGTGTACTATAGAGATATAGGGGAGCAGGACCCCCTCTTCTGTATATATACAGTGTATGGAGACACCATAGCAGCTAGTCTCCTGCTTCTGAGGGTGTACTATAGAGATATAGGGGAGCAGGACCCCCTCTTCTGTGTGGGGCTCAATACCATTACCTTGTCACCACTAATATAATGTTCGCTGCGTCCTCACCACCATATCATGGAGAGCTCTGTAACTCGGTTTCGTGAGGTTGGTCGGTAAATGGCCCCAACAAAGAATCTTTCATTAGTTTTTTGTTTCTTAGATTACAGAACAACCAGCACAACTCTGGAAAAATAAGCTTTATTACAATCATCCACAACATTATAATAGACAATAAGTCTTCAGTAGACAAAGCCATAGGGGGTGGTACTGAGCGCTGCTTAAAGTGCTGATCATGTGATCTATAGAATAGGTTGGGAAAATTTCTTTAATCTGACGGTGGATAGGTGGATAGGTGCCAGATTATCAGACGGTGATGGAAGATCTGGGAGCTCACATATTAGCACAGACTCTTCTCTATGCGGCAGTATAGCAAGCAGAGTCTGGAGTATCAGATGGCGGATTAAAGGGATCTCACTCTGTGGTGTCCTACCCCTGTATGCAGCAGGTCCCCTTCTAGGGGTTAATACTTTTTATAGACTGTTGTAATTGACCTAAGAGGGGACGCTCTATCACATCCAAAACATGAAAGCTGTCTGGTTGCGTCAGCATGCAACTTTTTCTGTCTCCACTTTGCCTAAATCTTAGATCAGTGTTGCCCCCCTGGTGGGTGACAGCTAAAGACTCCCTGGGTCATGATGGGAGTTGTAGTTCAGCAACAAATGGTGTGCAGTCCCTAAGGGAACATCTAGTAAGAAGTGTTTCGATTGGTTTTGGCTTTGGCGCCTTGTGTGCAGCATGTAGAGGTTCTTCAGGGTGCCCTGGGCCTAGTAGGTGTGTAGAGTAGGTGGAGGCCTTCACAGTAGTCGCAGTGGCTTCCAGTACTGGGCCTAGTAGGTGTGTAGAGTAGGTGGAGGCCTTCACAGTAGTCGCAGTGACTTCCAGTACTGGGCCTAGTAGGTGTGTAGAGTAGGTGGAGGCCTTCACAGTAGTCACAGTGGCTTCACGTCGTGTGCCATGGCTTCCAGTACTGGGCCTAGTAGGTGTGTAGAGTAGGTGGAGGCCTTCACAGTAGTCACAGTGGCTTGACGTCGTGTGCCATGGCTTCCAGTACTGAGCCTAGTAGGTGTGTAGAGTAGGTAGAGGCCTTCACAGTAGTTGCAGTGGATCAACGTCGTGTGCCATGGCTTCCAGTACTGGGCCTAGACCTAGTAGGTGTGTAGAGTAGGTGGAGGCCTTCACAGTAGTCACAGTACCAGCTGCTGGTTCTTGTCGTGATAGTTATAGCGGTCATACTTGGTGGTCTGACCTCTTGTAGTTCATACATAGTATCTAACAATCTCCCGGTGTGTTAGTCTCGGACAAGACGCCATTGATGGGTTGGACATCCTGCCCTGCGGGGAGTCATACGATGATGTCCATCTAATAAGCCGTTCCATAGATGGAGCTGACCAACCTGCTCCTCTGGGTCTCCGGCTCCAGTTTCTGGGATAAAACATTCAGGATTTGGTCAAACTTCCGATACCTCTCCGCCTGCTCGGCCGTCGCTCCTTTACTTCCCCAAAACATCCTCAGAGAAAACTCAGTCTTGAAGGCTTCACTCAGTTCTGGTTGGGGAATGAACCCTATAAGAAGACAAGACGGCCTATAAATACCTCGTACCACCGAGAGCCCAGGGTATCATGTTAGAACTACATCTTTAAAGGGACGGTGTCATCAGAAAATGACTTATTGTGTAAATAATGTTTTTATGTTAAACAGATTTTTTAAGAATTTTTGGTGACTTTTTTTTTTTTTTTTTTTGAAAATTTCCTATCTATAGTATAAAATAATCCTGATATCTTGCAGTTCTCATTCTCACCACTGGGGCTAAAACTAAGCTGAGACTTCCTGTTCTGTCTGTGGTGATAAGAGGAGGCTGCTGTAAAGTGATCTGTACAGCATTGCAGCGTCATGTGACACCAGGAGATAGAGGAGACAATAGCAGCTCCCTGTGGAATGACCTCTTCACAGGTCACAGAGCACGATCAGTAATGTCTCACATTCATCTCAAGGGGACAGAGGCTGTCTATTGTTGTCTATGTCCATGAGGCTTGCTGTAAAGCATGTCACAAAATGCTGCTCAAAAAGTTCAGGAAATATAGCCGCCCCCATAACAATGTACAAATAGTGACATAAAAAAAATTAGTCAGAAAATAGAAACAGATTAGAATAAAAGAACAAGTTTAGTATCTGACTCTAATCAGTAGAAGGAAATGTAGGTGACACCTTCCCTTTAAGGAATAAGACAGCAAAACCTTGGAGCTGTACCCTTAAGATAGGAGGATTGATAGTAACTTGGTCCCACTGCATTTTCATAAATAACTCAGCCGCCATCATTCTCCTTACCGCTCAGCTTGCTGTCGGCGTTGCTCTGGTAAACCTCGGCATTGGTAGCGTAGGATCGGGCTGCCTGGAGTACACGGAGCAGCCGGCCACAACCCTCCTCCACCGCACCTCCCCAGTCATCATCCCCTTCCAAAGCTTTGAGGACTGGCAAAATGTAGGGGACCACAATGTTGGTGGGTGACTGGTCCGAGAGACCTGAAAGGTGGTAGGAATGGAAGAGACAGTCACAACCCAATACTGACAGAGTACAATAAGGGGCAAAGTACTCACAAGGTTATACGGTACTGAGGAGAAATATCACACATGGCAGGCAGTATTATAGTAGTTATATTCTTGTATATAGTAGCAGTATTATAGTAGTTATATTCCTGTATATAGGGGGCAGTATTATAGTAGTATATTCCTGTATATAGGAGCAGTATTATAGTAGTTATATTCTTGTATATAGGAGCAGTATTATAGTAGTTATATCCCTGTATATAGGAGCAGTATTATAGTAGTTATATTCCTGTATATAGGAGCAGTATTATAGTAGTTATATTCCTGTATATAGGGAGCAGTATTATAGTAGTTATATTCCTGTATATAGGAGCAGTATTATAGTAGTTATATTCCTGTATATAGGGGGCAGTATTATAGTAGTATATTCCTGTATATAGGAGCAGTATTATAGTAGTTATATTCTTGTATATAGGAGCAGTATTATAGTAGTTATATTCCTGTATATAGGAGCAGTATTATAGTAGTTATATTCCTGTATATAGGGGGCATTATTATAGTAGTATATCCCTGTATATAGGAGCAGTATTATAGTAGTTATATTCCTGTATATAGGAGCAGTATTATAGTAGTTATATTCCTGTATATAGGGGGCAGTATTATAGTAGTTATATTCCTGTATATAGGGGGCAGTATTATAGTAGTTATATTCCTGTATATAGGAGCAGTATTATAGTAGTTATATTCCTGTATATAGGGGGCAGTATTATAGTAGTTATATTCCTGTATATAGGGGCAGTATTATAGTAGTAATATTCTTGTATATAGGAGCAGTATTATAGTAGTTATATTCCTGTATATAGGAGCAGTATTATAGTAGTTATATTCCTGTATATAGGGAGCAGTATTATAGTAGTTATATTCCTGTATATAGGGAGCAGTATTATAGTAGTTATATTCTTGTATATAGGGGGCAGTATTATAGTAGTTATATTTCTGTATATAGGGGCAGTATTATAGTAGTTATATCCTTGCATATAGGGGGCAGTATTATAGTAGTTATATTCCTGTATATAGGAGCAGTATTATAGTAGTTATATTCCTGTATATAGGAGCAGTATTATAGTAGTAGTAGTATAGTTATATTCTTACACAATAGGGAGTAGTACAGCCATTATTTCACCTGTCACTTGTCGTAGTGCTCGCACATTAGTGGTTTGTGTAGCTGGTAACTGTGTTTCATTCACTATAAATCAGGGTTTTGCAATGTTACAGGTAAGGCGCATGGTTTTCATATATACCCGTCACATCATGAAACCTCAGGCAGTTAGTGGCCAAATTGCTCACAACCCCTGTGTATACGGACACCCTTAGGAGAATACACATATGTTCAGCTTACACTCATCCATGTCTCTCAGGGCTGGCTTTAGCTGCTTGTGGAAGGTGATGGCGCTGTCCGTGTGGGTTTGACGTAGCATTTGCCATGTTTGTTCCAGACGGGCAACCTGAACAAAAGAATTATGTTTTAACAAATGCCGTTAATAGGAGGACAACATGGGGCGCTGAGGATGAGGGTGCCTTTCTTACCTTCACCCTCAGCACCGTTTCTGTGATATTAGCATATTATTCCATATGCTAATTAGGTGGAGCACTGTGGGCGGGACTACTACAACGATCTCCCCCCACCTGCTGCGCTTTGCTAATATTCACTAGAAGAGGTGGGCTGGCCGAGGGAAGACCAATGCACTGGGGGATGGTAGCCCCGCCCCCGTGCACCAAACCACCTAATTAGCATATGGATTAAAATGCTAATATTACAGAAACAGTGCTGAAGATGAATGTAAGAAACGTACCCTTATCCTCAGCACCCCATGCACTATAGGGATATATCAGCAGGTTACATTCTTCTAACCTACTGATAGTTTCCCTTTTAATACTTTCCCTCTAAGCCAAGTCCTGGGATCTCTTACCTGTGGCAGCATCAAAGCCTTCATGACAGCAGAAAAAGCAAAGAGATCCCCAACAAAATCTTTCAGCTCAGATGCCAAGCAAATAATCCGATGTAAGGTGTGCGCCCGTTCTGTCACCGCTCCAGTGCAGCCCAGTATGTCCACCGCTATACCCAGGGAGAGCAGGTGATGTCTGCACCAGGGGAGAAAGTATAACTTATACTAACATGCATAACACAGAATAAATCTACAATTATATCCTGCATCATACCCCAGAGCTGCACTCACTATTCTGCTGGTGAGGTCACTGTGTACATACATTACATTACTGATCCTGCATTATACCCCAGAGCTGCACTCACTATTCTGCTGGTGAGGTCACTGTGTACATACATTACCTTACTGATCCTGAGTTACATCCAGTATTATACTCCAGAGCTGCACTCACTATTCTGCTGGTGGGGTCACTGTGTACATACATTACTGATCCTGAGTTACATCCTGTATTATACTCCAGAGCTGCACTCACTATTCTGCAAGTGGGGTCACTGTCTACATACATTACATTACTGATCCTGAGTTACATCCTGTATTATACTCCAGAGCTGCACTCACTATTCTGCTGGTGAGGTCACTGTGTACATACATTACATTACTGATCCTGAGTTACATCATGTATTATACTCCAGAGCTGCAATCACTATTCTGCTGGTGGGGTCACTGTGTACATTCATTACATTACTGATCCTGTACTGATCCTGAGTTACATACTATATTATGCTCCAGAGCTGCACTCACTATTCTGCTGATGGGATCACTGTGTACATACATTACATTACTGATCCTGAGTTACATCATGTATTATACTCCAGAGCTGCACTCACTATTCTGCTGGTGGAGTAACTGTGTTCGTACATTACATTACTGATCCTGAGTTACCTCCTATATATTACTCCAGAGCTGCACTCACTATTCTGCTGGTGGGGTCACGGGGTACATACATTATATTACTTATCCTAGCAGTTGGACTGATGTTGCAGTTGCACATGTGGTTTGCTCCAAATCTGGCAATTTTCCTGCCACACAGGTGATGCAAAGTTCCAAATTCTTCTTGCCTTTCCCATTCTAGAAACCACTCATTCTTTAAAGGGATTGTAAAGCATAAGAAAAACATGTCTGCTCCGTTATTGAAACAGCACCACCCCCTGTGTACAGGTTGTGTCTGGTATTGCAGCTGAGCTCCAGTAAAAGGAAAGAATGATGCTGACCTCTCCAGGAGATCCCGTCTTAGCTGTTGTCCATAGGGCAGTAAGATTAGCTCCAGTCCTGACTGAACCCCCATACTCCTCTGTTGCTCCTTGGTAAGACCCCAGATCCGGACCACCTGTAAATATGGAGTAAACTCATGTTAAAGGAGGGTTCCATCTTGTAGACATCATACCTAAGTAATAGGGTCCTGGGACCTCCAACAGTTACCACGCTGGTCACAGGTCTCTACACCGTGAGATGCCACCTTTGTGATGCACTATGCATTGTCTAGAAAGACCCCCTCCGTTTTACCCCCAAAATCTTTCACCAACACTGGTGGGGAGTGGACACTTTACTAGGATCTGCTACTTCTTTATTTTGGAAAGCGGACCCATCATTGTTGGGTGGACTCTACCTACCATGCAGTCTTCTCTCAGGATATGAAGAGCGCTCTCTTTGCAGTCTCTTTGGCTGATAATCTCTTTGAGTTTGCGCAAGGCTTGGGGTTCCAAAGGTTTGTTCTCCGGAGAGAGCAGAATGGACTGGAAGGTTCTTGCTTGAAATGAGGTTGTGGTTTGTATTTGAGGTCGGACAAAGTCTTCTCCTTCTTCGGGACTCTCTAAGATACGTTGATTCACCTTGGAATTAGACATTTTAAAGAGAGATACTTTTGGATTTTCCAGGCCGGAATGTGATAACCTAGAATGATCCTTGGATTCTAAAAGGAGAGTTCTAGATTTCTCTGCTTGGACGACTTTGGACTTGTCCAGCTGGGAGTAGAGTATTTTGGAATTGTCTGTCCCTGAAGGACTGTGGTCGCGGAAGTTGGCTAGTCCATCGGAAATTGGATCTGGTGATTTTTCCGCATCTAGAAAACCAAAAGTAGTCTCGGTGGCGCGTGCACGGTTCTTCCATTTCTCCTCTGCTTTCAGAGTGTCCACGTATTTCCTGGTGGTCACCGGAGCACGAGGGACCAGTTCGCAATATGTGTCCGATCCCTCTGAGGGATCAGGAAGAAGCAAAGAAGGGGCTCTTATGGGTTTAGGGGGGGCCTTGGAGTGCAGCTGACTGTCCGATCCTCTCAAGGCGCTGTTTCCGTCATAGTCCAAGGGAAGGACTGGCTGCATTTTGGCTCTTAGGACTGGATCACTGCCCGTGCGGAACATCGGGGAGAGAGGAATGGGCTGCGGTTCTTCTGGAGTTACCGAAGATTCTGCAGAAACAGCTGAAAGGGAAACATTTTGGAGGCATCAGAATTGGGCAGAAAAGTGACAAATCGGGGAGAAGGCTCATGTGACAACCTCAACCAATCAAGTTCTCCCAAAGGTGAAGGCAAGTGTGGTCAGAATGTGCCACTTGCCTATAACAACAATTGTCCAACGTCAACCAGCCCCCCCCCTTCTTACCTGAGAGCAGGTTGCTGTCAGACTGGGCACTTTGTAGGGGTATCTCCTTGAGGACATCAAGGTTTCCGGGGTGGCTTCCAAATCTGTCTTTATTCCTGGTGAATGGAGATAACAGAATATTTTATAAGATGTTAGACTATGAGTGCAAATTACCCCCCCCCCCCCCTCCTCTCTCGTAGGTGGACTCTTCCTGGGGTAATGATTGGTCATGTGCTCAGATGAGCCAATCAGATTTCATCGATTTTATAACCCCCTCCTCTGTGACTGCATGTAGTCTTGAAGGGTGTCCCTGCAGTTTCCCTCCATATCTTTCGTCTATTTAGTTTAATACCAGATGGATTTTTTGTTGCCTGAGGGAACTACAGACTGATCTGATAGATTTGTACCTTAGTAAGCTGCTGTCCACCAGGTGAAGGCTCCTCCTGTTTTCTTTATTTGCCCTCTGGGATTCTTGCCTCCCCCTCACCACACTGAGGGGCACAGTCCTGTTGATGGGGTTCACAATAACGGCCCTTGAGGACTCTGACACGGGCCTCTTATCGCCGACATAGGAGCGGACTAGGGCAGGAATGTTGTCGAATTGGTCTTGCTCAAGCTGGTAGAGAACCCGGGAGATGCCTCGGCGAGGACGCAGGGTGACGGCGATGATCTTAAAGTGGAGGACCTGCCTGGAGCTGACACAACTCAACACATAGTCCCCCGGGGAGGAGAGCGAGTCACGAATTAGGAAGTCTCCATCCGTCTGCAGAAGTCTCTCCGACTCCTGTAGGCAAAATGAACAGTCTCATATGAGAATCATCTGCCGGTAATGAACTCCATGCACATGTATGGCTGACTGCACGGACATCACCCTTGGACCACCCATGGCTTATGGCTGCTACTCACCTGCCTGGAGAGAGCTCCATGGTACCAGGCGTGACTCCGCAGGTCTTCACTGCTTAACTTCAGCTCCTCCTCAAGCTCCTTCTTCAAAGCTTCTGCCGGATACGGCATCTTTATTTCTAAAAGACAACATAACCTCTGTAAGTGACCGGGACACTCCCTCCATGATGTGATACAAGTGGCTGTGCTGCAGGAACTGTGTATACGGGGGAGTACTGTGATTTCTGGCCATTATATAACTTGGACATAACAGACATCTCCATCTCTGTATATACACAGAAGAGGGGGTCCTGCTCCCCTATATCTCTATAGTACACCCTCAGAAGCAGGAGACTAGCTGCTATGTCTCCATACACTGTATATATACACAGAAGAGGGGGCCCTGCTCCCCTATATCTCTATAGTACACCCTCAGAAGCAGGAGACTAGCTGCTATGTCTCCATACACTGTATATATACAGAAGAGGGGGTCCTGCTCCCCTATATCTCTATAGTACACCCTCAGAAGCAGGAGACTAGCTGCTATCATGTCTCCATACACTGTATATACAGAAGAGGGGGTCCTGCTCCCCTATATCTCTATAGTACACCCTCAGAAGCAGGAGACTAGCTATCATGTCTCCATACACTGTATATACAGAAGAGGGGGTCCTGCTCCCCTATATCTCTATAGTACACCCTCAGAAGCAGGAGACTAGCTGCTATGATGTCTCCATACACTGTATATACACAGAAGAGGGGGTCCTGCTCCCCTATATCTTTATAGTACACCCTCAGAAGCAGGAGACTAGCTGCTATGTCTCCATACACTATATGTACAGAAGAGGGGGTCCTGCTCCCCTATATCTCTATAGTACACCCTCAGAAACAGGAGACTAGCTGCTATGGTGTCTCCATACACTGTATATATACAGAAGAGGGGGTCCTGCTCCCCTATATCTCTATAATACACCCTCAGAAGCAGGAGACTAGCTGCTATGTCTCCATACACTGTATATACAGAAGAGGGGTCCTGCTCCCCTATATATCTATAGTACACCCTCAGAAGCAGGAGACTAGCTGCTATCATGTCTCCATACACTGTATATACAGAAGAGGGGGTCCTGCTCCCCTATATCTCTATAGTACACCCTCAGAAGCAGGAGACTAGCTGCTATCATGTCTCCATACACTGTATATACAGAAGAGGGGGTCCTGCTCCCCTATATCTTTATAGTACACCCTCAGAAGCAGGAGACTAGCTGCTATGTCTCCATACACTGTATATACACAGCAGAGGGGGTCCTGCTCCCCTATATCTCTATAGTACACCCTCAGAAGCAGGAGACTAGCTGCTATCATGTCTCCATACACTGTATATACAGAAGAGGGGGTCCTGCTCCCCTATATCTTTATAGTACACCCTCAGAAGCAGGAGACTAGCTGCTATCATGTCTCCATACACTGTATATACAGAAGAGGGGGTCCTGCTCCCCTATATATCTATAGTACACCCTCAGAAGCAGGAGACTAGCTGCTATGATGTCTCCATACACTGTATATATACACAGAAGCGGGGGTCCTGCTCCCCTATATCTCTATAGTACACCCTCAGAAGCAGGAGACTAGCTGCTATGTCTCCATACACTGTATATACAGAAGAGGGGGTCCTGCTCCCCTATATCTCTATAGTACACCCTCAGAAGCAGGAGACTAGCTGCTATCATGTCTCCATACACTGTATATACGCAGAAGAGGGGGTCCTGCTCCCCTATATCACTAGTTTTTCACAGTGAATTATGACTTTGGGGTGAGGGGAAGAAAAAAAAGCATTTTTCTCTGATAAGATATGAGTTTCTTCTATTCACTTGAACCATTGGCTTCTTTAGTGACCATTGATATATATGGCTCTGAAGGGGATTTGGAGCTCTGTATCAGGACGGTGGAGCGGTCCCTTTAAGGTCCTTGTCCTGAAGTAAGAATGTGGAAATTCCAGTTTTCTGATATCTGAAGAGATCTGCAGGAGTCTAACTAATCCCTGTCATAGTCTGCATACTTCAAGGGTTTCTCCAGGACTCCAGCTTCTGGTGTATCATAGTACTGAATGATAAGGGACCTCTACCAGTTGTCACTCTATCTTTGTAGGCCGACACTTTTTCCTTTATGTCAGGATTAATTTTGCTAATTATCCCACAATATATACAATATACAAGTATGTGCCGTGGCCTGGGGAGCTGGTGGATTCTGATGTTTTGGGGGCGACTTGTCACATGGCCCAGAGTGGTAATCCCCACCACCAGACACACGGGCACTGGACCTCGGTAGAACTGGTGCAGCGTAAGTGATGACAGAGTCCCGACTTAACCAGTAGTTTAACTTTACTTAAAACAGCGTTAGTGCAATACAGAATATAAGAACAATACTGCTTACAGGTACAAGTGCAAAAATACTTGGTAATACTTCTTTAAGAGAACTCAGGTAGCAGACAATAGAGGGAGGTGAAGACCTGTGTGGAGGCAGAGTGGTGTAGGGGCCGGGTAGGAGCCCTTGTCTTATTAGTACAGTTATCTGCCGGGATGTGTGAAGAAAGACTTTGACTTGTAGAAAACTCCTCACATTTATATATATATATATATATATATATATATATATATATATATATCTGATATCTGACCGCCTTCTGCCTACACGGTGACCGACCTGTGCGGTAGTACGAGCGTCCGTCAGTAAGTCGCCTCGGCTCTTTACCTTACTGGGGATCACTCCCTCTGCCTTTTCCTTAGTGGACGACTGTTCTGACTGATGAATATCCATGGCGTAAGCAAGGGGGTCTCTCCTATGATCCGGGCTACCCCACCTCTAGGGTTCAGCACTGCACACTGGCTATCTATCTCAGCATACAGATGAGGTGTAGTCCCTGTTCAGGGCTCTGGCCTAAGCCGGGCCTGCTTATCTGGTGGCCTATCCACTCTCATACATACTATGTAGGAAGAACCAGCCAGAGACTAACTCCTGACAGGAAATCCCTACCTTATGAAGGGTAGTGTGACAGCAAATAGGTAAGCGAGAGAGAAAAGGTGTACAGAGTGTCTGCTCCAATAGACAATCATTTACATAAAATATTACATAGAAAACATAGCTAAACCTGGCTTGTACTGCAGCTGCAGGAGGAGTGAGACACCTAGTGGCTGGAGTGGAACACAGCTACCAGCACTTGATGTGACACCTGAGAGAGTTAGGAAAGTTAGGGAACCACCTGTGGTGGGCAACTACACAAGTCCTGCAGGAAGTGGTGTATCCTTTCCAGTCTGACACAGTGCTCTCTGCTGCCACCTCTGTCCATGTCAGGAACTGTAGAGAGCAGCAGCAAATCCCCATAGAAAACCTCTCCTGCTCTGGACAGTTCCTGACATGGACAGAGGTGGCAGCAGAGAGCACTGTGTCAGACAGGACAAAATACACCACTTCCTGCAGGACATACAGTAGCTGATAAGTACTGGAAGATTGGAGATTTTTAAACAGAAGTAAATTACAAATCTGTATAACTTTCTGACACCGGTTGATTTGGAGCTCCATTTAAGACTAGAAAAAGTGCTACACTTAAACCACACCCCTTTATTCTGAAGCCACACCCCTTTGTCAGAGACTGACACAGAGAAAAGTGAGTGACATGAGACTTTGCTATTTATTTTAATGGGATAGAAGCCTTGACAAACCTTTGTTCCCCTGACCTGCTACAGCTGAGAATTTGTTACAATTGTATCCAGTGTAGATACATCCGCAGCACCAATCTCTGTCCTTAGAGTTAGATACCTTTTACCTGTATCCATTAGGTAATGCGGGATTGTGTAGATTGGATACGTTGGATACAGATGTGTTCAGGAAGTAGAGCTCATGAAATAGTTGAGACCCCAGGACTCGGTATTATGGAGCGATGAGACCCCAGGACTCGGTATTATGGAGCGATGAGACCCCAGGACTCGGTATTATGGAGCGATGAGACCCCAGGACTCGGTATTATGGAGCGATAAGACCCCAGGACCTGGTATTATGAAGCGATGAGACCCCAGGACTCGGTATTATGGAGCGATAAGACCCCAGGACTCGGTATTATGGAGCGATGAGACCCCAGGACTCGGTATTATGGAGCGATGAGACCCCAGGACCTGGTATTATGGAGCGATGAGACCCCAGGACCTGGTATTATGGAGCGATGAGACCCCAGGACTCGGTATTATGGAGCGATGAGACCCCAGGACTCGGTATTATGGAGCGATGAGACCCCAGGACCTGGTATTATGGAGCGATGAGACCCCAGGACCTGGTATTATGGAGCGATAAGACCCCAGGACCTTTAGTATTATGGAGCGATGAGACCCCAGGACTCGGTATTATGGAGCGATGAGACCCCAGGACTCGGTATTATGGAGCGATGAGACCCCAGGACCTGGTATTATGGAGCGATGAGACCCCAGGACCTGGTATTATGGAGCGATAAGACCCCAGGACTCGGTATTATGGAGCGATGAGACCCCAGGACTTGGTATTATGGAGCGATGAGACCCCAGGACTCGGTATTATGGAGCGATGAGACCCCAGGACCTGGTATTATGGAGCGATAAGACCCCAGGACCTCTAGTATTATGGAGCGATGAGACCCCAGGACTCGGTATTATGGAGCGATGAGACCCCAGGACTCGGTATTATGGAGCGATGAGACCCCAGGACCTGGTATTATGGAGCGATGAGACCCCAGGACCTGGTATTATGGAGCGATGAGACCCCAGGACCTGGTATTATGGAGCGATAAGACCCCAGGACCTCTAGTATTATGGAGCGATGAGACCCCAGGACTCGGTATTATGGAGCGATGAGACCCCAGGACTCGGTATTATGGAGCGATGAGACCCCAGGACCTGGTATTATGGAGCGATGAGACCCCAGGACCTGGTATTATGAAGCGATGAGACCCCAGGACCTGGTATTATGGAGCGATAAGACCCCAGGACTCGGTATTATGGAGCGATGAGACCCCAGGACTTGGTATTATGGAGCGATGAGACCCCAGGACTCGGTATTATGGAGCGATGAGACCCCAGGACTCGGTATTATGGAGTGATGAGACCCCAGGACCTGGTATTATGGAGCGATGAGACCCCAGGACCTGGTATTATGGAGCGATAAGACCCCAGGACTCGGTATTATGGAGCGATGAGACCCCAGGACTCGGTATTATGGAGCGATGAGACCCCAGGACTCGGTATTATGGAGCAATGAGACCCCAGGACCTGGTATTATGGAGCGATAAGACCCCAGGACCTGGTATTATGGAGCGATGAGACCCCAGGACTCGGTATTATGGAGCGATGAGACCCCAGGACTCGGTATTATGGAGCGATGAGACCCCAGGACTCGGTATTATGGAGCGATGAGACCCCAGGACTCGGTATTATGGAGCGATGAGACCCCAGGACTCGGTATTATGGAGCGATGAGACCCCAGGACTCGGTATTATGGAGCGATGAGACCCCAGGACTTGGTATTATGGAGCGATGAGACCCCAGCACGCCGGTTCCCCCCTATCTCGGGAATGTCTCTTACCTCTCTTCTTTCAGGACTGGGGGCACATAGTGAGCGGCCGTCCCCTCGCTGCCACCATTCAGATCCTCGGGAAGGAGAGAACCAGCTGCTGGATGGAAGCAAATTCCATTGTCAATCCCGTAATCATTAACAGTCAGAGATGGGGCGAGAAAATCACACCCCGATGACATCACAGGTGAGGGGGCGGGGCCTGGGCAAGTCCGGGCGCACTGCAAGAATCTCAGGAGGAAGGGACATTCCTTCAGGAAGCCATGCCACCCCCTGTGCCCTCCCTGCCTCACATGGGAGAGGCTTAGATACAGCAGACCGTATCACACATGGGAGAGGCTTAGATACAACAGACCGTATCACACATGAGAGGCTTAGATACAGCAGACTGTATCACACATGAGAGGCTTAGATACAGCAGACCGTATCACACATGAGAGGCTTAGATACAGCAGACCGTATCACACATGAGAGGCTTAGATACAGCAGACAGTATCACACATCAAAGGCTTAGATACACCAGTGGCAGACTGTATCACATATGATAGTATAAAATACAGTATTGAAGAGCACATTCTCGCACATGGCAGGCTTAGATACACCGGCGGCAGGCTGTATCACATATGATAGTAATAATTACAGTATTGAAGTGCACATTCTCGCACATGCTAGGCTTAGATACACCGGCGGCAGGCTGTATCACATATGATAGTAATAATTACAGTATTGAAGCGCACATTCTCGCACATGCTAGGCTTAGATACACCGGCGGCAGGCTGTATCACATATGATAGTAATAATTACAGTATTGAAGTGCACATTCTCGCACATGCTAGGCTTAGATACACCGGCGGCAGGCTGTATCACATATGATAGTAATAATTACAGTATTGAAGCGCACATTCTCGCACATGCTAGGCTTAGATACACCGGCGGCAGGCTGTATCACATATGATAGTAATAATTCCAGTATTGAAGCGCACATTCTCGCACATGCTAGGCTTAGATACACCGGCGGCAGGCTGTATCACATACAATCTTACAGTAAGATGTACATAGTGAAGCAGTCATCCTTGGAATGTTCTTAGGAGTCAGGAGAGAAGTGATTGATGGGCGCTGTGCAATAACATGGCCGCCCTGAGGGGGCTGCTCCCTCTATTTCGCCCCCATCTATTATTCATATAACAGGGAGTGTAGGGGGTGACACCGGGCGCAGGGCAATGGGTATCACCCAACAGTCACTACTGTATCTAAGCCTGTCATGTGTGATACTGTCTGCTGAGGTATCTAATCCTATCATGTATGATACTAGTCGAGCTGTTGTATCTAATCCTGTCATCTGTACAGTTTTGAGGTGTTGTATATAAACTTATCACGTGTGATACTGTTTGAGGTGTTGTATCTAATCCTATGATATTTGATACAGTTTGAGGCGCTGTATCTAATCCTGTCATGTGTGATACAGTTTTGCGCTGCTGTATCTAATCCTGTCATGTGTGATACAGTTTTGCGCTGCTGTATCTAATCCTGTCATGTGTGATACAGTTTTGCGCTGCTGTATCTAATCCTGTCATGTGTGATACAGTTTTGCGCTGCTGTATCTAATCCTGTCATGTGCGGTAGAGTTTTGAGGTGCCATGCTGTATCTAAGCACATTCCTCTCTGGGCTCGTGTCATGTACTGTTCAGCGCCCCGGGGTTCGGATACCGCCCTTAGCTGCAGGTTGCAGGAACTTGCAGGCGGCTCGTGCCGTGCAGGTGTGTGATGTGTAAGATGGCTGCAGCCGGAGAGGCACTACAAGCATCCACAGAACCGGCAGTCACTGGTTCATTATTGTATATACAGGTGGGATGTTCAGGACTCTGGGAAAGCTGGGTGACGAGCTTTCCAGCATTCATAGTTCTATCTGTAGAAAAGAGGATCACCACCTCCACGCTGGTTGTCACCCTCTGGTCTGTCAAACTGCTCAGCTATTACGGTTACATTTGCATTTCAGGACTCTGGAAAAGCTGGATAACAAACCTATAGGGGCTGAATTGGTGCCGACCAGGCAGTCACCCAGCTTTCCCAGGAACAGATGAAACTAACAAGTGACTTACACTGTCTGGCATTGGAAGGGGTTCAATGGCTGCTACATGCACACACATCAGTCGTAGAACCACAAGGGCCAGCATGCCGCTACAGCCTCTATAGTGAAACGTAAAGTACAACCTAACAGACATGGACAGACATGTAGAATTATAGGAACTACAAGTACCAGCATTCCCCGTATACATCAGGATGTGGCACCTACCCAGCCGCCGGGTACTACAAGTACCAGCACTTACTATGCTCTCACAAGGCATTGTGGGGCTTGTAGTTCCAAATCAGCTGATAGTAGTTACATAAGCTATAACCCTGCCCCAGTATATGGCGGCCCCTCCCATACTATATGCTCTGTATCCCCCATCCCCTTATACCCTGCTGTCCCACCTTATGGCCTCCTGTGCAGGGCGAGCAGTGTCCAGAGCCGGACAGTCCCTATAGAGAGTGCTGAGGACAATCCCTCCCTTCCTGGACGCCTCCCTGACTGTATCACTAGGAATGTGGGAGGCCGGACCATCTGCACACAGTGACTGATCCACAGTAACTACTGCAGGTAGACGCACCCCCTGCCTCACCTGAGCTGCAGCCCATTCAGGACTGTGAGGTCCCAGGATCTACAACATTCAGGACTGTGAGGTCCCAGGATCTACAACATACAGGACTGTGTCACTATAGACCCATGACATTATATATCTTCTACTGATCCTGAGTTACATCCTATATTATACTCCAGAGCTGCACTCACTATTCTGCTGGTGGGGTCACTATGTACATACATTACATTACTGATCCTGTATTTCTTTTATTAAAATTTTAAACATAACAATAAATAAATACAGAAATAACACACCATATCTGACCAGAACAAAACAATAGAAAAATGAAACCATAACATAAAGCAGCGGTCCATCCCCACACTCATTCCTCCACACAGACAACCCATATACCTATATACAATATATACACCCATATACCTATATACAATATATACACAATATAAACTATTTAGCTAAACATATTAATAAACTATATACACTACTATATACAAACCTATATATATACTACTATATACTATACACCTATACACACACCTATATACACTACTATATACTATACACCTATATAAATAACTAAATGTGAACCCCCTGGCCCAGTTGCATTGTGCACAACCTAATACCACAGACATAATTCTACTCAACCCAACACCAACTAAACAAGACATAATTACACAAATAAACTAAAACTAAACAAGACACAATGTAAAATAAAAACCTACAACTAAACAATACATATAATATATATTTTTTTTTTTTTTGGCCCTGAGCTGGTCCCGCATCCCATGCCCCCAGTACATGATCACGATGATCATGATCATGATCATGAACCAGCCCAAGATTTTATATATATGTAAAAGTCCCAACAAAGTCCCACAGAAGCCCCCTCCCCCCTTTTACCCACCACCCAACCTATCACTAAACCCGAACCCCAGGTGCAAACAAAACATATATAATATATACAGTATATACAATTTATACAAACATACAAAGACAATCACAATACAAAAATATATATAACTTACTAAACCCAACAATAATGAGACTTCTCAGCCCCACACACAGCCCGAAAGCCCAAGATCAGCGCCTGCAAGCCCCATACTCCAGTATCTCTACAGCAC
Organism: Dendropsophus ebraccatus; assembly: GCF_027789765.1. Lineage (NCBI taxonomy): Eukaryota > Metazoa > Chordata > Amphibia > Anura > Hylidae > Dendropsophus > Dendropsophus ebraccatus. The sequence goes on from NC_091467.1 coordinate 6,973,123, forward strand.
AAAACAAAAGACTAAGGTGTTAGCATCAGCCCGCCACCAGGAGAGGAGACGCAGGCTAAGGAACCTTATAGGCAAAGCCCCTCCAAAGACAAGAGCCCCTACCAGCCCCCAGCCTCTCGTACTCCAGAGAGCGCACCTTCACCAGGTCACCGAGTGTGTCCCTAAACTCTACTCGCTGGGGATGGAAGGGAGATGTGTGATGTTGGAGCACCCTCTAGTGGACAACAGGAGCATTACATCTAAAAACAAACATTCAAGTAGGGATCTGCAGGGACTGATATACAGATATAACCGCCACAGAGCATTGGCTGTAATATACTACAGAGATGGAAAGGAGGGTAATCATACACATATAGGGAAAGTACAGGATATGTATTGTATTTACAGTGACTCCACCAGCAGAATAGTGAGTGCAGCTCTGGAGTATAATACAAGGTGTAACTCAGGATCAGTAATGTAATGTATATACACAGTGACCCCACCAGCAGAATAGTGAGTGCAGCTCTGGAGTATAATGCAGGATGTGTGTCAGGATCAGTACATAGAAGATGATATCATTACAGCCGCCGCCCTGGGATGTTGATGAGAACCATACTGAGGACTGTGTAATGAGTGAGATATGTGAGAGTCTATGGGGAATGATCTGCTCGTGACTCATACAGGGAGTGTATATCTCTAGCTGGGGATCGGGGCGTATATCATACAGGGAGTGTATATCTCTAGCTGGGGATCGGGGCGTATATCATACAGGGAGTGTATATCTCTAGCTGGGGATCAGAGCGTATATATCATACAGGGAGTGTATATCTCTAGCTGGGGATCGGAGCGTATATATCATACAGGGAGTGTATATCTCTAGCTGGGGATAGGAGCGTATATTATACAGGGAGTGTATATCTCTAGCTGAGGATCGGGGCGTATATTTCTACCTGGGGATCAGAGCGTATATCATACAGGGAGTGTATATCTCTAGCTGGGGATAGGAGCGTATATCATACAGGGAGTGTATATCTCCAGCTGGGGATCAGAGCGTATATATCATACAGGGAGTGTATATCTCTAGCTGGGGATCGGGGCGTATATCATACAGGGAGTGTATATCTCTAGCTGGGGATCGGGGCGTATATCATACAGGGAGTGTATATCTCTAGCTGGGGATCGGGGTGTATATCATACAGGGAGTGTATATCTCTAGCTGGGGATCAGAGCGTATATATCATACAGGGAGTGTATATCTCTAGCTGGGGATCGGAGCGTATATATCATACAGGGAGTGTATATCTCTAGCTGGGGATCGGGGCGTATATCATACAGGGAGTGTATATCTCTAGCTGGGGATCGGGGCGTATATCATACAGGGAGTGTATATCTCCAGCTGGGGATCGGGACGGCTGATCAGATCCAAGATGTCTCCATAAAGAGGATTCTGTACATGGAGATGGCTGACAGCTTTATAACTGTATATGAAGCACTCATCCCCAAGATGGCACAGAGCAATGTATAGTGCCCGCTCCGCTCCATCATAGTGCCCGCTCAGCTCCATCATAGTGCCCGCTCTGCTCCATCATAGTGTCTGCTCTGCTCCATCATAGTGCCCGCTCCGCTCCATCATAGTGCCTGCTCCGCTCCATCATAGTGCCCGCTCAGCTCCATCATAGTGCCCGCTCTGCTCCATCATAGTGTCTGCTCCGCTCCATTATAGTGCCAGCTCTGCTCCATCACACATAGGATGATCACACCCAGCTAGAATCCTGGATTCTCTGAGGCTCAAACATCAGCTCAATAGTCTACAACTATCTTAGCCAAGTACGAGGCACAACATGGCGGAGCCGGGGTCATTCATAAGCTCCCCTACCCCTCTGATCACTGTGCTGGAGTCATTGTGCAGTGTCCCAGAACATGCAGACTACTACTCCTATTATGGCCATTTCTATTGCTGTGTCAATGCCTGTTCTGGTAAGTGTTTGCACTGCAACTGCTGCTGGTTTTCCCCTAGTATTCTCTGGTAATGTGCATTTTCATGTGTATTCTCATGTATTCCTGTGTATTATTACAGTGTACAGTGGTATGCAAGGCTGTTGATCACGTGACCTGTAACCATGGTTCCTCCAATGGCAGACTAGTTCTGGCCAGGAGCAACCATGTGACCTCCCACTTCCTCCTAACAAGTTAGTCTTCCCCCTGCTTCCAAGCAAGGAGGATGTGTGTCGTCCCTCTCCTGCCTCAGAGGAGTTGGGCTTCTTCTCTTCACCATAAGAAGAGTGACTAAGTCTGCTGCTATATACCAGTCTTCGGCTGTATCTGCCTGCTCAAGTGACCGGATTCTTCTCTCTCATCTGGGTGTCATTCCGTTATCTCTCCTCATCGCTGCAAGGATTCACAGCAAGTATTATTCTCAAGCTAATCCACCCAGCACCGCTATTTCTCTCATACTCCTACTCCCATCATCCGGCACGTATTCTCACAGCCTATGCAGCACCACTCCTGCTTTATTTGTCAAAGCCTGCTATATACCCGGTTGCATCCGGACAGAACTGTTGCTACTAGTTACCTCATCTATAATAAAACCGCTGTTACTGAACCCTGGCATTGGTGTCCACTAACTGGTGCCCTGACTAAGTGCAGCGAAGAATCGCATGCCCATCATCACCCGCAGATTCCTCAGACCGGCCCTACAGCTGTGCTGCCCTCAGGCCTATACCGTGACAAGTATAACCCCTGCAGCTGCCCCGGTCATTGCCCGCTCATAACACCAGCGCTGCGGAAGTGGCCCCCAAGGGGCCAGGGCATCGCATTTTTGGCGTCACGAACAGGATACAGACTGTGTTGTGCCAACTGTCAGTGTCCCCAGAACTGTACTGCTACCCCTCATCATCCTCAGAGACTCTGCTATTGCCGCGCTGCGGCCTGCTAAGGGGTCAAGTCAGCTTGTGACGCACTGTCTTCGCGCGCGCGCACGCTCCACTCAAGCTCCGCCCCGGCCCTGCAGTATCCAAGCCTCTGTTGCAGGAGGGAAGGAGATTGTGCCCGGACCGCCGGAAGTGTTGGTGCTGACTTCCGCCCTATCCCTCTCCGGTCCCGGACACCCTGCCTATCGGTGCCTGCTGTTCCCGCAAGCTCTCCTCACCTCTGCTCTCTTCCAGACGCCTTACACCAGAACCCCTCATCATGTCCACCGGCCATCACAGTGACTCTGACGGGTCCGGCAGTCCGCCGATGGCCCGGCGAAGACTTCCCGCGGCTCCCGTTGCTATGGCTACCGCAGCGGTCCCGTTCTTCATTGGGCCCAACAATCTTCCCAGTTATAAAGGGGAACCCCACACGTTGGCTGATTTCAAGGAAAAAATTTCCCGCACCCTTGAACTTGTCTCACTCTCTCCCACTCAGCAGGTGCAGTTGCTGCTAGGACAACTTGAGGGTCCCGCTGCAGAGGAGGTGCGGTCGTGGCCAGCTACGGAGAAAGCTAATGTACAACAGATCCTGGCCCGGCTGAGTAAAGAATTTGAGGTACAGTCACCCACGGAGGTCCGCCTTAAGTTTTATGACCGACGACAAAGGCCAGGTGAGACCCTCAGAGACTATGCACTAGCCCTCCAATCTGCCTACCGGGCCCTGAGACAGGTTGATACCATAGCCCCCTCGGCTGTGGAGAGTATGATCACTGACCGCTTCATAGAGGGGGTGGACTCTAGACTCATCCAGAGCCAACTGCGTATGCTAGCTGCCCAAAACCCTACAATGCCTTTCCTGGACTTCAAGACTCTGGCTCTGAGGGTGGTTGGCATTGACAATCCCTGTGCCGGCTGTACTCCAGGTTCAGATTGCCCGGACCCGGTGGGATCTATACCCTCACCTCCAGTGCCCAATATGGTTCCGCCGGTTTCCGCTATACAAGCTGCCCAACAGTCTATCCCGGCTAGCTCACCAGCGATCCCTGCTCTCCTTACGCAAGTGGTTGACTCTCTCTGCCAAGCCCTAAGGGGGCTACAAGGGGCCTATCCAACACCTCCACCACCACAGGACCCCTGCCCTGAGTATGCAGTTCCCGATCGGCCTCCTCCACAGAGACTTAGATCCCCTGAGCGCCCCTATTGCCGCCACTGTAGGCGACATGGACACTACCGCTCCCAATGCTATCAGTTAAACGGGGCTACCCCTGGGTCCGAGGGCCAATACCCAGGAGGTCGAGATCCAGGCCCGCAGGAAGCACAGTGGTTCTCAAGGTTCCTCTCACAATGCCCGCATGTGACTCTCTGGGTGGACGGAGTCCCCCTGGAGGCTCTGGTAGATACAGGTTCCCAGGTTACCACTATCCCGAGGCATGTGTTTGAAGAACATTGGGATCTGAGAACCCTAGGTCCAGTTGAGAAATACCGTCTGAAACTTATTGCTAGTAATGGTCGTCCTATTGTGCAACTAGGTTACTGGGAACCCACTGTCTGCATAGGGAAGCAAGAGCTAGCACGTCAGGGTATCATTGTTACTGAGGCTCAGGGAGATAGTAGGACCGTGGTATTAGGCATGAATATTATCCGTCATGTATTCACTGAAGTGTTGGATGCCTTGAATGCCTCTATGTCTTGTGCTTCTCCCCAGTACAGGCAAGCCGTCCAGAAGACCATTAAAGTGCTCACCGCTCAGCGGAAGTTTGCCAATCCTCGAGGAGAAATCTGCCGTGTCCGCACTAGAGATGCTCGTCCGATCATCATCCCAGCTAACAGTGAGTTCCTCATCTGGTGCAGGGTCCGTCCGGGCCTTAACAATGCTGACTATGTGGCCCTTCTGGATGCTATTGAAATTGAGGGGCAACCTCTTGTCAGGGCCGCTAGAAGCCTGGTGACCGTCTCCAATGGTCAGGTCCCTGTCCGTCTGGTGAACCTTGGAGACTCCCCAGCTGACCTACCCAAGTTCACCACCGTGGCCATGCTATACCAACTCGATCCTGAGGACATCGTCTGTGAGGAGACCATTGCCTATCAGAGATCCATCCGTGGCACTCAAAGGGACTCAAACAGGGCTCTCGCCCCTTGGTGGGACGAGCTCCATATTGGCGATGCCAATACCCCACTTGAATACCTCCACGGCATCCTCAAGGTGGCCAAAAGGTATCACGAGGCCTTCAGCAAACACTCTCTCGATTTCGGAAAGACCAATCTGGTCCAGCATCGGATCAACACTGGGGACCATTTGCCTATCAAAGAGAAACATCGGCCAATCCCCCCTGCCAACTATCAGCAGGTCAAGAAACTGCTCAAGGAGATGAAAGACTCTAACGTTATCCAAGAAAGTCAGAGTCCGTGGGCTGCCCCTATTGTCCTTGTGAAAAAGAAAGACGGTAACATCCGGTTCTGCGTGGATTATAGGAAGATAAACACAATCACCCACAAGGATGCCTATCCTTTGCCCCGGATCGAAGAGTCTATTGCTGCTTTGGGGTCAGCCGCCTACTTCTCCACCTTGGACCTCACCAGTGGGTACTGGCAGGTGCCCATGGCACCCGAAGACCGTGAGAAGACGGCCTTCACCACCCCCATGGGGCTCTTTGAATTCACCAGCATGCCCTTCGGTCTGTGCAACGCCCCCGCTACCTTCCAGCGGTTGATGGAAAGGTGTCTCGGCCATCTCAACTTTCAGAGTGTCCTGCTCTACCTAGATGATGTGATTGTCTATTCACGTACCTACGAAGATCACGTCCATCATCTGGCTGAAGTGTTCCAGGTCCTAATCGATCACGGCCTGAAAATCAAGCCTTCCAAGTGCCACCTTCTCAAACCCCAAGTGAACTATCTGGGGCATGTTGTGAGTGCTGAGGGGATACAACCCGATCCAGAGAAGATCTCGGCTGTGGAACACTGGGATACCCCTAAGACAGTCAAGGAGGTGAGAAGTTTTCTGGGATTTGCCGGCTATTACCGCCGCTTCATTCCCCACTTTGCCCAAGTGGCCGAGCCCCTCAATGAGTTACTCCGGGGTTGCCCTCGAGAAAGCTACAACCGACGGCTCCCCGTCGAGTGGTCCGAACGGCAGGAGATTGCCTTTCAAACCCTGAAACGCCTGTTGACTACGCCTCCTATCCTGGCCTACCCGGACTATAACCTTCCTTTCCGGCTCTACACGGACGCCAGCTTCCAAGGCCTGGGAGCTGTGCTGTCCCAGGTTCAAGATGGCCAAGAGAGAGTTGTAGCTTATGCCAGCCGGAGTCTTCGGGGCGCTGAGAAGAACGACAACAATTATAGCTCCTTCAAGTTGGAGTTACTAGCCCTAGTGTGGGCCGTCACCGAAAAGTTCAAGGACTACCTGGCTGCCACCCCTGTTACCATCTATACGGATAACAACCCGTTGGCGCATCTCAACACTGCTCGGCTGGGCGCCCTGGAACAGCGGTGGGCTTCTCGACTGGCCAATTTCCAGTTTGAAATTAAGTACCGCAGTGGCAAGGCTAATGTCAATGCAGACCTCCTGTCCCGACTACCCAAGGGCGAAGAGGCCCCAGAGGACAGCGATTGGGAAGATGTAGAAATGCCTCCCTTCTACCAAAGGTTCGCTACCCAGAGTGCTATTGATGCAGCTAGGCCTGAAACGCCTTCGCCTCCACCTAGGGCCCCGCAAGACTTGGCCAGGTGGCAGACCATCCAGGAAGAGTCCCGCATCCTGGGGGAGATCTATGACTACCTCTCTACTGGTCGGGTCCCCATGCGGATAAAGAGGCCCTATCCTGATGTCGAGCTAAGGCGACTCTGGAGGCAAAGAAAGAGGCTCTTCCTACAGAAGGGACTGATCCTGCGGAACTCTCTTGACCCGGTCTCCGGGGAGAGGTGCCACCAGATCCTCATTCCCCGACGAGACGCTAAGATGGTGCTAGATGCCTACCATGACCGGTCCGGTCATTTCGGGGTACACAAGACGGAGGCCACTATCCGACAGCGGTTCTACTGGATCGGGATGAGGGCTGACATCGAGAACTGGTGTGCCGAGTGCCCTGCCTGTAATATCTCCAAAGCTGGGGGAAGAGAAGTCAGGGCCCCTTTGCATCCAATCACCTCCCACCGGCCGAATCAGCTAGTCGCCCTGGACCATGTGAAGCTGGCCCCTACAAGATGCGGGTATACCTACGCCCTCACCATGGTCGACCATTACTCCAAGTGGGTAGTCGTGGTACCTGTCAGGGACTTGACCGCCAAGACCACCGCCCTTACTTTTTACAAGGAGTATGTAAAGCACTATGGGTGCCCAGAGTCTCTGCTGACGGACCGGGGACCGGCCTTCGAGTCGCAACTTTTCCAGGAGCTGTGTGCCTACCATGAATGTAAGAAGCTCCGTACCACGGCCTATCACCCTCAAGGGAATGGTCTGTGTGAAAAAGTTAACCAGGTCTTTATCAACATGCTCCGAACGGCTTCAGTGACGAAGAGAGTAGAGCGGCCCCACTTGTTGGATGAACTAGTGGAGATCTATAACAATACCACTCATTGTTCCACTGGCTACTCCCCGTTCTACCTGATGTTCGGCCGCCAAGGCCAACTTCCTCAGGACCGTGCTCTGGGAGTCCAAGCTCCTGACACCTTCAACCCCCTACCTGAAACTGACTGGGTTCGGGAGCATCAGAGGAGAATCCAGGATGCCCGGGAAATTGTTGACCGGAGGATGGGGGAGGCTCAGCAGCGCCAAGAGGATGCCTACAACCTAAGGGCGAATGCCACACCACTACAAGTGGGAGATAAAGTTTGGCTAAAGAAATATCATCGCTCTCACAAACTTGAAAGCCTTTGGGAGCCTGAGCCCTATGTCATCTCTTCTATCCCTTACCCAGAGACTGATGTGTATGAAGTAAAAAAGCCAGGGCTAGCCCCGCAGACGGTGCACCGGAATAGGATAAAACGTTGCACTAAGGAGGACCTACAGGGCCTTACAGCACCGTGTCCGGTACCTGCATCCACACCTCCGGCTCCCCCAGCAGCTCCAGCTAAACCTCTCTCTCTGGAAGAAATGTTCCAAGTTGAACCGTTCCTCATGGCCATAGGCTATCCAGCGGTCCCTGTACACATTCCAGTGGCCCCTCCACTTCCAATTGTGCCTCCAACAACTCCAGCTCTACAACCAGATGCTGGGGGTGATCTTCCACCTGTACCTGCACCAATCACTGTTGAAGAGGATCCTCCGCTGAGACGGTCTGAGCGCTCTACCAGAGGAATTCCTCCACTTCGCTACAGAGACCAGAGCCCTTAAACTGTTTTGTTGTTTAACTGTTTTGTTCCAGTTCCTGCAACGTTTAAGGTTCGTGCCTGGTCCTCCTGACCAAGTTCCCTGTACTAACCAGCCATGAGCTGATGGACACTTACCATTACAAAAAGTTCTCTAGTGCCTGTCCCAGAGCCTTTTACATGGACGATGTCTAATTGCCTAAAAGAGACTCTACCTCACAGAGACACTTAATCCATTCCTTCCTAATGCACTTTCCTGTGATTGTGTGTTCCACACAGGGAATTATTGCACTTATTTCATTATTGCATTTTTTTTTTCTTCTACTATGGCATTTCAGTGTTATCAAAGTCTTTGTATTTCCTCCTCTGAGTAAGCAAAAGGTTACATAGATTGCCTCAGAGTAGAGTGCCTCTTTTGTAAAACAGTATATTTTTTCAGTGTCTAAGACAGATAGCTCCTCCTCTGAGTAAGAGAAGTCAGTTTACAGATACCTCAGAGACAGTCCAGATTATGTAGGAGTGTATTTTCTCATCCAGTCTCAGTATTGTGTATTATTATCATATCTATAGCTGGAAAGATTTAGTTGAGCCAGTTTGTATTCAGATTTCTCTCAGATTTTCATTCAGATTCATGTGAGCCAGTTCTCCTCAAGACCTCGCAGTATTTGTTGTCTTTTGTGTTTCCCTTCCTTTTTGTTTCCAGTATTTGTTCACCTCTGTCTTGTCCCAACACAGTAGTTATCACACATAGTCATGCCTAACCTTCACACTGGTCCATACATATCGCACCTTGGATACCTTTTCGTGTGTTTGGCCTGTGGAGTGCTTGTGTGTGTGATTGAGTGGTATGAAAGGGAGCTCCCCATGTATGTTTGCTTTTATTATTTTGTTCTTTTCTCTTCCAGGTATCCAAGACACTACTCAGACACGCCAAGGTAGTACACAGGTCTTCACAGTTCTCTTTTCCAGTAGGGTAACACATTTAACAGAAAACCTACTGTCTAACTGGCTGGAATATGGAGGGTCACCCGCCAGCAGTTAAGTTGTCCTGGCTTACACGTCAGATGGTTCACGCACTAGCTACCTGGTAGCCAGAGTACGTTAGGCACCCCTAGGTGAAGTCCTGCCACTAGGGTTTCTCATTCTCTCTCTCTTCTCACCTGTGCCTTGGGCGTGGGAAACACACACCTCATCACACTCACTCTCATCATTCATTCCTGTTGTTTGATTGTCCAGTCTATTCATGTTTGCTGCCTTCTAGATTCGCCGAGGTCGGCTCAAATTTGCTAGGGAGGTATGCAGTGTCCCAGAACATGCAGACTACTACTCCTATTATGGCCATTTCTATTGCTGTGTCAATGCCTGTTCTGGTAAGTGTTTGCACTGCAACTGCTGCTGGTTTTCCCCTAGTATTCTCTGGTAATGTGCATTTTCATGTGTATTCTCATGTATTCCTGTGTATTATTACAGTGTACAGTGGTATGCAAGGCTGTTGATCACGTGACCTGTAACCATGGTTCCTCCAATGGCAGACTAGTTCTGGCCAGGAGCAACCATGTGACCTCCCACTTCCTCCTAACAAGTTAGTCTTCCCCCTGCTTCCAAGCAAGGAGGATGTGTGTCGTCCCTCTCCTGCCTCAGAGGAGTTGGGCTTCTTCTCTTCACCATAAGAAGAGTGACTAAGTCTGCTGCTATATACCAGTCTTCGGCTGTATCTGCCTGCTCAAGTGACCGGATTCTTTTCCTCTCATCTGGGTGTCATTCCGTTATCTCTCCTCATCGCTGCAAGGATTCACAGCAAGTATTATTCTCAAGCTAATCCACCCAGCACCGCTATTTCTCTCATACTCCTACTCCCATCATCCGGCACGTATTCTCACAGCCTATGCAGCACCACTCCTGCTTTATTTGTCAAAGCCTGCTATATACCCGGTTGCATCCGGACAGAACTGTTGCTACTAGTTACCTCATCTATAATAAAACCGCTGTTACTGAACCCTGGCATTGGTGTCCACTAACTGGTGCCCTGACTAAGTGCAGCGAAGAATCGCATGCCCATCATCACCCGCAGATTCCTCAGACCGGCCCTACAGCTGTGCTGCCCTCAGGCCTATACCGTGACAAGTATAACCCCTGCAGCTGCCCCGGTCATTGCCCGCTCATAACACCAGCGCTGCGGAAGTGGCCCCCAAGGGGCCAGGGCATCGCAATTGTCCCCGCTGTGCCCCCTCTGATCACTGAGTCATTGTCCCCGCTGTGCCCCCTCTGATCACTGTGCTGGAGTCATTGTCCCCGCTGTGCCCCCTCTGATCACTGAGTCATTGTCCCCGCTGTGCCCCCTCTGATCACTGAGTCATTGTCTCCGCTGTGCCCCCTTTGATCACTGGGATGGAGTCATTGTCTCCGCTGTGCCCCCTTTGATCACTGGGATGGAGTCATTGTCTCCGCTGTGCCCCCTTTGATCACTGGGATGGAGTCATTGTCTCCGCTGTGCCCCCTCTGATCACTGGGATGGAGTCATTGTCTCCGCTGTGCCCCCTCTGATCACTGGGATGGAGTCATTGTCTCCGCTGTGCCCCCTCTGATCACTGGGATGGAGTCATTGTCTCCGCTGTGCCCCCTCTGATCACTGTGATGGAGTCATTGTCCCTGCTGTGCCCCCTCTGATCACTGGGATGTAGTCATTGTCCCCGCTGTGCCCCCTCTGATCACTGTGATCACTGAGTCATTGTCCCCGCTGTGCCCCCTCTGATCACTGTGATGGAGTCATTGTCTCCGCTGTGCCCCCTCTGATCACTGGGATGGAGTCATTGTCTCCGCTGTGCCCCCTCTGATCACTGGGATGGAGTCATTGTCTCCGCTGTGCCCCCTCTGATCACTGGGATGGAGTCATTGTCTCCGCTGTGCCCCCTCTGATCACTGGGATGGAGTCATTGTCTCCGCTGTGCCCCGTCTGATCACTGGGATGGAGTCATTGTCTCCGCTGTGCCCCCTCTGATCACTGGGATGGAGTCATTGTCTCCGCTGTGCCCCCTCTGATCACTGGGATGAAGTCATTGTCTCCGCTGTGCCCCCTCTGATCACTGTGATGGAGTCATTGTCTCCGCTGTGCCCCCTCTGATCACTGTGATGGAGTCATTGTCTCCGCTGTGCCCCCTCTGATCACTGGGATCACTGAGTCATTGTCTCCGCTGTGCCCCCTCTGATCACTGGGATGGAGTCATTGTCTCCGCTGTGCCCCCTCTGATCACTGGGATGGAGTCATTGTCTCCGCTGTGCCCCCTCTGATCACTGGGATGGAGTCATTGTCTCCGCTGTGCCCCCTCTGATCACTGGGATGGAGTCATTGTCTCCGCTGTGCCCCCTCTGATCACTGGGATGGAGTCATTGTCTCCGCTGTGCCCCCTCTGATCACTGGGATGGAGTCATTGTCTCCGCTGTGCCCCCTCTGATCACTGGGATGGAGTCATTGGGCTCCACTGAAGCCACCTAGATGCCATGGTGGCTATTGGCTGTGGCATCTAGGGTTGCCCAGTCCTGATAATGGAGCCGTGCAGATTAGTTATGGCCAGGTAGGTGCTGATGGAGAGCGGAGAGGCAACAGGGACCCCAAAACCCTTATCACATGGACATCCCAGTACTAGTCACATTCTAGTGGATAGTAATAATAATAATATATTTATTTGTATAGCGCCAACAGATTCCGCAGCGCTGTTTTCTATGCATACGGTACAGAGGTACATAATACACAGTTAAATAATAAGAATAAATAAAAATAACATAAAAATACAAAGTATAAGCGAGACCTGCTGGTTGGAGCTTACAGACTAACAACGTGGGTGACACCAGGCAGAAGTGCTTCATTGGTCTATGGTCCGGCCATTGTACATAGGTGGAAATACAGGAGGAGCCAGTAACAACGACAATGTCTGATGCAAGTAAATATATCGAGTGCAGGAACCGTCAGAGATAGAGCGGGGGAAACCGAAGGGGGAACAAGTTTAGGGAATGTTATATGCGAGCCTGAAGAGATGAGTGCTCAGGGTGCGCTTGAAACTGTGAGTATTGGGTATGAGTCTGATGTCTTTGGGTAGGGCGTTCCAGAGAACTGGTGCAGCACGAGAGAAGTCCTGGAGGCGGGAATGAGGTTCTGATTATGGAAGATGGTAAGGTTAGATCATTTGCAGAGCGTAGAGCACAGGAAGGATGATAGGTGTAGATGAGGGAGGAGATGTATGGAGGGCAGAGTTGTGGAGATGAGGGAGGAGATGTATGGGAGGGCAGAGTTGTGGAGATGAGGGAGGAGATGTATGGAGGGGCAGAGTTGTGGAGATGAGGGAGGAGATGTATGGAGGGGCAGAGTTGTGGAGATGAGGGAGGAGATGTATGGAGGGCAGAGTTGTGGAGATGAGGGAGGAGATGTATGGAGGGGCAGAGTTGTGGAGATGAGGGAGGAGATGTATGGAGGGCAGAGTTGTGGAAATGAGGGAGGAGATGTATGGAGGGGCAGAGTTGTGGAAATGAGGGAGGAGATGTATGGAGGGGCAGAGTTGTGGAGATGAGGGAGGAGATGTATGGAGGGCAGAGTTGTGGAGATGAGGGAGGAGATGTATGGGAGGGCAGAGTTGTGGAGATGAGGGAGGAGATGTATGGAGGGGCAGAGTTGTGGAGATGAGGGAGGAGATGTATGGAGGGCAGAGTTGTGGAGATGAGGGAGGAGATGTATGGAGGGTAGAGTTGTGGAGATGAGGAAGGAGATGTATGGAGGGCAGAGTTGTGGAGATGAGGGAGGAGATGTATGGAGGGCAGAGTTGTGGAGATGAGGGAGGAGATGTATGGAGGGTAGAGTTGTGGAGATGAGGGAGGAGATGTATGGAGGGCAGAGTTGTGGAGATGAGGGAGGAGATGTATGGAGGGGCAGAGTTGTGGAGATGAGGGAGGAGATGTATGGAGGGGCAGAGTTGTGGAAATGAGGGAGGAGATGTATGGAGGGGCAGAGTTGTGGAGATGAGGGAGGAGATGTATGGAGGGAGGAGATGTATGGAGGGCAGAGTAGTGGAGATGAGGGAGGAGATGTATGGAGGGAGGAGATGTATGGAGGGCAGAGTAGTGGAGATGAGGGAGGAGATGTATGGAGGGAGGAGATGTATGGAGGGCAGAGTAGTGGAGATGAGGGAGGAGATGTATGGAGGGCAGAGTTGTGGAAATGAGGGAGATGTATGGAGGGCAGAGTTGTGGAGATGAGGGAGGAGATGTATGGAGGGCAGAGTTGTGGAAATGAGGGAGATGTATGGAGGGCAGAGTTGTGAAGATGAGGGAGGAGATGTATGGAGGGCAGAGTTGTGGAGATGAGGCAGGAGATGTATGGAGGGGCAGAGTTGTGGAGATGAGGGAGATGTATGGAGGGCAGAGTTGTGGAGATGAGGGAGGAGATGTATGGAGGGCAGAGTTGTGGAAATGAGGGAGGAGATGTATGGGGGGCAGAGTTGTGGAGATGAGGGAGGAGATGTATGGGGGGGCAGAGTTGTGGAGATGAGGGAGGAGATGTATGGAGGACAGAGTTGTGGAGATGAGGGAGATGTATGGAGGGCAGAGTTGTGGAAATGAGGGAGATGTATGGAGGGCAGAGTTGTGAAGATGAGGGAGGAGATGTATGGAGGGCAGAGTTGTGGAAATGAGGGAGATGTATGGAGGGCAGAGTTGTGAAGATGAGGGAGGAGATGTATGGAGGGCAGAGTTGTGGAGATGAGGCAGGAGATGTATGGAGGGGCAGAGTTGTGGAGATGAGGGAGATGTATGGAGGGCAGAGTTGTGGAGATGAGGGAGGAGATGTATGGAGGGCAGAGTTGTGGAAATGAGGGAGGAGATGTATGGGGGGCAGAGTTGTGGAGATGAGGGAGGAGATGTATGGGGGGCAGAGTTGTGGAGATGAGGGAGGAGATGTATGGAGGGAGGAGATGTATGGAGGGCAGAGTTGTGGAGATGAGGGAGGAGATGTATGGGGGGGCAGAGTTGTGGAGATGAGGGAGGAGATGTATGGGGGGCAGAGTTGTGGAGATGAGGGAGGAGATGTATGGGGGGGCAGAGTTGTGGAGATGAGGGAGGAGATGTATGGGGGGCAGAGTTGTGGAGATGAGGGAGGAGATGTATGGGGGGCAGAGTTGTGGAGATGAGGGAGGAGATGTATGGGGGGGCAGAGTTGTGGAGATGAGGGAGGAGATGTATGGGGGGCAGAGTTGTGGAGAGCTTTATGGGTGAAGGTGAGGAGCTTGAAGTGGATTCTGGATTTAATGGGTAACCAGTGCAGTGAGTGGCACAGAGGGGAGACGTCGGTATATCGGCTGGAGAGGAAGATGAGCCTGGCTGCTGCGTTAAAGGGATTATCCAGCGCTACAAAAACATGGCCACTTTTCCCCCTCTCTTGTCTCCAGTTCAGGTGCGGCTTGCAATTAAGCTCCATTTACTTCAATGGAACTGAGTTTCAAAACCCCACCCAAACTGGAGACAACAGTAGGGGGGAAAGTGGCCATGTTTTTGTAGCGCTGGATAACCCCTTTAAGGATAGACTGGAGAGGGGAGAGCTTAGAGAAAGGAAAACCGATGGCACATTCTGGTGGAGACATCACGTTACTCCATCTATAACAAAGTAACATATAATATTGGAAATACACAAAACTCAATGCAACAGTGTATAGTGACATCCCCTTAATGTATCCTGCCCATGGTGGTCTCCATTGTCCCTGAATCATCCATGTTTTCCCTTCACCTGTCCAGGCTAATTGTTGTTTGGGCCCCTTGCAGTTTCCTGCGTGACCAGAAGAGGGCAGTGTTGTACCATCTGTGTGACCAGCAGCAGAGGGCAGTGTTGTACCATCTGTGTGACCAGCAGGGGGCAGTGTTGTACCATCTGTGTGACCAGCAGAGGGCAGTGTTGTACCATCTGTGTGATAGCAGCAGGGGGCAGTGTTGTACCATCTGTGTGACCAGCAGGGGGCAGTGTTGTACCATCTGTGTGACCAGCAGGGGGCAGTGTTGTACCATCTGTGTGACCAGCAGAGGGCAGTGTTGTACCATCTGTGTGACCAGCAGAGGGCAGTATTGTACCATCTGTGTGATAGCAGCAGAGGGCAGTGTTGTACCATCTCTGTGATAGCAGCAGAGGGCAGTGTTGTACCATCTGTGTGACCAGCAGGGGGCAGTGTTGTACCATCTGTGTGACCAGCAGGGGGCAGTGTTGTACCATCTGTGTGACCAGCAGGGGGCAGTGTTGTATCATCTGTGTGACCAGCAGGGGGCAGTGTTGTACCATCTGTGTGACCAGCAGGGGGCAGTGTTGTACCATCTGTGTGATAGCAGCAGGGGGCAGTGTTGTACCATCTGTGTGATAGCAGCAGGGGGCAGTGTTGTACCATCTGTGTGATAGCAGCAGGGGGCAGTGTTGTACCATCTGTGTGATAGCAGCAGGGGGCAGTGTTGTACCATCTGTGTGACCAGCAGGGGGCAGTGTTGTACCATCTGTGTGACCAGCAGGGGGCAGTGTTGAACCATCTGTGTGATAGCAGCAGGGGGCAGTGTTGTACCATCTGTGTGACCAGCAGGGGGCAGTGTTTTACCATCTGTGTGACCAGCAGAGGGCAGTGTTTTACCATCTGTGTGACCAGCAGATGACAGTGTTTTACCATCTGTGTGACCAGCAGAGGGCAGTGTTTTACCATCTGTGTGACCAGCAGGGGGCAGTGTTGTACCATCTGTGTGATCAGCAGAGGGCAGTGTTGTACCATCTGTTTGACCAGCAGGGGGCAGTGTTGTACCATCTGTGTGACCAGCAGAGGGCAGTGTTGTACCATCTGTGTGACCAGCAGAGGGCAGTGTTGTACCATCTGTGTGACCAGCAGGGGGCAGTGTTGTACCATCTGTGTGACCAGCAGAGGGCAGTGTTTTACCATCTGTGTGATAGCAGCAGGGGGCAGTGTTGTACCATCTGTGTGACCAGCAGGGGGCAGTGTTGTACCATCTGTGTGACCAGCAGAGGGCAGTGTTTTACCATCTGTGTGATAGCAGCAGGGGGCAGTGTTGTACCATCTGTGTGACCAGCAGGGGGCAGTGTTGTACCATCTGTGTGATAGCAGCAGGGGGCAGTGTTGTACCATCTGTGTGACCAGCAGAGGGCAGTGTTTTACCATCTGTGTGACCAGCAGGGGGCAGTGTTGTACCATCTGTGTGACCAGCAGAGGGCAGTGTTTTACCATCTGTGTGACCAGCAGAGGGCAGTGTTTTACCATCTGTGTGATAGCAGCAGGGGGCAGTGTTGTACCATCTGTGTGACCAGCAGGGGGCAGTGTTGTACCATCTGTGTGACCAGCAGGGGGCAGTGTTGTACCATCTGTGTGACCAGCAGGGGGCAGTGTTGTACCATCTGCTTCTTCCCCAGAAAAGTCTGACCAAATCACCTGTCCCACACTACATTAGCTCTTTTTCCAGTATATTCTCCAATCACATCCAAAGCTGCACCCAGCATTCTACAACCTTCCCCTACCACCAGCTCTGTGCTGTATATGGATAATCTATAGGACGTCTTATAATAGAATCTTACTTCCTGCCATAACAATCTGCTCCGTCCCTCTAGTCACTGCCAGAGCTGCATTCTGAATTCTGCTGGCTTCCACTTGCATTGTGACACAGATCTGTTCAGATGGGTTCATGTAACGCACTGGTCCCTGAGCTGTGACTCTCCTGACAGGGCATGCTGGGAGTTGTAGTTGTAGAATTGCTGGAAAGCCACAGCTGCACTCATACCCTGATCCCTGCCATACAGTCCATCACCTGAGATCCCAGCATGCATTAGTCTTACCGAAACACTACATCTCCCAGCATGCAATACACCCTGCACTCTCTTGCTGAAACACTACATCTCCCAGCATGCATTTGGGTTACTTGGCCAGTAGCTTTGTATATGGCCGGTAGTGTCCCCAAAATGGTCGGTGACCTGCCGGGCTGTGATTGGTCTCTTGGGCTCTTGTCACAGTAATCCTGAGTGGCAACTGACCCACCTCGGAAAATAACCCAAGGTGTATAGCGGTTGAGTGTATAGGTGCTGTGTGTGTATTGGTGCTGTGTGTGTATAGGTGCTGTGTGTGTATAGGTGCTGTGTGTGTATAGGTGCTGTGTGTGTATTGGTGCTGTGTGTGTATTGGTGCTGTGTGTGTATAGGTGCTGTGTGTGTATTGGTGCTGTGTGTGTATAGGTGCTGTGTGTGTATAGGTGCTGTGTGTGTATTGGTGCTGTGTGTGTATAGGTGCTGTGTGTGTATTGGTGCTGTGTGTGTATTGGTGCTGTGTGTGTATTGGTGCTGTGTGTGTATAGGTGCTGTGTGTGTATAGGTGCTGTGTGTGTATAGGTGCTGTGTGTGTATTGGTGCTGTGTGTGTATTGGTGCTGTGTGTGTATAGGTGCTGTGTGTGTATTGGTGCTGTGTGTGTATAGGTGCTGTGTGTGTATAGGTGCTGTGTGTGTATTGGTGCTGTGTGTGTATAGGTGCTGTGTGTGTATTGGTGCTGTGTGTGTATTGGTGCTGTGTGTGTATTGGTGCTGTGTGTGTGTATAGGTGCTGTGTGTGTATTGGTGCTGTGTGTGTATAGGTGCTGTGTGTGTATAGGTGCTGTGTGTGTATAGGTGCTGTGTGTGTATAGGTGCTGTGTGTGTATTGGTGCTGTGTGTGTATAGGTGCTGTGTGTGTATAGGTGCTGTGAGTGTATAGGTGCTGTGTGTGTATAGGTGCTGTGTGTGTATAGGTGCTGTGTGTGTATAGGTGCTGTGTGTGTATAGGTGCTGTGTGTGTATAGGTGCTGTGTGTGTATAGGTGCTGTGTGTGTATTGGTGCTGTGTGTGTATTGGTGCTGTGTGTGTATTGGTGCTGTGTGTGTATTGGTGCTGTGTGTGTATAGGTGCTGTGTGTGTATAGGTGCTGTGTGTGTATAGGTGCTGTGTGTGTATTGGTGCTGTGTGTGTATTGGTGCTGTGTGTGTATTGGTGCTGTGTGTGTATAGGTGCTGTGTGTGTATTGGTGCTGTGTGTGTATTGGTGCTGTGTGTGTATAGGTGCTGTGTGTGTATTGGTGCTGTGTGTGTATAGGTGCTGTGTGTGTATAGGTGCTGTGTGTGTATTGGTGCTGTGTGTGTATAGGTGCTGTGTGTGTATAGGTGCTGTGTGTGTATTGGTGCTGTGTGTGTATTGGTGCTGTGTGTGTATTGGTGCTGTGTGTGTATAGGTGCTGTGTGTGTGTATTGGTGCTGTGTGTGTATAGGTGCTGTGTGTGTATAGGTGCTGTGTGTGTATAGGTGCTGTGTGTGTATAGGTGCTGTGTGTGTATTGGTGCTGTGTGTGTATAGGTGCTGTGTGTGTATTGGTGCTGTGTGTGTATAGGTGCTGTGTGTGTATTGGTGCTGTGTGTGTATAGGTGCTGTGTGTGTATAGGTGCTGGTGCAGATAGAAGATGACAGAGTCCCAGTAGTATAAAAATAGAACATCTTTACCGTCAGGTGTCTCAGTATAACAATACACGTTTCACACAATAGATAAATCTTTACACAGACTTTAGTGCTTGACCTTTGAGCATGGAGTAGAAGTTAGACAGGTAGTTGTAGCGGGGCTTGTAGGGTAGAACAGCATAGAGGAGAGGAGTTGGCCAGAGGAGCCCCAACCCAGTGTAGCAATGTCCTCTTCCGGAACCTGAGAGTATCTTAAAAAATTAAGTGTTACTTGTACTTGTGTATAGACTCAGTCTGACCACCTTCTGCCCCCTGGTATTGTAGAACCCGTCCCAGTAGGGTAGTACAAGCCCCAGTTGTGGTCATCTGGATATAGCTAGGCGTCCAAGGTTTCCCAGTTACCTGCACTGCACGATAGGGTACGTAGGCCTTCTTTACAGTAACTTTGTCCTATCCAGGCTAGTTCCTCTTGTTTCAGGATACTGCCCTGCTCCTTTTAGACAAGTTCTCGGCGTGGGTCAGGGTGTTACTTGGTGACCTCTCCCTGTAAGGTGCTTAGCACTGCATAATAGATAAAGTAATAGTTGTGAAGGAACTATTGGTCTCTTGCTGCATCTATAAACTTGTGTGACATGGAGCTAACTAACTCCTCCTACAGGGGGTGAGAGTGTAGAGAGCAGGGATAGGTAGAACAAGAGAAAGCACCTCCTATTGGTCAGCAATAACCACATGGTACAACAGAAACCTGAACCCATAACTTCCTGCTGCTGAACATTAAAGAACATATAGATATAAGAAACACTGACACCTAGTGGCAAAACTTAAAAACAAACCTCATCACCACCTTAACCTGGAGTGAGAATATTGTAACAGGTGCATAGAAAACTAATAGTGGGACACCGCACATTCCACCCTGCACAGATAACACTACATCTCCCAGCATACATTGCACCCTACACTGTGTTACTGCGACACTACATCTCCCAGCATGCAATACACCCTGCACTCTCTTACTGCAACACTACATCTCCCAGCATGCAATACAACCTGCACTCTCTTACTGCAACACTACATCTTCCAGTATGCATTGCACCTTGCACTCTCTTACTGAAACACTACATCTCCCAGCATACTTTGCAGCCGTGCACTCTCTGTGTTTCCGTTGCGGTGGCGGTGTGATGGTTAATGTCTGGGAGTCATCCTCTGGCTGATATCTGGAGGGCAGGGATTGTCTTCATTCATTAAGCCGCATAATGTTCATCTTGTCACCGAGACCGGAAGGAAAGAGACCGAGACGGAGAAAAGCGCAGAAAGCGGCCGACGCCTCTCCGGGGACAGATTGTAATTTTCCGCCTGTCATAAAGTGACACCGCGCAGATTCTAAGCGTCCACGGCCGGTCCGAAATGTAACTGTGATTGTCCCCAGGATGGACGGAGCCACCAAACCAGGACCCCCGGGCACACCAGCAGGGGGCAGCACTGCCCATATATACAGGACAGGAGAAGTGGTACTGTGCACTGTATATATATACACTACCGTTCAAAAGTTTGGGGTCACATTGAAATGTCCTTATTTTTGAAGGAAAAGCGCTGTACTTTTCAATGAAGATAACTTTAAACAAATACAGTCTATACATTGCTAATGTGGTAAATGACTATTCTAGCTGCAAATGTCTGGTGTTTGGTGCAATATCTACATAGGTGTATAGAGGCCCATTTCCAGCAACTATCACTCCAGTCTTCTAATGGTACAATGTGTTTGCTCATTGGCTCAGAAGGCTAATTGATGATTAGAAAACCCTTGTGCAATCATGTTCACACATCTGAAAACAGTCTAGCTCGTTACAGAAGCTACAAAACTGACCTTCCTTTGAGCAGATTGTGTTTCTGGAGCATCACATTTGTGGGGTCAATTAAACGCTCAAAATGGCCAGAAAAAGAGAACTTTCATCTGAAACTCGACAGTCTATTCTTGTCCTTAGAAATGAAGGCTATTCCATGCGAGAAATTGCTAAGAAATTGAAGATTTCCTACAACGGTGTGTACTACTCCCTTCAGAGGACAGCACAAACAGGCTCTAACCAGAGTAGAAAAAGAAGTGGGAGGCCGCGTTGCACAACTAAGCAAGAAGATAAGCACATTAGAGTCTCTAGTGTGAGAAACCGACGCCTCACAGGTCCCCAACTGGCATCTTCATTACATATTACCCGCAAAACACCAGTGTCACCATCTACAGGGAAGAGGCGGCTGCGGGATTTTGGGCTGCAGGGCAGAGTGGCAAAGAAAAAGCCATATCTGAGACTGGCCGATAAAAGAAAAAGATTAAGATGGGCAAAAGAACACCGACATTGGACAGAGGAAGACGGGAAAAAAGTGTTGTGGACGGATGAATCCAAGTTTGAGGTGTTTGGATGACAAAGAAGAACGTTTGTGAGACGCAGAAGAAATGAAAAGATGCTGGAAGAATGCCTGACGCCATCTGTTATACATGGTGGAGGTCATGTGATGGTCTGGGGTTGGTGCTGGTAAGGTGGGAGATTTGTACAGGGTAAAAGGGATTCTGAATAAGGAAGGCCATCACTCTGCACCGCCATGCCATACCCAGTGGGCAGCGCTTGGTTGGAGCCAATTTCATCCTACAACAGGACAATGACCCTAAACACCTCCAAATTGTGCAAGAACTATTTCCAGCAGAAGCAGCAGCTGGTATTCTATCATAGGGAATGGAGTGGCCAGCGCAGTCACCAGATCACCACCCCATTGAGCTGTTGTGGGAGCAGCTGGACCGTATGGTACGCCAGAAGGGCCCATCCAACCAATCCAACTTGTGGGAGCTGCTTCTAGAAGCGTGGGGGGCAATTTCTCCAGCTTACCTCAACAGATTAACAGCTAGAATGCCAAAGGTGTGCAATGCTGGAATTGCTGCAAAAGGAGGATTCTGGGACGGAAGCAAAGTGTGATGGAAGAACAATGTTATTTCCCATACAAATCATTATTTCTAACCTTGTCAATGTCTTGTCTCTATTTTCTATTCATTTCACAACGTCTGGTGGTGAATAAGTGTGACTTTTCATGGAAAACACAAAATTGTTTCGGTGACCCCATACTTTTGAACGGTAGTGTATATATATATATATATATATATATATATATATATATAGTTCAGGGAAGAAACAGAGTGCTGCACCTCACACCTATGGCTGATACTAGTGCCCCTAGGCTAAATAAAAAACACATCAGAATTCTGTATGTGAATTGATCAAGCCATACTGCCCCATGTACCTCGTGCCGGTATCTGATACACATGGGTCCCTACACTAATTCCACACCGTGCCAGTCAGTGGCCACCAACCCCGCAGGCGTGCACAGTCAGGGAACGGGGGCCATGGGACGGCCCTGCGACCCCCATGTCACAGGACCAGACCCAAAAACACCACACCAGAACCCGGCCAGCACCACCGGCGGAGAAGGTCGCCCCCAAGCAGCACAAGTCTGGATAAGGTATTGCGCTCACCTTCTGCAGCAAACAGAATGGGAAAAAAAACAGGAGGGATTAAAACCATGTGCACTCAGGTGTCTCCTGCTAATTGTGGTCATGTGGGTCTCACCAGGAGGAGTGCAAAACACGGAGAAAAGAGAGAAACAAAATGCGCAAAACCGGTCTGGTCCTGTGGCATGGGGGTCTCAGGGCCGTCCCATGGCCCCCGTTCCCTGACTG
Organism: Dendropsophus ebraccatus; assembly: GCF_027789765.1. Taxonomy (NCBI): domain Eukaryota; kingdom Metazoa; phylum Chordata; class Amphibia; order Anura; family Hylidae; genus Dendropsophus; species Dendropsophus ebraccatus. The sequence goes on from NC_091467.1 coordinate 6,995,528, forward strand.
TGCACGCCTGCGGGGTTGGTGGCCACTGACTGGCACGGTGTGGACTTAGTGTAGGGACCCATGTGTATCAGATACCGGCACGAGGTACATGGGGCAGTATGGCTTGATCAATTCATACACAAAATTCTGATGTGTTTTTTATTTAGCCTAGCGGCACTAGTATCAGCCATAGGTGTGAGGTGCAGCACTCTGTTTCTTCCCTGAACCGTATATATATATATATATACACACACCGAGGATTACACCCAGCATACAGGACAGGAGAAGTGGCACACAGCAGTGACATAGATTGGCGGTGATGGTGCCCCCTCCTCTGGCTGTTGTGTCTGGCACATGCTGGGCAGGAGTCAGGTGTAACCCAGCAGGGCATTGTGTGCAGACACTGGCAGCCTGGGGCACAGAGCAGCACTCAGGCCGCCACGTCTGGCGCATTGTCACTCACCCCAATCCTGTGACCTTTACAGATACAGCACCGTGTATACACCAGCCCTGCTGTGTACCGCTGACCTGTGTATCTGAGCCTCCTATGTGTCATACTGTCTGCTTATGGGTGGGTTCATACTGAGGAATTCTTGTGGATAACATCCGCGAAATTCCTCTGTCCGTCCGCGCGCACGGCCGCGCGCCTTTCCTCTAGCTCCATAGACACCATTGTATGGGCCGGCGTATTCCGCTATCCGCCTAAAGAAGTGACATGTCAGTTCTTTCAGTGAATCGCGGAATACGTCGGCCCATAGAATGGTGTATATGGAGTCGGCGGAAAGGCGTGCGGCCGTGCGTGCGGACAGACAGAGGAATTACGCGGATGTTATCCACAAGAATTCCTCAGTATAATCCCACCCTATCCCTGGATCTTGTTGTCTGCTGAGCTAATGTATAATGTATAATGTATAGTGTGTGATACTGTCTAAGGTTAGGTTCACCCAATGTATATTTGAGGCTGTATTTGGTCCTCTTGTCAGGTCCTCATAGCAACCAAAACCAGGAGTGGATTGAAAACACAGAAAGGATCTGTTCACACAATGTTGAAATTGAGTGGATGGCTGTCATATAATGGTAAATAACGGCCATTATTTCAATATAACAGCCGTTGTTTTAAAATAACAAAATATTTGCCATTATATGACGGCCATCCACTCAATTACAACATTGTGTGATCATAGCCTTTCTGTGTTTTCAATCCACTCCTTGTTTTGGTTGCTATACAGCCTCAAATATACGTAGTGTGAACATAGCCTAACATTACATGCATCTAAACATTTCAGGAATACTATGGTATAGGTCAGTACTATGTGTGTATATGCTCTGAGACTGAAGCCTGTAGTATGCTGCTCCCACCACCAGGTGTCACTGTAACATGTATCCCATATTGCACGGCTAAAGGAGGAACAGTGAAAGGGTTAAAGCGGCACTATGAGCAGGTTCAGCCCAATGAACCTGCTGATATGCCTCAGAGGATCTGTACCTGATGACAGCAGGGCTGGTAATGACTCCTCTCTTCTCTTCCGCATTTGTAGGATAGTCACTAATTGCCTCTATGCTAATTCAGGGCTTAGGAGCATTTGGAGCGTCACCTAGCCCAGAGCATCAGCTCGGCCCGCCCAGCCCGCCCTCTTCCTGTTCCTCAACCCCTCCTGTGCTGCCCAGCCCTGCTCCCTCCCGGTGCCTCAACCCCTCCTGTACAGCCCAGCCCGCCCCCTCCCCATGCCGCAAACCCTCCCCGTGCCGCAACCCCTCCCGTGCTGCCCAGCCCGCCCCCTCCCTGTGCCGCAACCCCTCCCGTGCTGCCCAGCCTGCCCCCTCCCTCTGCCGCAACCCCTCCCGTGCTGCCCAGCCTGCCCCCTCCCTCTGCCGCAACCCCTCCCGTGCTGCCCAGCACACCCCTCCCTGTGCCACAACCCCTCCCCGTGCCACAACCCCTCCCGTGCTGCCCAGCACCCCCCTCCCATGTCGCTTACTAGGAGCCGCTGCTGAGAGTGACGCTTTAACTCTGTACTGTGATAAATGTATGTACTTGTCTATGATTAATGCCACTGTATGGATGTTTTATGATGTACCTTAATGCCTGAGTACCTCAGAGGGTATTAGCCTATCCTAGAGGGTTTCCCTAGTCTTCTGCCCAATTAGATGGCCCCTGAAGTAGGATATATATTGGGGTTGGAGTCAGTTGGGGAGAGTTCTGTCTGTGAGTTCCTGTCAGAGTATGAAGAGAGCGTTTTCTGAGGAGATTCGTCCAGGGCCTGGCATGTCACTTCTTTGGGTGGACAACAGAATCCGCTGTACCATAGAAGTAAACCTATGGGACTGAACGTTAAGCGGTAGCGCAAGCGATGGAATCCGCTGCATGTTATCCGCATGATTCCCTCAGTGTGCAAGGGCCCTTAGTCAGTGGCTAGGTAAGCACTATTAGCCAAAATCTACACTGCAAGCTGCTTGGATTCCTTAGGGGTCACCCCAATGGATAGCTTCTCCCACTATTTGGGCCTATGTTCCTGATCCTGTGTCACTCGGTGCCCATAAGGTAGCATAGGTGGACGTTCATTCCTGTGGACATAGGTACTCCAGCTGAGTACCCTAGGGTCTGGATCGGGCCCCTCGCCTCTCACTACTTTCACCTGCACTACCTACATCAGACCTATACCCATACTACTTACTCCTGCACTACCTACACCTGCACCTACACTACACCTGTACTACCTATACCTGTACTACCTATACCTGCACTAGCCTACACCTACACTACACCTGTACTACCTACACCTGCAAAACCTACACTACACCTATACCCATACTACTTACACCTGCACTACCTACACCTGCACCTACACTACACCTGTACTACCTATACCTGTACTACCTATACCTGCACTAGCCTACACCTACACTACACCTGTACTACCTACACCCGCAAAACCTACACTACACCTATACACATACTACTTACACCTGTACTAGCTATACCTGCACCTACACTTCACCTGTACTACCTATACCTGCACTACCCTACACCTACACCTATATTGCTGTGTACAGAGCTGTGTGTGGTGTATATGTCTGTGTACAGAGCCGTGTGTGGTGTATATGTCTGTGTACAGAGCTGTGTGTAGTGTATATGTCTGTGTACAGAGCTGTGTGTGGTGTATATGTCTGTGTACAGAGCTGTGTGTGGTGTATATGTCTGTGTACAGAGCTGTGTGTGGTGTATATGTCTGTGTACAGAGCTGTGTGTGGTGTATATGTCTGTGTACAGAGCTGTGTGTGGTGTATATTGCTGTGTACAGAGCTGTGTGTAGTGTATATTGCTGTGTACAGAGCTGTGTGTGGTGTATATGTCTGTGTACAGAGCTGTGTGTAGTGTATATTGCTGTGTACAGAGCTGTGTGTGGTGTATATCTTGTATATTGCTGTGTACAGAGCTGTGTGTGGTGTATATGTCTGTGTACAGAGCTGTGTGCGGTGTATATTGCTGTGTGGGGCGTATATGTTGTATATGTCTGTGTACAGAGCTGTGTGTAGTGTATATTGCTGTGTACAGAGCTGTGTGTGGTGTATATGTCTGTGTACAGAGCTGTGTGTAGTGTATATTGCTGTGTACAGAGCTGTGTGTAGTGTATATTGCTGTGTACAGAGCTGTGTGTAGTGTATATTGCTGTGTACTGAGCTGTGTGTGGTGTATATTGCTGTGTACAGAGCTGTGTGTGGTGTATATCTTGTATATTGCTGTGTACAGAGCTGTGTGTGGTGTATATTGCTGTGTGGGGCGTATATGTTGTATATGTCTGTGTACAGAGCTGTGTGTAGTGTATATTGCTGTGTACAGAGCTGTGTGTGGTGTATATGTCTGTGTACAGAGCTGTGTGTAGTGTATATTGCTGTGTACAGAGCTGTGTGTAGTGTATATTGCTGTGTACAGAGCTGTGTGTAGTGTATATTGCTGTGTACAGAGCTGTGTGTAGTGTATATTGCTGTGTACAGAGCTGTGTGTAGTGTATATTGCTGTGTACAGAGCTGTGTGTAGTGTATATTGCTGTGTACAGAGCTGTGTGTGGTGTATATGTCTGTGTACAGAGCTGTGTGTAGTGTATATTGCTGTGTACAGAGCTGTGTGTAGTGTATATTGCTGTGTACAGAGCTGTGTGTAGTGTATATTGCTGTGTACAGAGCTGTGTGTGGTGTATATGTCTGTGTACAGAGCTGTGTGTAGTGTATATTGCTGTGTACAGAGCTGTGTGTGGTGTATATGTCTGTGTACAGAGCTGTGTGTAGTGTATATTGCTGTGTACAGAGCTGTGTGTGGTGTATATGTCTGTGTACAGAGCTGTGTGTAGTGTATATTGCTGTGTACAGAGCTGTGTGTAGTGTATATTGCTGTGTACAGAGCTGTGTGTAGTGTATATTGCTGTGTACAGAGCTGTGTGTGGTGTATATGTCTGTGTACAGAGCTGTGTGTAGTGTATATTGCTGTGTACAGAGCTGTGTGCGGTGTATATTGCTGTGTACAGAGCTGTGTGGGGCGTATATGTTGTATATGTCTGTGTACAGAGCTGTGTGTAGTGTATATGTCTGTGTACAGAGCTGTGTGCGGTGTATATACATACCTCCCAACTTTTGCTGAGAGGAAAGAGGGACAGTCACGGCAATGCACCGCGCCCCTATAGCCACGCCCTCCCCATAACCACGCCCCCATAGCCACACCCTCATATCCACGTCACCTATTACCATTATATAAAAAACAAATATCACCACATCATGACTTATACTCCCCATACCATTACTACATAACATCCACTATATAAAGACCAGTATCTCCCCATACACTGACCCATATGGAGGTAGATACAAATGCTGCACAGGCTCCTTACACCATATACATGATTACAGTACAGCTACAGTCAGTGACTCACAGGGGGCGTCTTCTCTGATCGGAATTGCTCACTTTTTCTCTTCTTCTCCATCTGGTACAGTCCATCATGAAAACCACTCCTGGTAATGCCTCGTCCCTGAAGAATCTGCCAGACAAATATTTTAGGCTTTTTGCTTTTGCACGATCCTCACCATCTATACAAAGTCCCCATCTATATTGCTCTGCACTGTAACAGTGCTCATTGTATGCTACCATGTGGTGTTTAGGCCTAGTATGGACCCTCAAATAGTACTTAGGCCCCTCTGTGCCCTCATATAGTAGATACACCACCTCAGTGCCCCCATATAGTAGATACACCACCTCAGTGCCCCCATATAGTAGATACACCACCTCTGTGCTCTCATATAGTAGATACACCACCTCAGTGCCCCCATATAGTAGATACACCACCTCAGTGCCCCCATATAGTAGATACACCACCTCTGTGCTCTCATATAGTAGATACACCACCTCAGTGCCCCCATATAGTAGATACACCACCTCTGTGCTCTCATATAGTAGAAATACCACCTCTGTGCCCTCATATAGTAGATACACCACCTCTGTGCCCTCATATAGTAGAAATACCACCTCTGTGCCCTCATATAGTAGATACACCACCTCTGTGCTCTCATATAGTAGAAATACCACCTCTGTGCCCTCATATAGTAGAGAAGCCACCTCTGTGCCCTCATATAGTAGAGAAGCCACCTCTGTGCCCTCATAATAGTATATACACCACCTCTGTGCCCTCATATAGTAGATACACCACCTCTGTGCCCTCATATAGTAGATACACCACCTCTGTGCCCTCATATAGTAGAAATACCACCTCTGTGCCCTCATATAGTAGATACACCACCTCTGTGCCCTCATATAGTAGATACACCACCTCTGTGCCCTCATATAGTAGATACACCACCTCTGTGCCCTCATATAGTATATACACCCCCTCTGTGCCCTCATATAGTAGATACACCCCCTCTGTGCCCTCATATAGTAGATACACCCCCTCTGTGCCCTCATATAGTAGATACACCAGGATAAGCACGGGGGCACAGTGCTGGTGGAGATAAGCACAGGGGCACTGAGAGCTGGAGGAGATAAGCACAGGGGGCACTGAGAGCTGGTGGAGATAAGCACAGGGGGCACTGAGAGCTGGTGGAGATAAGCACAGGGGGCACTGAGAGCTGGAGGAGATAAGCACAGGGGGCACAGAGCTGGTGGAGATAAGCACAGGGGGCACAGAGCTGGTGGAGATAAGCACAGGGGCACAGAGCTGGTGGAGATAAGCACAGGGGCACAGAGCTGGTGGAGATAAGCACAGGGGCACAGAGCTGGTGGAGATAAGCACAGGGGCACAGAGCTGGTGGAGATAAGCACAGGGGCACAGAGCTGGTGGAGATAAGCACAGGGGCACAGAGCTGGAGGAGATAAGCACAGGGGCACAGAGCTGGTGGAGATAAGCACAGGGGCACAGAGCTGGTGGAGATAAGCACAGGGGCACAGAGCTGGTGGAGATAAGCACAGGGGCACAGAGCTGGTGGAGATAAGCACAGGGGCACAGAGCTGGTGGAGATAAGCACAGGGGCACAGAGCTGGTGGAGATAAGCACAGGGGCACAGAGCTGGTGGAGATAAGCACAGGGGCACTGAGAGCTGGTGGAGATAAGCACAGGGGCACAGAGCTGGTGAAGATAAGCACAGGGGGCACAGAGCTGGTGGAGATAAGCACAGGGGCACTGAGAGCTGGTGGAGATAAGAACAGGGGCACAGAGCTGGTGGAGATAAGCACAGGGGGCACAGAGAGCTGGTGGAGATAAGCACAGGGGCACTGAGAGCTGGTGGAGATAAGCACAGGGGCACAGAGCTGGTGGAGATAAGCACAGGGGGCACAGAGAGCTGGTGGAGATAAGCACAGGGGCACAGAGCTGGTGGAGATAAGCACGGGACACACGGGGGCTGTACCGGGACAGCGGGACGTGACCCCAAAATCGGGACCGTCCCGCTGAATCCGGGACAGTTTGGAGGTATGGTATAAGTTGTATATTGCTGAGTACAGAGCTGTGTGCTGTGTATATGTCTGGATTTATATGTTTCATATACTATGTATTTGTGCTCTAGTATAGTTCCTATCAATACCAATATGGGGTAGAGAAGGTTTTCTGATCCCTTTTTATTTGATGATTTGTATATGAGGGTCACAGGGGCCTTTCTATTATATGAGGACATAGAGGGAAGCTGGCTCTAAATACTATAAGGGGCATAACGTGGGCGCTGTAACAGCGTGGGGCAATATAGATGGGGAGGTTGTATAGAGGTGATGATGGTGCTGGAGCTGTATAGAGGTGATGATGGTGCTGGAGCTGTATAGAGGTGATGATGGTGCTGGAGCTGAGAGCCTATAATGTTTGTCTGGTAGACGCTGCATAGATGATGCATAGACGACCCCGTACGGTAAGTGGGCCTGTGTGCTTTGAAATGCCAGGGCCGATTTTCAGTCCCAGTCCGGCCCTGGCCCCACTACACCTGTTCTATTTTAGAAGCCATGTGTCAGTATATCCACGGGTAGGCGCACACCACTCCTGACCACCGTGCCAAGTACATAGTGTGTACACCACCATCTCACCCAGCTACCGCAGAGCCACCATGAGCTGCTGTATCTAAGCCTAGGACTAGTGATACTGTACGGCTGGGTTCACGCTGCGTTTTTTCAGTTTTTAAATTGTTATATTTAATGCACACAAAAATGTTTTTGTGAACGCTGAAAAAAATCTTTTTTTTTTAAATAATGGAAGTCACAGGCGGGCATCCAAATGGACGGCACACAATTGCATCAGTTTATTTCCATGAAATGGATTGCGGAGATGCAGAGTGAACTCGGCCTAAGCCTCTCCTGTGTGTTAGGCAGTTTTTATGTCCTCAGCGTTTAGCTGATTGGATCCCCGATGTCAGATGGGAGGAGCCTCAGGGCTCTGTGCAGGAAGCTGTACCCGCTGTCAGTCAGGTAACAGAAGTGGGGTGTACCGTGTATCTAAGATTTGGATGTGATTCAGTAACTATGTGTATGTAAATTCATTGTACACCCCCCAGCCTCCTGTGTTACTGAGGGGCTCCTGGGGGCCCATGGGTATCTGTGTATGTGTGGTGGAGGTCCCCAGTATTAACCCTGTGTATCCTACTAGTTCCTCCCTTTGGTGCCGCTCAGAGATTTTTGTGCATTGATCTGGACACAATGGTATCAGGAGGCTTGAAGTTTATGGGGCTGTGTCTGGGCCAAGAACCCTACATGCTGCCGGGGATCTGTGAGGGTCCCGGACCCCCTGTCTGCCTGTGATCTATGAGGGTCCTGAACCTCCTGCCTGCCGGGGATCTGTGAGGGTCCTGAACCCTCTGCCTGTCTGTGATCTGTGAGGGTCCTGAACCTCCTGCCTGCCGGGGATCTGTAAGGGTCCTGGACCCCCTGCCTGCCGGGGATCTGTGAGGGTCCTGAACCCCCTACCTGCTGGGGATCTGTGAGGGTCCTGAACCTCCTGCCTGCCGGGGATCTGTGAGGGTCCTGAACCCCCTGCCTGCCTGCCAGGGATCTGTGAGGGTCCTGAACCACCTGCCTGCCGGGATCTGTGAGGGTCCTGAACCCCCTGTCTGTCTGTGAGGGTCCTGAACTCCCTGTCTGCCTGTGATCTGTGAGGGTCCTGAACCCCCTGCATGCCGGGGATCTGTGAGAGGCCTGCTGGGGATCTGTGAGGGTCCTGAACACCCTGCCTGCCGGGGATCTGTGAGGGTCCTGAACCCCCTGCCTGCCGGGGATCTGTGAGGGTCCTGAACCCCCTACCTGCCGGGGATCTGTGAGGGTCCTGAACCCCCTGCCTGCCATGGATCTGTGAGGGTCCTGAACCACCTGCCTGCCTGCCAGGGATCTGTGAGGGTCCTGAACCCCCTGTCTGCCTGTGATCTGTGAGGGTCCTGAATCCCCTGCTTGCCGGGAATCTGTGAGGGTCCTGAACCCCCTGTCTGTGATCTGTGAGGGTCCTGAACCCCCTGCCTGCCGGAGATATGTGAGGGTCCTGAACCCCCTGCCTGCCGGGGATCTGTGAGGGTCCTGAACCCCCTGCCTGCCGGGGATCTGTGAGGGTCCTGAACCCCCTGCCTGCCGGGGATCTGTGAGGGTCCTGAATCCCCTGCCTGCCGGGGATCTGTGAGGGTCCTCAACCCCCTGCCTGTGATCTGTAAGGGTCCCGGACCCCCTGCCTGCCGGGGATCAGTGAGGGTCCTTAACCCCCTGCCTGTGATCTGTGAGGGTCCTGAAACCCCTGCCTGCCGGGGATCTGTGAGGGTCCTTAACCCCCTGCCTGTGATCTGTGAGGGTCCTGAACCCCCTGCCTGCCGGGGATCTGTGAGGGTCCTGAACCCCCTGCATGCCGGGGATCTGTGAGGGTCCTGAACCCCCTGCATGCCGGGATCTGTGAGGGTCCTGAACCCCCTGGATGCTGGGGATCTGTGAGGGTCCTGAACCCCCTGCCTGCCGGGGATCTGTGAGGGTTCTGAACCCCCTGCCTGCTGGGGATCTGTGAGGGTCCTGAACCCCCTGCCTGCTGGGGATCTGTGAGGGTCCTGAACCCCCTGGATGCCGGGGATCTGTGAGAGTCCTGAACCTCCTGCCTGCCGGGGATCTGTGAGGGTCCTGAACCCCCTGCCTGCCGGGGATCTGTGAGGGTCCTGAACCCCCTGCCTGCCGGGGATCTGTGAGGGTCCTGAACCTCCTGCCTGCCGGGGATCTGTGAGGGTCCTGAACCCCCTGCCTGCCGGGGATCTGTGAGGGTCATGAACCCCCTGTCTGCCTGTGATCTGTGAGGGTCCTGAACCCCTGTCTGCCTGTGATCTATGAGGGTCCTGAACCCCCTGCCTGCCGGGGATCTGTGAGTGTCCTGAACCCCCTGCCTGCCGGGGATCTGTGAGTGTCCTGAACCCCCTGCCTGCCGGGGATCTGTGAGGGTCCTGAACCCCCTGCCTGCCGGAGATCTGTGAGGGTCCTGAACCCCCTGGATGCTGGGGATCTGTGAGGGTCCTGAACCCCCCGCCTGCCGGGGATCTGTGAGGGTCCTGAACCCCCTGTCTGCCTGTGATCTGTGAGGGTCCTGAACCCCTGTCTGCCTGTGATCTATGAGGGTCCCAGGGATCTTTATAAACTTGGAACCCCCCTGGCTTCTGGGTGTTCTTCATGGGCACTCAGCCCTACTGACCATCAGGTCTTAAACCCCACTAGCCCTGAATCCTACTGGGCACAGGGAATTCTGTAATGGCCCCTAACAGGCCTAGACCTAATCGTCCCCAGTGGGTCTGCAGGGGCCCTAAAAGTTACTGTAGCTCCCAAAGGTCCTGGACCCCCGGCCCTCACTGACGCTGTTACATGTATATAGCCTTTATAGCGCCCCCTATATCACTGGGGGGCCGGGCAGCACAGCTTCCATAAACGCCCCTCCTCTAAGCAGAAGTCGCCGTCAGATTTTCTATTGATTCTTACTAAACTTTGTTTTTCCAAATCAGATATTTGTTCCCTGAATGTCGGGGAGGATGAAGCTTTTCCGCTATTGATCGGTCATTGTGTGCGGCGCTCGGCTTTTTGTGTCTGAGCAGTGTGCTGGAGGATATATATATATTTAGCGTTTTCCTCTCCTGGAAACCTCGCCGCTCGCTGTGCGTAAAGCGCCGACACTTCACTGGGGCCGAGGGAGAAGAGAAGGGCCGTCAGTATCTTCTGTGTTCAAAACCTTTTATTGAACCGACGACTGATGAGAGAAATAAGGCAGAGTCTGCGGACATTAACATTCTGCAACATCGTAGCCACTTCCAGCACTAACTTTTATTTTCACTTAAAGGAGTTATAAAGGATTAGAAAAACATGGCCGCTTTCCTCCAGAAACAGCGCCACCCCTGTGCTCAGTTTGGATGAGGTATTGCAGCTCAGTTCTATTGAAGTGAATGGAGCTGAATTGTAATACCACACACAACCTGAGGACAGGGGGCGCTGTTTTGCAAAAAAGTAGCTTTGATTTTTCTAATCCTGGAGCACTCCCTTAAAGGGGAAGCCTTCTAAAAAAAAGTATTTCTGTATATTAAAGTGACGCCCCCTCTAATCTGGCTGTCACTGAGAGGGTGGGGCTATGCCTCTAGGTCGGTCGGTCTACAGCTCAGATGTGAGCGGAGATATGGGGGTTCCACTGCAGTTAAGCCCCGCCCATACGGAACTGTCCACCAACAATAACATCTATTTTTGAGGGTAGAGACCACCAAGAAATCCTTTATACAGTAAGATATGAAATGTCCACAATATAAGCCTAAAGGACAATCCTTTCCGGTAATTAAAACACATGATTAAGTTATATAACTCTGTAATTTGCTTTAATTACCATTCTGCCCCCTTCCCTATCACCCATTTTTGACCCCCCCGGAGGTATTGAAACGCATAAGTACCTGATCCCTGTGGACCACGGCCGGTGCCATCTTGTGGCAGGAAATCCCACAGCGCCCCTCTTGTGCTCAGGTTGAGTGCGGTATTACAGCCTGGCTACAATACCATGCACACACACAGGACAGGAGGGGCGCTGTTTATGGAAGATGTTTTTCTTGATGGCCGCCTCAGAGCCTCACTAACATCTGGCAGGGAACGAGTTAACAAGAAATAATTGTAGATTATCCATGAACTTGTTGATATGTAACATGGGAGCGTTAACCATCTCCCCGCCCGGAGCGTCGCTCCCATCAGCGCTAACCTTTCTAATGTAAACAGTGTTATAGGGGGCTGGCGGCCAGACGAGCTCCCATCCGCTACAATGTTTGCGCTGGCCGCTCGCTCTCCGTGCAGATTTCCTGAATTTACTCGTCTCCTCCAGTGTTTATTTCCAGAACAAGGAAAAAAAAAAAGACTTTTGAGGAGTTGGGTTTATTGTACAGTAGCTGCGTTGTTTCTGTTGGGCGTTATGGGGGGCTGGGCAGACCCCCGATGTGGTTAGGAGACCCCCTCCACTGGCCACTTCATGCTCTTGCAGAAGTCGCCCTTGAGGTGTCGCGTTCTGCCGTAGCGCTCCAGCTGCAGGGTCGGGACCGTCGACCTCCAGCCGATCAGGCCTTGGGTGGTCTGGGGAAGGGCCGGCGAGGGGTCCACCTAGAGGCAAACACAGAGGGGTATATAAATCACTGAATTGCGCGCATATATATATATATATAATATGTCAGTGAATGACTATGCTATCATGCTATCACCCCAATGGTCTGTATGGGGGCTCTGACCTTTATGTAGTGTTCCATGGGGGTCACCGTCCGAACCTTCATGCGCTCAGGGATTCGGATTTTTTCCGCCATCTCCTTTGCTTTCATCTCGTCTTCTGTTCTTGACTAAAACAAAATGGACGTTATTTTTATGGTGTTGTTGAGGATATAAGGTGTTGCCCACTGGTCTGGGGTCTATATCAGGTAAGGGGTCTGGTCTGGGGTCTGTATAAGTTTAGGCGGTCTAGTCTGGGGTCTGGTCTGGCCCCTATCGGGTCTGTATTAGTCTGGTCTGGGGTCTGTATTAGTGTAGGGGTCTGTATTAGTTTAGGGGTCCGGTCTGAGGTCTGTCTGGGATCTGTACTAGTTTAGGGGGTCTGGTCTGGGGTCTGTATTAGTTTAGGGGTCTGGTCTGGGGTCTGTATTAGTTAGGGGGTCTGGGGTCTGTATTAGTTTAGGAGTCTGGTCTGGGGTCTGTATTAGTTAAGGGGTCTGGTCTGGGGTCTGTATTAGTTTAGGGGTCTGGTCTGGGGGTCTGTTTTAGTTTAGGGTCTGGTCTGGGGTCTGTATTAGTTTAGGGGTCTGGTCTGGGGGTCTGTTTTAGTTTAGGGTCTGGTCTGGGGTCTGTATTAGTTTAGGGTGTGGTCTGAGGTCTGTATTAGTTAAGGGGTCTGGTCTGGGGTCTGTATTAGTTTAGGGTGTGGTCTGAGGTCTGTATTAGTTTAGGGGTCTGGTCTGGGGTCTGTATTAGTTTAGGGTGTGGTCTGAGGTCTGTATTAGTTTAGGGGTCTGGTCTAGGGTCTGTATTAGTTTAGGGGGTCTGGTCTGGGGTCTGTATTAGTTTAGGGTGTGGTCTGAGGTCTGTATTAGTTAAGGGGTCTGGTCTGGGGTCTGTATTAGTTTAGGGGTCTGGTCTGGGGTCTGTATTAGGTTAGGAGTCTGGTCTGGGGTCTGTATTAGTTAAGGGGTGTGTATTAGTTTATAGAGGATCTGGTCTGGGGTCGCTATTAGCTTAGGGGTCTGATCTGGGGTCGCTATTAGCTTAGGGGTCTGGTCTGGGGTCTGTATTAGTTAAGGGGTCTGGTCTGGGGTCAGTATTAGTTAAGGGGTGTATTAGTTTATAGAGGATCTGGTCTGGGGTCGCTATCAGCTTAGGGGTCTGGTCTCGGGTCGTTATTAGCTTAGGGGTCTGGTCTGGGGTCGCTATTAGTTTGTAAAGGGTCTGGTCTGGGGTCGCTGTTAGCTTAGGGGTCTGGTCTGGGGTCGCTATTAGCTTAGGGGTCTGGTCTGGGGTCGCTATTAGCTTAGGGGTCTGGTCTGGGGTCTGTATTAGTTTAGGAGTCTGGTCTGGGGTCTGTATTAGTTAAGGGGTCTGGTCTGGGGTCTGTATTAGTTAAGGGGTGTGTATTAGTTTATAGAGGATCTGGTCTGGGGTCGCTATTAGCTTAGGGGTCTGGTCTGGGGTCGTTATTAGCTTAGGGGTCTGGTCTTGGGTCTGTATATATTTAGGCCTGACACCTAATAAACAGGAGGTGCTCTGATAGTCAGGACTTTTCTCTGATTGGCCATCCTGGGGTTGGGGTGAGGGGGGTTACACTTGTGCGTTTCGCCCTTTGATCAGACATCGTACCCCTTCCCCTAACTGTAGGAAAGCGGACCTGGTGATTGACTCTATAGGTATCAGGGGCAATAGTTACCTCATTGTGGGGTGCGGTGAGGAACCCCCAGCTCTCCGGCCACATCTTGGTGCTTTCTTGCTCCTTTTTCACATGTGTTTTCCTGAACATGCACAAAGCAAAAAGTACAAGTCATAATGTGAATTTTCACAATTTGTTATGTATTTTTTATTTGAGCAGATTTCAGCAGCATGGCGGCTCAGTGGTCAGCGCCAGTAGCGGATTATAATAGGTCAGTTTTGGGCGGTAGCCCGGGCCCTGAGCTCCTGGGGGGCCCATGGCCCCCCAAACAGACTTATACTTTCAGTGGTGTATTATCTCCAGACTACAGTTCTGCCATAATTTGCATAACAATCGCAGCTTTTTACCGCATTTTTGCACAAATCAGGGCAAAACTGCAGCCCGGAGACAATGCAGTAACATTACAGAACATACTGAAGGACCTTATCATGTGACAATGATGTCACCACAGGTCCTTTACAGGCTGCATTATAAAAGGAAAAAGCTAAAGCTAAAGTGCCGCTATAGTTACAGTGGGTTGGGGGCAAGCTTGGTGAACAGCCCGGGGCCCATGGTAAAGTTTATTCGCCCCTGGTCAGCGCTGTCACATTGCAGCTCTGGGTCCTGGGTTCACATCCCACTAGGACTTTATATATTCTCCCTGTTACCTCCACAAATTGCAGATATGTGAATTTTGACTGCAAGACAAGGACCAATCTGATTGGTGACAGGCTATGTACAGCCCTGCGGAATAGGTTGGAGCCATAAGGATTTTTATAAAGAGAAGGGTCTAACTTTTAGGCTCGGTTCACACGTTGTAAGAGTGCGGCTGTATTTGCGGCTGTAATTGTGCGGCGGTATTTTTGGTGGTTCGTGTGTATGCTTGGAAGTATAGGATATACGGCTGCACAGTGCACACTATGTATGAATCTACGGCCCTATCGTAAACGGACCCGTAAAAAATGAACAAGACCATTGTTTGCGGCTGAACATGCGGCCGAGGATTGACAGGCGGTCCGTACGGAGTACTTCAAAAATAGCCGGCAATGATGCCAAATGCCGATGCCTCTAATAGTTAATATATTAAATTAATCAAACACATTTTCTTTGTAATCAAGACACTTTCGTTGATCAATAATTTATTTCTAACGAATCCATCATTTTGCAATTAAATATACTGTTAAAAAAAATAGATATATAAATAAATGTATATTTATCTATATATTTATTTTTTGACAGTATATTGAATTGCACAATGATGGATTCGTTAGAATTAAATTATTGACCAACGAAACTGAATTTATTTAAACGAAAATGTGTTTTCTTAATTAAATATTAATTAGTACAGGAAGCTCTATAAGCCGTTAATTCATATTCCCGGCAATAGAGCTTTCTGTACTAATCATCACTTTACTTTAATGAAAACATCAAATGTTTCTTCTAATTATGTTATCACAATAGCATTATTAGAAGAAACATTTAGAATTATATGTGCGCTCAGCTGATTGGCTGTTCGGCTGAGCGCACATATAATGAGCCGGTCCGCAGCACAGTGACTTCATTGTGCTGCGGACCAGCGAAGAGGACGCATCTGGGTGAGTATAGAGCTCTCCCCACCCCCTCCCCAGCACTACACCCCTCCCAGCAAGGAAGGGGGGTCACTTAACCCCTTCCTTGCTGGGATGGGTGCAGTCTGACATCAGTCTGGCCCCCAAGGGGTTAAGGGGGATGCAATACATCCTCCCTTAACCCCTTGGGGGCCAGACTGTAAGCAGCGATCTGTAAAGATGCTGCATACTGTAAGGAGCACAACACCGCTCACAATGATGGGTGTTGTGCTCCTGTTTGTGTGTTTTTTGTGTGTTTCTCCCTTTTTGTTTTTCAGATATCGGTATCCTGGGGATTACGTCGGATTCCGTGGACTACGTCGATGACCAGCGGTTGTTCTTTGAATTTTTTTTAATAAAATGGTCAATGAGGGGTGTGGGGGTGTTTTTATTTGAATAAAAAAATTTGTAAACTTGTGTCTTGTCTTTATTTCTTTACTTTTTAGACTTAGTAGTGGAAGCCGTCTAATAGACGGAATCCATTACTAAGTCGGGGCCTAGTGTTAGCCGGTATAAAGTGGCTAACACTAACCCCCTATTATTACCCCAGTACCCAATGCCACCAGGGGTACTGGGAAGAGCCAGATGCCAGTGGTCCCGGAGCGTCAATATTGGCGCTCCTGGACCGGGCGGCAACAGGCTGGTAAGATTTAGGCTGGGGAGGGCCTAAACCAATGGCTCTTCCCACCCTGGTGTTACCAGGCTGCTGTCGTTGGTTTTTAACCCGGCTGGTTATAAAAATAGGGGGGACCCTATGCGTGTTTTTTTAATTATTTATTTATTTAAAAAAAAAAACGCATAGGGTCCCCCCTATTTTTATAACCAGCCGGGTTAAAAACCAAACGACAGCAGCCTGGTAACACCAGGGTGGGAAGAGCCATTGTTTTAGGCCCTCCCCAGCCTAAATCTTACCAGCCTGCTGCCGCCCGGTCCAGGAGCGCCAATTTTGACGCTCCGGGACCACTGGCATCCGGCTCTTCCCAGTACCCCTGGTGGCATTGGGTACTGGGGTAATAATAGGGGGTTAGTGTTAGCCATTTTATACCGGCTAACACTAGGCCCCAACTTAGTAATGGATTCCGTCTATTAGACGGCTTCCACTACTAAGTCTATAAAGTAAAGAAATAAAGACAAGATACAAGTTTACAATTTTTTTTATTCAAATAAAAACACCCCCACACCCCTCATTGACCATTTTATTAAAAAAAATTCAAAGAACAACCGCTGGTCATCGACGTAGTCCATGGAATCCGACGTAATCCCCAGGATACCGATATCTGAAAAACAAAAAGGGAGAAACACACAAAAAACACACAAACAGGAGCACAACACCCATCATTGTGAGCGGTGTTGTGCACCTTACAGTATGCAGCATCTTTACAGATCGCTGCTTACAGTCTGGCCCCCAAGGGGTTAAGGGAGGATGTATCGTATCCCCCTTAACCCCCTGGGGGCCAGACTGATGTCAGACTGCACCCATCCCAGCAAGGAAGGGGTTAAGTGACCCCCCCTTCCTTGCTGGGAGGGGTGCAGTGCTGGGGAGGGGGTGGGGAGAGCTCTATACTCACCCAGATGTGTCCTCTTCGCTGGTCCGCAGCACAATGAAGTCACTGTACTGCGGACCGGCTCATTATATGTGCGCTGAGCCGATCAGCCAATCAGCTGAGCGCACATATAATTCTAAATGTTTCTTCTAATAATGCTATTGTCATAACATAATTAGAAGAAACATTTGATGTTTTCATTAAAGTAAAGTGATGATTAGTACAGAATGCTCTATTGCCGGCATATGAATTAACGGCTTATGGAGCTTCCTGTACTAATTAATATTTAATTAAGAAAACACATTTTCGTTTAAATAAATACAGTTTCTTTGTTCAATAATTTAATTCTAACGAATCCATCATTGTGCAATTAAATATACTGTCAAAAAATAAATATATAGATAAATATACATTTATTTATATATATATTTATTTTAACAGTATATTTAATTGCAAAATGATGGAATCGTTTACATTTAATTATTGAACAATAAAAGGGACTTTATTAGACAGAAAATGTGTTTTATTAATTCAATATATTAACCATGAGAGACATCGGCTATAGTGCAGAGGATCGCAAACCCCGGTAATAGCGATTCCTGTAAACTGTTTCCCTGCTTTCCCAGATGCGCCCAGAGGTGTTTGCATCACTTTCTTAACATTTTATTTGTTATTTTTAGTTGAACCAGATTTCCAAGTAAATGACCGTATGTTTTGAGCCGCATGTCTATTTTTTCCCACGGCCGGAGTTTCACCCGCACATTTACAGCCGCATAAAAAATACAGCCGCACAGTTACAGCGTGTGAACCCAGCCTTAGGCTGCAGTCTCTCTCTCACACACACACACACATATATATATATAATGGCTGCGCTGCTGGCGTACATACCCAGAGCAATGGAGTAATACAATCAGATCACCTGGCGGCCTCCAATCCTAACCCTAAATAATTCATGGCTGTAAATCACACAATTCCGTATCCATCTCCTCCTCACCACGTACAGCTGCGCCATATGTGCTCGTACTGTGTACACAGCCCACGTGATATAGATCCTACCTGCTCTATATAATATGTCACCTCCACTATACACACATATTATATACGTATCATACAGGTAATATATACAGATGAGCCACTCTTTGTACAACGCCATGATATATATATAGCTGTGTACAGAGCCCTATCTCCCTGCTGTATGTACACACAGATTATATATGGTTTAAAGGTTCTGTATACAAACATTATATAAAATATATAACCTGTAGCCCATCTGCTATTGCAAAACTACTATTCCCAGCATGCCCTCACAGGAGATGCAGTTTTGCAATAGTGGAGCCACAAGTTAAATAAAGGATATAGATATATGATCACATACAAGGACATCTGTCTATACACAATATGTAAGATACCAGATCATGTCCTGGGCCACGAGGTTGAGGAACGATATATACATATATATATATATATATATATATATATATATATATATATATATATATAAAACCACATGCGCGCACATCTATGTATACACAATATGTAAGATACCAGATCATGTCCTGGGCCACGAGGTTGCTGTGCTTGCCCTGTGCGGGGCCTTTCTGTGGGGCGGCTGCCATGTCTCTGCACACCCAGCTCCCCTGCAGAGTTAGGATGGATGTTTACCTGTATCCAGGTAACCAGGGTGGAGGTGACATCACACAGGAGGGGTGGCAGCTCACAGTATGATAGACAGCAGGCATATACAGGACACACATATCTCATCTGCTGTATTTTCAGGGAATATGTTAGATATATATATATATATATATATAAATATATAAATCACTGAGTTATGAAAACCTTTAAAATTACACTTTTATTTCATTCATTTAAAAAATAAAAAACCTTAGACACACGTGACTCATCACCTCTTGCTACTCTATAACGGCCACCATCCTATTTCTGTATTTTCTGGCCTTTTTGTTCAAAAGATCGCACCATGTAAACAGTATTATAAATATTGCACCAGTCCTTTAATTATTGCAATGCTGATTGCACTATTCCATTGAACCTTCTTAGTCCTATAGTGCAGATATGCTTTTGTAAACAGAAGACTTCTTTAGTGCAATAATATATATAGTAGTAAAGTTTTTACTTTCCTTTTTAGTAGATATAGTCTTTTTCTTGAGAACCCAACGCCGTTTCCATCGCTACTTTTCATCAGGGGTCTTTATTTAGCATATTTGTTCAAGACACTTGCTGTACATGTGCGTACGGCTCTGATGGCAACTCAGTGATTTATATTACAATAGAACAAAACCTAAATTAAGTCATACATTTCAGTGTGATATATATATATATATATATATATATATACACACACACACACACACACACAGTGGTACCTTGGTTTAAGTAACTTTGTTTAAGAGCGTTTTGGTTTAAGAGCTCACAGTTTTTCAAAATTGTGACTTGGTGTAAGAGCATTGCTTTGGTGTAAGAGCTCCCTGTACTGGGTGGGAGAGGGAGTGGGGGAGGGGCATGGTCTACATTGCGGGGTCTACAGCCATGTACTCTGACCCAGGAAGTCTCCCTTACCTTCCAAATCATAGCAGATCCACTTCAGGCTGGGGCTTACATCAGGGGACAGGACTGTGGAGAAAAATTCACTGCCTACTAGATAAATCTATTCCCCAATTATTTATCAAAAAATTCACTGCCTAGGGAAACATAAAACTTAACTCTTATTATTCCTTAAAAATCACCAAAAATACAAATAGTGCATACCTACACCAACCAAAACACAAATGGTATTAAAATACAATTTGCCAGCCACGTCACTGGTCTTACAGATGGCAATGCCAGTAAACAGGTCTTACAGCGTGATTTATTCTGTTGTACCTGAATATTGATAATTACAGGGAACCTATGATGGAGGTCCCTACTTGTATCCACAGGGGAGAGGGACGGAGCACCAAATGACAAGGAATGTGTTGGGCATCTAGGTTGGGCTTGTCTGTTTGCCCCTATACTGCCCCTATAGCCTCCTCTAACCTGCCCTAGGCAGAGTGAACGTCCTGAAAAGGACGGCCCCGCTCCTGGATCCTAACCCTCCTCTCCTGTATTGTCCCTCTGTTAATGACAGCTGACTGTCTCGCTCTGCTGCCCTTATATATCTAGATTGACTAGTGACAGCTATATGTACAAAAAAAAAATATATACACTACCGTTCAAAAGTTTGGGGTCACATTGAAATGTCCTTATTTTTGAAGGAAAACCACTGTACTTTTCAATGAAGATAACTTTAAACTAGTCCTAACTTTAAAGAAATCCCCTCTATACATTGCTAATGTGGTAAATGACTATTCTAGCTGCAAATGTCTGGTTTTTGGTGCAATATCTACATAGGTGTATAGAGGCCCATTTCCAGCAACTATCACTCCAGTCTTCTAATGGTACAATGTGTTTGCTCATTGGCTCAGAAGGCTAATTGATGATTAGAAAACCCTTGTGCAATCATGTTCACACATCTGAAAACAGTCTAGCTCGTTACAGAAGCTACAAAACTGACCTTCCTTTAAGCAGATTGTGTTTCTGGAGCATCACATTTGTGGGGTCAATTAAACGCTCAAAATGGCCAGAAAAAGAGAACTTTCATCTAAAACTCGACAGTCTATTCTTGTCCTTAGAAATGAAGGCTATTCCATGCGAGAAATTGCAAAGATTTCCTACAACGGTGTGTACTACTCCCTTCAGAGGACAGCACAAACAGGCTCTAACCAGAGTAGAAAAAGAAGTGGGAGGCCGCGTTGCACAACTAAGCAAGAAGATAAGCACATTAGAGTCTCTAGTTTGAGAAACAGGCGCCTCACAGGTCCCCAACTGGCATCTTCATTAAATAGTACCCGCAAAACACCAGTGTCACCATCTACAGGGAAGAGGCGGCTGCCGGATTTTGGGCTTCAGGGCAGAGTGGCAAAGAAAAAGCCATATCTGAGACTGGCCAATAAAAGAAAAAGATTAAGCTGGGCAAAAGAACACAGACATTGGACAGAGGAAGACGGGAAAAAAGTGTTGTGGACGGATGAATCCAAGTTTGAGGTGTTTGGATGACAAAGAAGGTTTGTGAGACGCAGAAGAAATGAGAAGATGCTGGAAGAATGCCTGACGCCATCTGTTATACATGGTGGGGGTCATGTGATGGTCTGGGGTTGGTGCTGGTAAGGTGGGAGATTTGTACAGGGTAAAAGGGATTGTGAATAAGGAAGGCCATCACTCTGCACCGCCATGCCATACCCAGTGGGCAGCGCTTGGTTGGAGCCAATTTCATCCTACAACAGGACAATGACCCTAAACACCTCCAAATTGTGCAAGAACTATTTCCAGCAGAAGCAGCAGCTGGTATTCTATCATAGGGAATGGAGTGGCCAGCGCAGTCACCAGATCACCACCCCATTGAGCTGTTGTGGGAGCAGCTGGACCGTATGGTACGCCAGAAGTGCCCATCCAACCAATCCAACTTGTGGGAGCTGCTTCTAGAAGCGTGGGGGGCAATTTCTCCAGCTTACCCCAACAGATTAATAGCTAGAATGCCAAAGGTGTGCAATGCTGGAATTGCTGCAAACGGAGGATTCTGGGACGGAAGCAAAGTGTGATGGAAGAACAATGTTATTTCACATACAAATCATTATTTCTAACCTTGTAAATGTCTTGTCTCTATTTTCTATTCATTTCACAACGTCTGGTGGTGAAGAAGTGTGACTTTTCATGGAAAACACTAAATTGTTTATATAATTGTTTAGGCTATGTTCACACTATGTATCTGTGCGGCTGTATTGCGGGCTGTAAATCATCAGCCGTATTTTTCCGGGTCATGCGTACACTGGAAAGTATACGATATACGGCTGCACAGTGCACATATGTATGAGCCTACGGACCCGTAAAGAATGAACAAGACCATTGTTTGCGGCTGGAAATGTGGCCGTGGATTGACAGGCGGTCCATACGGAGTACTTCAAAAATAGCCGGCAATAATGCCGAATGCCGATGCCTCTAATAGTTAATATATTAAATTAATAAAACACATTTTCGTTGTAATAAAGTCCCTTTCGTTGTTCAATGATTTAATTCTAACGAATCCATCATTGTGCAATTAAATATACTGTTAAAATAAATATATATATCAATAAATGTATATTTATATATATATTTATTTTTTGACAGTATATTTAATTGCACAATGATGGATTCCTTAGAATTAAATTATTGAACAACGAAACTGATTTTATTACAACAAAAATGTGTTTTATTAATTAAATATTAATTAGTACAGGAAGCTCCATTAAGCCGTTAATTCATATTGCCGGCAATAGAGCATTCTGTACTAATCATCACTTTACTTTAATTAAAACATCAAATGTTTCTTCTAATTATGTTATCACAATAGCATTATTAGAGGAAACATTTAGAATTATATGTGCGCTCAGCTGATTGGATTAACGGCTTAATGGAGCTTCCTGTACTAATTAATATATTAATTAATAATTAATAAAACACATTTTTGTTGTAATAAAATCAGTTTCGTTGTTCAATAATTAAATTTAAACAAATCCATCATTGTGCAATTAAATATACTGTCAACAAATAAATATATATATAAATATACATTTATTTATATATATATTTATTTTAACAGTATATTTAATTGCAAAATGATGGATTCGTTTAAATGTAATTATTGAACAACGAAAGGGACTTTATTACAGCGAAAATGTGTTTTATTAATTAAATATATTAACCATGAGAGACATCGGCTATACTGCAGAGGATCGCAAACCCCGGTAATAGCGATTCCTGTAAACTGTTTCCCTGCTTTCCCAGATGCATCCAGAGGTGTTTGCATCACTTTCTAAAGATTTTATTTGTTATTTTTAGTTGAACCAGATTTCCAAGTAAATGACCGTATGTTTTCAGCCGCATGTCTATTTTTTCCCACGGCCGTAGTTTAAGCCGCACATTTCCAGCCGCGTAAAAAATACAGCCGCACAGATACATAGTGTGAACATAGCCTTATATTGTAACTTATATATCACATCTCCAGCTGCTGCTGTGTTATCAGGGTTATACAGTTACTATACATTATACACCACATGCTGCTATACTGTACAGTAACTTATATATCACATATCCAGCTGCTGCTGTGTTATCAGGGTTATACAGTTACTATACATTATATACCACATACTGATTGCTATACTGTACAGTAACTTATATATCACATATCCAGCTGCTGTGTTATCAGGGTTATACAGTTACTATACATTATATACCACATGCTGCTATACTGTACAGTAACTTATATATCACATATCCAGCTGCTGCTGTGTTATCAGGGTTATACAGTTACTATACATTATACACCACATGCTGCTATACTGTACAGTAACTTATATATCACATATCCAGCTGCTGCTGTGTTATCAGGGTTATACAGTTACTATACATTATATACCACATACTGATTGCTATACTGTACAGTAACTTATATATCACATATCCAGCTGCTGTGTTATCAGGGTTATACAGTTACTATACATTATATACCACATACTGATTGCTATACTGTACAGTAACTTATATATCACATATCCAGCTACTGTGTTATCAGGGTTATACAGTTACTATACATTATACACCACATGCTGCTATACTGTACAGTAACTTATATATCACATATCCAGCTGCTGCTGTGTTATTAGGGTTATACAGTTACTATACATTATATACCACTTACTGATTGCTATACTGTACAGTAACTTATATATCACATATCCAGCTGCTGTGTTATCAGGGTTATACAGTTACTATACATTATACACCACATGCTGCTATACTGTACAGTAACTTATATATCACATATCCAGCTGCTGCTGTGTTATCAGGGTTATACAGTTACTATACATTATACACCACATGCTGCTATACTGTACAGTAACTTATATATTACATATCCAGCTGCTGCTGTGTTATCAGGGTTATACAGTTACTATACATTATATACCACATGCTGCTATATTGTACAGTAACTTATATATCACATATCCAGCTGCTGTGTTATCAGGGTTATACAGTTACTATACATTATACTCCACATGCTGATTGCTATACTGTACAGTAACTTATATATCACATATCCAGCTGCTGTGTTATCAGGGTTATACAGTTACTATACATTATACACCACATACTGATTGCTATACTGTACAGCAGCGTTTCCCAACCAGGGTGCCGCGGCACACTGGGGGGCCAGGAGAACCCGTCAGGGGTGCCGTGGGATCCCGGTGGGAAATGTGCGCTGTCCCTTTAAGAATCCCGAGAAGCTTCTCGGGATGCACAGATCACTTTGATATTCCGCCCGCACAGTGAGTGGGCGGAACATTAAAGTGAGCATAATGTAGGAGCAGGAAGTGTCAGCGTCCTGCTCCTACATTAACTCCCATAGGCTGCCGGCACTTAATGCCAGCAGCCTATGGGAGGCCGGGACGTGACCTCTCTGGCAGGCGTGATGATGTGACGTCATAACGCCTGCCGGAGGTCCCGTCCCTGCGGCTCGCAAGATGGAGCCAGCAGAGGAGGAGGAGAGCTTCTGCCTGCAGCCACAGCGCGGATTAGATGAGTAGGATGTTTGTTTTTTTAGGGGCAGAGCAGGGGGCATTATTAGTTCATGGGGGCACCTCTGGGGGCAATTTTAGTTCATGGGGGTCACCTCTGGGGGCATTATTAGTTCATGGGGGCCACCTCTGGGGGCATTATTAGTATATGGGGGCATGTTTGGGGGCATTATTAGTATATGGGGGCACCTCTGGGGGCATTATTAGTATATGGGGGCACCTCTGGGGGCATTATTAGTTCATAGGGGCACCTCTGGGGGCATTATAAGTATATGGGGGCACCTCTGGTGGCATTATTAGCTCATTGGGGAACCTCTGGGGGCATTATTAGTATATGGGGGCACCTCTGGGGGCATTATTAGTTCATGGGAGCACCTCTGAGGGCATTATCAGTTCATGGGGGCACCTCTGGGGGCATTATTAGTTCATGGGGGCACCTCTGGGGGCATTATTAGTTCAAAAGGGGCACCTCTGGGGGCATTAGTTCATAGGGGGCACCTCTGGGGGCATTATTAGCTCATGGGGGCACCTCTGGGGGCATTATTAGTATATGGGGGCACCTCTGGAGGCTTTATTAGCTCATGGGGGCACCTCTGGGGGCATTATTAGCTCATGAGGGAACCTCTGGGGGCATTATTAGCTCATGGGGCACCTCTGGGGGCATTATTAGCTCATGGGGGCACCTCTGGGGGCATTATTAGTATATGAAGGCACCTCTGGGGGCATTATTAGTTCATGGGGGGCACCTCTGGGGGCATTATTAGTTCATGGGGGCACCTCTGGGCTATTATTAGCTCATGGGGCACCTCTGGGGGCATTATTAGTTCATGGGGGGCACCTCTGGGGGCATTATTAGCTCATGGGGGCACCTCTGGGGGCATTATTAGTATATGGGGGCACCTCTGGGGGCATTATTAGTTCATGGGGGCACCTCTGGGGGTATTATTAGCTCATGGGGGCACAGCAGGGGATCCTACATACAGGGGGCATCCCACATTCCTACTCGCTTTACTGCACATTACACCACACAGTGCAGTTACTATGGGAGCCTACAGGAGGGAGGAAGGGAAGGAAGTTGCTAGAAATGTGCGGAGCCTAAATTGTTTGTCTCGCAGGTTCTGAGGGGATGAAACGTATCTGAAAGAAATCATCATGGAGGTCTGGGCCGCATGGAGAGGAAAAGGGAAAGTGACGCCTCAGATCAAAGAAGACGTCACCTGTGAGTCCCTGTATGACACTTTTCTTATTTTGTAGAACATTATTTAGTAGGGGTGCCCAGAGGAATTTTTTTTTTTCAAGGGGTGCCCCGAGGTGGAAAAGGTTGGGAAGCACTGCTGTACAGTAACTTATATATCACATATCCAGCTGCTGTGTTATCAGGGTTATACAGTTACTATACATTATATACCACATGCTGCTATACTGTACAGTAACTTATATATCACATATCCAGCTGCAGTGTTATCAGGGTTATACAGTTACTATACATTATATACCACATGCTGCTATACTGTACAGTAACTTATATATCACATATCCAGCTGCTGCTGTGTTATCAGGGTTATACAGTTACTATACATTATACACCACATGCTGCTATACTGTACAGTAACTTATATATCACATATCCAGCTGCTGTGTTATCAGGGTTATACAGTTACTATACATTATATACCACATGCTGCTATACTGTACAGTAACTTACATATCACATATCCAGCTGCTGTTTTATTTGTTTTACATGTTATTCAGAATAATAAATCATTATATTTGGGGTGTGGAACCAATTGTCTGCATATCAGTGATTTCTTATGGGAAAATTTGCTTTGGTTTAATAGTGGATTTAGATTACAAGCGCCGCCCCGGAACGAATTATGCTCGTAATCCAAGGCACCACTGTATATATATATATATATATAGTGGTACCTTGGTTTAAGAGTAACTTGGTTTAAGAGCGTTTAGCAAGAAGAGCTCACAGTTTTTCAAAAGTGTGACTTGGTTTAAGAGCATTGCTTTGGTTTAAGAGCTCCTGGTATTGGGTGGGAGCGTGAGTGGGGGAGGGGCATGGCCTGCATAGCGGGGTCTGCAGCACAGTACTCTGACCCAGGAAGTCTCTCTCACCTTCCAATTTATAGCAGATCCACTTTAGGCTGGGGCTTGCATCAGGGGACAGGACTGTGGGGGTAATCTCTTTATAGCTTTAACCTTTCTCTCCCCGGACAGAGAGTGCTGCTATACTGTGCCCACATCTGCCCTGCTCATTCCTTCATGCTCCCTGCAGTCTCTATCAGTCCTTGTGTTTCCCATCCTCTCCATTCCTGCTATAATGTGCTTGCACTCACACTCAGCTATACACACTGCTGCTATAATGATTATAAAATGATTTTTGGGGTGTGGAACCAATTGTCTACATTTCAATGATTTCTTATGGGAAAATTTGCTTTGGTATAAGAGTGGATTTGGATTACAAGCACGGTCCCGGAACGAATTATGCTCGTAAACCAAGGCACCACTGTAATATATATATCTTCTAGTTACAGCATAGCTTTCGCCTTTTTCTAAAGCAATGGGAAAACTGAAAGCTGAGCTGTGATTGGTTGCTATGGAGAATGAAGGCTGAGCTGTGATTGGTTGCTATGGAGAATAAAGGTTAAACTATGATTGGTTGCTATAGAGAATACAGGCTGAGCTTTGAATTTGTTGCTATGGAGAATGAAGACTGGGCTGTGATTGCTGTATTAGTTTAGGGATCTATTCTGGGATCTGTACTAGTTTAGGGGGTCTGGTCTGGGGTCTGTATTAGTTTAGGGGTCTGATCTGGGGTCTGTATTAGTTTAGGGGTCTGGTCTGGGGTCTGTATTAGTTTAGGGGTCTGATCTGGGGTCTGTATTAGTTAAGGGGTCTGGTCTGGGGTCTGTATTATTTTAGGGGGTCTGGTCTGGGGTCTGCATTAGTTTAGGGGTCTGATCTGGGGTCTGTATTAGTTAAGGGGGTCTGGTCTGAGGTCTGTATTAGATTAGGGGTCTGGTCTGGGGTCTGTATTAGTTTAGGGGTCTGGTCTGGGGTCTGTATTAGTTTAGGGGTCTGGTCTGGGGTCTGTATTAGTTTAGGGGTCTGGTCTGGGGTCTGTATTAGTTTTGGGGTCTGGTCTGGGGTCTGTATTAGATTAGGGGTCTGGTCTGGGGTCTGTATTAGTTTAGGGGTCTGGTCTGGGGTCTGTATTAGTTTTGGGGTCTGGTCTGGGGTCTGTATTAGTTAGGGGGTCTGGTCTGGGGTCTGTATTAGTTTAGGGGTCTGATCTGGGGTCTGTATTAGTTTTGGGGTCTGGTCTGGGGTCTGTATTAGTTTAGGGGTCTGATCTGGGGTCTGTATTAGTTAAGGGGTCTGGTCTGGGGTCTGTATTATTTTAGGGGGTCTGGTCTGGGGTCTGCATTAGTTTAGGGGTCTGATCTGGGGTCTGTATTAGTTAAGGGGGTCTGGTCTGAGGTCTGTATTAGATTAGGGGTCTGGTCTGGGGTCTGTATTAGTTTTGGGGTCTGGTCTGGGGTCTGTATTAGTTTTGGGGTCTGGTCTGGGGTCTGTATTAGTTTAGGGGTCTGGTCTGGGGCCTGTATTGGTTTAGGGGTCTGTAATAGTTTAGGGGTCTGGTCTGGGGTCAGTATTAGTTTAGGGGTCTGGTCTGGGTCTGTATTAGTTAAGGGGTCTGGTCTGGGGTCTGTATGGGGTCTGGTCTTGGGGAAGGGCTCTTAAACCTTACAAAAGAAACAGACGAAAAACCACAATCGCTGCCTGTGTACTGGGAGATAACAATTGTAATTACCATACGATGAGTAAACACAGAACTCTTCACATGCGGCCGGGGTGGTAACCTATCGGAGATCCAATTACCAATTAGGTAGCAATTAAATTAGTAGCATCTGCAATCACCACAGCGAAAGGTTATCCATTGTCTGCCGGCCGCGTCCAGCTCTCTCCTATTAATCCTGCAAAATCGTTTTTAATATTTCTTAAATTCTGTAATGAGAAAGTGGAAAGTTTCTAATGAAAAAAATATCTCCTGATGAACTCGCCGCATGAGACGAACCTCAAAGAGATTGTCCAGATGTGACAGAATTAATGTCCCTGGATGAGAAGTGATAAAATATTACAAGGGGAACAATACTGTAATATAACTTCTATAATACTGCCCCCTATGTACAAGAATATAACTACTATAATACTGCTCCTATATACAGGGATATAACTACTATAATACTGCTCCTATATACAAGAATATAACTACTATAATACTGCTCCTATATACAAGAATATAACTACTATAATACTGCCCCTATATACAGGAATATAACTACTATAATACTGCTCCTATATACAGGGATATAACTACTATAATACTGCCCCCTATATACAGGAATATAACTACTATAATACTGCTCCTATATACAAGAATATAACTACTATAATACTGCTCCTATATACAGGACTATAACTACTATAATACTGCTCCTATATACAGGAATATAACTACTATAATATTGGTCCTATATACAGGAATATACTACTATAATACTGCTCCTTTATACAAGACTATAACTACTATAATACTGCTCCTACATACAGGAATATAACTCCTATAATACTGCTCCTATATACAGGAATATAACTACTATAATACTGCCCCTATATACAGGAATATAACTACTATAATACTGCTCCTAT
The DNA here is from genome assembly GCF_027789765.1 of Dendropsophus ebraccatus. Taxonomy (NCBI): domain Eukaryota; kingdom Metazoa; phylum Chordata; class Amphibia; order Anura; family Hylidae; genus Dendropsophus; species Dendropsophus ebraccatus. Next base: position 7,024,894 of record NC_091467.1, read on the forward strand.
ATACAGGAATATAACTACTATAATACTGCTCCTATATACAGGAATATACTACTATAATACTGCTCCTATATACAGGGATATAACTACTATAATACTGCCCCTACATACAGGAATATAACTACTATAATACTGCTCCTATATACCGGGATATAAGTACTATAATACTGCTCCTATATACAGGGATATAACTACTATAATACTGCTCCAATGTACATAAATTTATGGTTAATATTTGTTGAAATAAAAGTCTGACATTGGGGAACATACTGTATCTCTGTCTTGATCACCAGTATATCACAATGGCATGGTATGGTAGTATTCTTTCACAGAAGGATATTTGTATTAATCCATTTTTAATAATAATAAAGGTCATGTGACCAGCACCTTCTGCCTAATTGATGTTGTCACCAGAAATGTCTCCTTATTACCTGAGTGCTGTATATTTGGTCACCATGTGGCAGTATTATTTGAGCATTATATTCTGCTATTGTTTGGACCCTTCCTATAGGGGCTGAAGGTCACTTTCACCATCATGTCTGTAGTGTCCTGTTCCCCTTCTCCGGTGTCATAGACACGGGTCAGATAGCACAAGGTGGATCCATAGATGTGGCTGCAGGGGACAGCATCCAGGGGGTCTGAGATTGAAGTGACTATAAGGGTCATAGACAATAAGGAGTTAACGGGGGTAGCTGATCCTAGATACATGTGTAGTGTGATCCCACCCGGCCCCTCCATTATACTGAACAATGTTCTCGCTATAAAAGGAGAAGAAATCATCTGCATTACCCTTAATGGCGGCGGGGGCCGGGAGGGGCTGGGGGTCTGCGGCAGAACAATAATCTGCACAGCCGAAAAGTTTTTGGGATGATTAGAAAATGTGTGTGAAGCTTTAATGTTATGCATAGAGAATGAATGATCAGCGATCCCCGGAGAGCGACAGTCAGCGGAACGCCTTCCCCACCGCATGAAACGCGTTACTACCTCCTAGTGCGTTACATTATAGCTATTCACAGCCACCACTAGGGGGCACTCACTGCGTGTATCTAGGATCTGGTGGTTTTGTGGGGGTTGTGACTATATCTGGTGGTTTTGTGGGGGTTGTGACTATATCTGGTGGTGTTATGGGGGATGTGACTATATCTGGTGGTGTTATGGGGGAGGTGACTATATCTGGTGGTGTTATGGGGAATGTGACTATATCTGGTGGTGTTATGGGCGATGTGACTAGATCTGGTGGTGTTATGGGGGAGGTGACTATATCTGGTTGTGTTATGGGGGAGGTGACTATATCTGGTGGTGTTATGGGGAATGTGACTATATCTGGTGGTGTTATGGGGGACGTGACTATATCTGGTGGTGTTATGGGGGCACTGACTATATCTGGTGGTGGTATGGGGAATGTGACTATATCTGGTGGTGTTATGGGGGATGTGACTATATCTGATGGTGTTATGGGGGATGTGACTATATCTGGTGGTGTTATGGTGAAGATGACTATATCTGGTGGTGTTATGGGGAATGTGACTATATCTGGTGGTGTTATGGTGAAGATGACTATATCTGGTGGTGTTATGGGGGATGTGACTATATCTGATGGTGTTATGGGGGCACTGACTATATCTGGTGGTGTTATGGGGGAGGTGACTATATGTGATGGTGTTATGGGGGATGTGACTATATGTGATGGTGTTATGGGGTCGATGACTATATCTGGTGGTGTTATGGGGGCACTGACTATATCTGATGGTGTTATGGGGGGCACTGACTATATCTGATGGTGTTATGGGGGATGTGACTATATCTGATGGTGTTATGGGGGATGTGACTATATCTGGCGGTGTTATGGGGGAGGTGACTATATCTGGTGGTGTTATGGGGGATGTGACTATCTGATGGTGTTATGGGGGGGTGATTATATCTGATGGTGTTATTGGGGGCACTGACTATATCTGATGGTGTTATGGGGGATGTGACTATATCTGATGGTGTTATGGGGGATGTGACTATATTTGATAGTGTTATGGGGAATGTGACTATATCTGATGGTGTTATGGGGGATGTGACTATATGTGATGGTGTTATGGGGTCGATGACTATATCTGGTGGTGTTATGGGGGATGTGACTATATCTGATGGTGTTATGGGGGATGTGACTATATGTGATGGTGTTATGGGGTCGATGACTATATCTGGTGGTGTTATGGGGGATGTGACTATATCTGATGGTGTTATGGGGGATGTGACTATATGTGATGGTGTTATGGGGTCGATGACTATATCTGGTGGTGTTATGGGGGATGTGACTATATCTGATGGTGTTATGGGGGATGTGACTATATTTGATAGTGTTATGGGGGATGTGACTATATCTGATGGTGTTATGGGGTCACTGACTATATCTGCAGTGATAATCTACCACTGGTGTTTCTTTCTCTCCTGTGCCCCTTTCAAAAAAGCTTTTATCTCTCAGGTTAAGTGGCGGATGAAGTATTAAGTTTTCCCACTAGGTGCCAGTGTTTTGTATCCTTAAATGTGTTGCACAGCTGAAGTAAGTCATGGGTTATTGTTTTATGTGTACCATGTGTTCCATGCTGACCAATAGGAGGTGCCCTTTTCTTCTCTACCTATCATTTCTCTTCTTTCTCCTGCGTACTCTCATCCCCACAACTCACAGGCAGGCATATAGAGGGCCCCTGTAGGAGAAGTTTTACTGGTGGAGAAAGTAAAGTCAGTCTTATCCAGATTCTCAGGGAGGAAGGACACAAAAGCAAACAGTTCCTGCAGAAGCTACGCCCGGGCCTGGCTCATGCCAGGACCCCTGTCAGGGACAACAGTTCAGTGCAGTGGAGTCTAGTCACCAAAGTGAGCAGATGCAGATAGAGACCAACAGTTCTTTCAGCCAAACTATTATATTCACTCTGCAGTGCTAAGCACCAACCAGGGAGAGTAGTCACCAAGTAACACCCTGACCCACGCCAGGAACACATCAGAAAAGTGCAGGGTAGTATCCTGAACAAGATAAGAACTAGCCTCAGTAGGACAAAGCAACCAGTATACAAAGGTCTATGTATCCTACTGCGCAGTGCAGGTAACTGGGACGACTTTGTCACCTAGCTACACCCAGATAACAACGGCTGGGGCTCGTACTACCCTACTGGGATGGGTTCTACGCTACCAGAGAGCAGAAAGCAGTAATACAGTGTCTATGTGTATGAGTATGAGTAACACTTCACTCAAGATATCTCTAAAAGTTCCGGCAGAGTACACAGCTAAACTGGGTTAGGGCTCCTCTGGCAAACTCTTCTCCTCTGCTGTACTCTTCACTCTACAAGCACCGCTACAACTACCTCTCTTACTTCTCTCAATCACCTCCTCCAAACACTAAGTCAAGCACTCAAGTGGGTGTCAAAGATTTATACTGTCTGTAAAACGTCTACTGTGAACTTGCCAAAGCCCTACAGTAAAGTTGTTTTATTTCTATACCAAATGCAAGGGACTCTGTCATTCTCTGTCTGCACTTGGACACATAACACCCTACACCTTGGATTACTGACGGTCCAGGAGGGTCAGGTGCCGTGACAAGAGCCCAAGGGACCCACAACAACCCGGAAGGTTACCGACCATTTGGGGACACTACCGGCCATATACAAAACAGGTACCAACATCACACCTGTGTGCTGGACTAGCACTGGCATCACTACAATCACCATCATTGGACGTACACCACAGAATTGGGGTCACGGGCTATCTCAACTACTGGCCGAGTACCACACACTGACTATATTTGCAGCGATGACCTCATAGGTCACTGACCAAATCTGGTGGTGTTATGGGGGCTGTGACTATGACCTTGGGGGGCACTAACTATATCCGCAGAGATGACCTGGGGGCACTGACTATATCTACAGTGGTGACCTTGGGGGGCACTGACTATATCTGCAGCGCTGACCTCGGGGGGCACTGACTATATCTGCAGCGCTGACCTCGGGGGCACTGACTATATCTGCAGCGCTGACCTCAGGGGGCACTGACTATATCTGCAGGGGGGCACTGATTATATCTGCAGAGGTGACCTCGGGGGGCACTGACTATATCTGCATGGAAGACCTCGGGGGGCACTGACTATACCTGCATGGAAGACCTCGGGGGGCACTGACTATATCTGCATGGAAGACCTCGGGGGCACTGACTATACCTGCAAGGAAGACCTCGGGGGGCACTGACTATATCTGCATGGAAGACCTCGGGGGGCACTGACTATATCTGCATGGAAGACCTCGGGGAGCACTGACTATATCTGCATGGAAGACCTCGGGGGGCACTGACTATACCTGTATGGAAGACCTCGGGGGGCACTGACTATATCTGCATGGAAGACCTCGGGGGGCACTGACTATATCTGCATGGAAGACCTCGGGGGGCACTGACTATACCTGCATGGAAGACCTCGGGGGGCACTGACTATATCTGCAGCACTGACCTCGGGGGGCACTGACTATACCTGCATGGAAGACCTCGGGGGGCACTGACTATATCTGCAGCACTGACCTCGGGGGGCACTGACTATATCTGCAGCACTGACCTCGGGGGGCAATGACTATATCTACAGTGGTGACCTCGGGGGGGGGGGGCACTGACTATATCTGCAGAGGTGACCTCGGGGGGGCACTGACTATATCTGCAGCACTGACCTCGGGGGGCACTGACTATATCTGCAGCACTGACCTCAGGGGGCACTGACTATATCTGCATGGAAGACCTCGGGGGGCACTGACTATACCTGAATGGAAGTCCTCGGGGGGCACTGACTATATCTGCATGGAAGACCTCGGGGGGCACTGACTATATCTGCAGCACTGACCTCGGGGGGCACTGACTATATCTGCATGGAAGACCTCGGGGGGCACTGACTATATCTGCAGCACTGACCTCGGGGGGCACTGACTATATCTGCAGGGATGACCTTTGGGGGCACTGACTATATCTGCAGGGGGGCACTGATTATATCTGCAGTGGTGACCTCGGGGGGGGGGGGGCACTGACTATATCTGCAGGGATGACCTTTGGGGGCACTGACTATATCTGCAGGGGGGCACTGATTATATCTGCAGTGCCGACCTCGGAGGGGCCACTGATTATATCTGCAGGGATGACCTTTTGGGGCACTGATTATATCTGCAGGGGGGCACTGATTATATCTGCAGGGATGACCCCAGGGGGCACTGACTATATCTGCAGGGGGCACTGACTATATCTGCAGTGGTGACCTCGGGGGGAGGGGGGGGGCACTGACTATATCTGCAAGGATGACCCCAGGGGGCAGGTACTGCTGCAGTCACCCCGACTCCCCCCCCCCCCCCCCTCTGTATTGGAGTGTTGTGTGTGTTTCCTGGGCCTGGAGGGGTCACAACGCGCCCCCCGCCCTATCAGACATCTCCAGACAACTTTGTACTTTGTTGTATTGAATCGGCGGCCGGCAGCACAATGGTCTCTCCATAAATGAGTCAATTTCCAGCCGTGAGTGCGCAGATCTATAATCTTCAGGAGAGGAACAATTATTTCACGGGGAAAGTCTAGACGCTTAGAAATCCGCGCTGATGTTTCCTGGTGGAGATAGATCTGTGCCCCCCTTTGTGTCGGCTCTTTAATGATTTAACAGATGGATGCGACACGTGGGGGTCCGCACGATGCCTCTGTCTCATTTTTCCAGTCTGCGGGTTTTTGAGCAGCATTAGGATTCTAGCAAAAGTATTGGATCCCCGGGCGGATGTGCCCGGCTCATACATAATGTCTTATGGAGAGGAAGGGGGGTGAGGATTACAGGGTGAAAGAAGGGACACATCATATGCGCAGTCATAATGCTTCACTTAAAGGGACATTCTATCCGTTTCTGACCCTCTTCCTTCTTTTAAAGCAGCAATGAGGAACCTTCAGACCTCCAGCTGTAGCAAAACTACAATCCCCATCATGCCTGGACACGATATAATAGAGTCATCCAGTAAGCTATAATGGCAGCCACAGAGGTAGTCACCCAGCTGTCCCAGAATCAGACAAACCTAAAAACCAATGATCACTCCTCCAGCATCCTGGCTGCGTAGGTGATAATTGTACTGAAGACTTTACAGAAATAAATTACTGATACAGACTTGTTAGGACAACAAGCGGAAAAGGTGAATACAAGGATATAAGATACAAGATAACAAAGCACATCGACTAGAGAGAGAAAGAGAGCGTGCATTACATATCGACATCTCTCTCTATATATAACCGAATCACCAAAAATCTGTACAAACTTAAATAGACCTGACACATTTATTGCCTATAAAGGCAAATATAACTACTATAATACGGTTCAGGGAAGAAAAAGAGTGCTGCACCTCACACCTATGGCTGATACTAGTACCTCTCGGCTGCATAAAAAACATCAGAATTCTGTATGTGAATTGATCAAGCCATACTGCCCCATGTACCGCGAGCAGGTATCTGATACACATGGGTCCCTACACTAAGTCCTTACTGTGCCAGTCAGCGACCACCACCCCCGCAGGCGTGCACAGTCAGGGAAGGGAGGCCATGGAACAGCCCTGCAACCCCCATGCCACAGGACCAGTCCCAAAAATGCCACACCAAAACCCAGCCAGCACCACCGGCGGAGGAAGCTGCCCCCAAACAGCACAAGTCTGGATAAGGTATTGCACTCACCATAGCTATCAAAGATAGAATGGGACAGACAGGAGGGATTAAAACCATGAGCACTCAGATGTCTCCTGCTAATTGCGGTCATGTGGGTCTCACCAGGAGGAGTGCAAAACACGGAGAAAAGAGAGAAACAAAATACGGTTCAGGGAAGAAAAAGAGTGCTGCACCTCACACCTATGGCTGATACTAGTACCTCTCGGCTGCATAAAAAACATCAGAATTCTGTATGTGAATTGATCAAGCCACACTGCCCCATGTACCTCGTGCAGGTATCTGATACACATGGGTCCCTACACTAAGTCCTTACTGTGCCAGTCAGCGACCACCACCCCCGCAGGCGTGCACAGTCAGGGAAGGGAGGCCATGGAACGGCCCTGCAACCCCCATGCCACAGGACCAGACCCAAAAATGCCACACCAAAACCCAGCCAGCACCACCGGCGGAGGAAGCTGCCCCCAAACAGCACAAGTCTGGATAAGGTATTGCACTCACCATAGCTATCAAAGATAGAATGGGACAGACAGGAGGGATTAAAACCATGAGCACTCAGATGTCTCCTGCTAATTGCGGTCATGTGGGTCTCACCAGGAGGAGTGCAAAACACGGAGAAAAGAGAGAAACAAAATACGGTTCAGGGAAGAAAAAGAGTGCTGCACCTCACACCTATGGCTGATACTAGTACCTCTCGGCTGCATAAAAAACATCAGAATTCTGTATGTGAATTGATCAAGGCCCCCGTTCCCTGGCTGTGCACGCCTGCGGGGTTGGTGGCCACTGACTGGCACGGTGTGGACTTTAGTGTAGGGACCCATGTGTATCAGATACCGGCACGAGGTACATGGGGCAGTATGGCTTGATCAATTCATACACAAAATTCTGATGTGTTTTTTATTTAGCCAAGCGGCACTAGTATCAGCCATGGGTGTGATGTGCAGCACTCTGTTTCTTCCCTGAGCCACATAACTACTATAATACTACCTCCTATATACAATAATATAACTACTATAATACTGCTCCTATATACAAGACTATAACTACTATAATACTGCTCCTATATACAGGAATATAACTACTATAATACTGCTCCTATGTACAGGGATATAACTACTATAATACTGCTCCTATATACAGGGATATAACTACTATAATACTGCCTCCTATATACAGGAATATAACTACTATAATACTGCTCCTATATACAGGAATATAACTACTATAATACTGCTCCTATATACAGGGATATAACTACTATAATACTACCTCCTATATACAATAATATAACTACTATAATACTGCTCCTATATACAAGACTATAACTACTATAATACTGCTCCTATATACAGGAATATAACTACTATAATACTGCCCCCTATATACAGGAATATAACTACTATAATACTGCTCCTATATACAGGAATATAACTACTATAATACTGCTCCTATATACAGGGATATAACTACTATAATACTGCTCCTATATACAGGAATATAACTACTATAATACTGCTCCTATATACAGGAATATAACTACTATAATACTGCTCCTATATACAGGAATATACTACTATAATACTGCTCCCTATATACAGGAATATAACTACTATAATACTGCTCCTATATACAGGAATATAACTAGTATAATACTGCTTTCTGTTGTCAGTGATTTGGATGTGTCCTGTGATGTGTGGCGGTATATTGTGGAGGATCCTCCGGCGGCTGTTGGCGGCTGTCTCGCTCTTGTGATTGGCATATGTTTATCTCTTGCTAATTCGCAGACAGTATAATGAGTTTGCTCTCTTGTGATCACATCAAGCAGCAGCTGGAAGTGGTGGTGATGTCATTTCTGCTCAGTGGATTTGCTGACTCAGTCCATGTGATGTGTAAGTGATTCCACTGATGAGCAGCACCAGGGTCTCCGCACAACGAGTACAGATCGCCGGCAGTCAGCAAGAGAAGTCACATCAGAAGTGACAGCTACACTTGGCCATTTTCTTTCACTCTGCTGCCATCTGCTGGTTGTGGTCTGGTTTTACACCCTGACAACCCTCTCGCTCATAGTTCTGCTCTTTCTAGGCCTCGTTTTATCTGACACATTTGCATCATGGAAATTTTAGGCCTAAATATTCTACGAATTATGGGGGAGATTTATCAAACATGGGTGTAAAGTGAAACTGGTGCAGTTGCCCCTAGCAGCCAATCAGATTCCATCTTTCATTCCTCACAGATTTTTTAGGAAAATGAAAGGTGGAATCTGATTGGTTGCTAGGGGCAACTGAGTCAATCTCACTTTGCACTATGTTTGATAAATCTCCCCTTATATCTCTAAATTCTGTGCATAAAATTTTGAATCCAGGAAAATTTATATTCAAGAATAAGTAAGTGTATATTATATGTATATTATATTATATTAGAATTGAGATGGGAAGCTACCCTCAGTGTAGGCTCAACCCCATCTGTCTATCAGTGATGCCCCCTAGGTGCTGGTTCATCCCACAGTCATGGCCCTCCTCTCAGTGATTTCCCCCTAGGTAAAGGGTCTTTCCCCCTCAAGTGATGCCCATCCTCTCATTGATGCTCCTCTTCTCAGTGATGCCCCTCCTCTCAGTGATGCCCCTCCTCTCAGTGATGCCCCCTCCTTTCAGTGAGGCTCCTCCTCTTAGTGATGCCCCTCCTTTCATTGATGCTCCTCCGCTCAGTGATGCCCGTCCTCTCAGTGAGGCTTCTCCTCCCCAGCCATGCTCCTCCTTTTAGTGATGCCTCTCCACTCAGTGATGCCCCTCCTCTCAGTGATGCCCATCCTCTCAATGATGCCCCTCCTCTCAGTGATGATGCCCCTCCTCTCACTGATGCCCCTTCTCTCTGTGGTGCTCCTTCAGTAATGCCCCTCCACTCAGTGATGCCCCTCCTCTCAGTGATGCTCCTCTTCCCCAGTCCTGCCCCCTCCTCTCAGTGATGTCCCTTGCTCTCAGTGATGTCCCTTGCTCTCAGTGATGTCCCTTGCTCTCAGTGATGTCCCTTGCTCTCAGTGATACCCCTCGTCTCACTGATGCCCCTTGTCTCACTGATGCCCCTCCTCTCAGTGATGCCCCTCCTCTGAGTGATGCTCCTCCTCCTTCCCAGTCATGCCCCTCCTCTCAATGTTCCCCCTCCTCTCAGTGATGCTTCTCCTCCCCAGTCACGCCCCTCCTCTCAGTGATTTCCCCTCCTCCACAGCCATGCCCCTCCTCTCCAGTCATGCCCCTCCTGTCAGTGATGCCCCTCCTCTCAGTCATGCCCCTCCTCTCAGTGATGCCCCTCCTCTCAGTGATGCTCCTCCTCCACAGTCCTGCCCCCTCCTCCACAGTCCTGCCCCCTCCTCTCAGTGATGCCCCCTCCACTCAATGATGCCCCCTCCAGTCAATGATGCCCCTCCTCTCAGTGATGTCCCTTGCTCTCAGTGATACCCCTCGTCTCAGTGATGCCCCTTGTCTCACTGATGCCCCCTCTCAGTGATGCCCCTCCTCTGAGTGATGCTCCTCCTCCTTTCTAGTCATGCCCCTCCTCTTAGTGTTCCCCCTCCTCTCAGTGATGCTTCTCCTCCCCAGTCACGCCCCTCCTCTCAGTAATTTCCCCTCCTCCACAGCCATGCCCCTCCTCTCCAGGCATGCCCCTCCTGTCAGTGATGCCCCTCCTCCCCAGTCATGCCCCTCCTCTCAGTGATGCCCCTCCTCTCAGAGATGTCTATCCTCTCAGTGATGCCCCTCCTCTCAGTCATGCCCCTCCTCTCAGTGGTGCTCCTTCTTTCAGTGATGTCCCTCCACTCAGTGATGCCCCTTCTCTCCGTGATGCTCCTCCTCTTAGTGATGCTCCCCAAGTAATGCACCTCCACTCAGTGATACCCCTCCTCTCAGTGATGCTCCTCTTCCCCAGTCATGCCCCTTCTTTCAGTGATGTTCCCCATCTGTGATGTCCCTTCACTCAGTGATGCCCCTCCTCTCAGTGATGCCCCTTGTCTCAGTGATGCCCCTTGTCTCAGTGATGCCCCTCCTCTGAGTGATGCTCCCCCTCCTTCCCAGTCATGCCCCTCCTCCCCAGTCATGCCCCTCCTCTCAGAGATGTCCCTCCTCTAAGTGATGCCCCTCCTCACAGTGATGTCCCTCCTCCCCAGTCATGCCCCTCCTCTCAGTGATGCCCCTACCCTAAAGATGCCCCTCCTCTCAGCGATGTCCCTCCTCTCAGTGATGCCCATCATCTCAGTGATGCCTTCTGCTTCACTGTGATGTTCCTCGTCTCAGTGATGTCCCTCCTCAGTAATGCCCATCCTTTCAGAGATGCACCTCCTCTCAGTGATGCTCCTCCTTCCCATTCATGCCCCTCCTCTCAGTGATGCACCCCCCAGTGTTGCCCCTCATCTCAGTGATACTTCTTCTTTCAGTGATGCCCCTCCTCTCAGTGATGCACCCCCCAGTGATGTCCCTCCTCTCAGTGATGCTCCTCCTCTCAGTAAAGCCCCTCCTCACAGTGATGTCCTTCCTCAGTAATGCCCCTCCTCCCCAGTCATGCCCCTCCTCTCAGTGGTGTCCCTCCTCTTAGTGATGTCCCTCCTCTCAGTGATGCCCCTCCTCCACAGTGATGTCCCTCCTCCCCAGTCATGTCCCTCCTCCCCAGTCATGTCCCTCCTCTCAGTAATGTCCCTCCTCTCAGTGATGCCCCTACCCTAAAGATGCCCCTCCTCTCAGTGATGCTCCTCCTCCTTCCCAGTCATGCCCCTCCTCTCAGTGATGCACCTCCTCTCAGTGATGCAACCCCCAGGGATGCCCCTCCTCTCCGTGATGCTCCTCCTCTCAGTGATGCCCATCCTCTCAGTGATGCTTATCCTCTCAGTGATGCCTATCCTCTCAGTGATGTTCCTCCTCTCAGTGATGCTTCTCCTCTCAGTGATGCGCCCCCCAGGGGTGCCCTTCCTCTCAGTGATGCTCCTCCATTCAGTGATGTCCCTCCTTTCAGTGATGTCCCTCCTTTCAGTGATGCACCTCCTCTCAGTGATGCACCTCCTCTCAGTGATGCACCTCCTCTCAGTGATGCACCTCCTCTCAGTGATGCACCTCCTCTTAGTGATGCACCTCCTCTCAGTGATGCTTCTCCTCTCAGTGATGCGCCCCCCAGGGGTGCCCTTTGTCTCAGTGATGCTCCTCCTCTCAGTGATGTTCCTCCTCTCAGTGATGTCCCTCCTTTCAGTGATGCCCCTCCTTTCAGTGATGCTCCTCCTCTCAGTGATGCCCATCCTCTCAGTGATGTCCCTCCTTTCAGTGATGCTCCTCCTTTCAGTGATGTTCCTCCTCTCAGTGATGCACCTCCTTTTAGTGATGTTCCTCCTCTTAGTGATGCACCTCCTCTCAGTGATGTCCCTCCTCTTAGTGATGCGCCCCCCATTGATGCCACTCCTCCCAGTGATGCCCATTTTTGTAATGATTACAGAAAAAGCTATAAGTATAAGGCCCTATTCCACGGGATGATTATTGTGAATAGCAGTTAACGATTACCGACCAAACGAGAAATCGTTAATCGTTTAATAAGACCTGGATCTATTTTTACCGTTGCTCGTTCGCAAATCGTTCGCATTGAATAAGGCGTCGTTCGGTCATCCGCAGTAGTGACAAACACAATAGCGACGACAAGATGACCGCAAGAACGATCATAAGTAATGATTATCGTTCCATGTAAATGGGTTAACGATTTCTGGTCTTTCGTAATAGCGGTCGTTTGGATCGTTTATCAGTAACGATTATGCCAACGATAATCGTCCAGTGGAATAGGGCCCTAACTGTGCTGATCTGCGGCTCTTCTGGACTAATCTGAGAGCTCTTCTCTCTATCGCAGAATAACTCCAGCAGCCGCCGCCGCATTACTGGGATAATTGTTGCAGCGACTTCAAAGGCCGCCGGCAGCTGAAATGTGCGGCAGACAATGGAGCAACAGGCGGCATTGTGTTCTGTAAGCGGCCAGACAAAGAGCCGCCATTTACTCCTGACAGACACAAAGCCCAGAAAGGACCCCGGGCCCTTCAGCTGATTTTACACAGAGTTATAATTAGTGGAAACAAATGCGAGAACTACCATGTAACAACCAAAGCCGGCACGAGGAAATGGCATGCCCACCATGTGCCAACCATGCCCCCGCCCATGGCACAGGAAGGGTTACTGCCACCAAGACTGCATCTACTGCACCTCTTACACCTCTGATATTTGGGGCATTAAACGGGTATCACCCTAGCCAGAGGATACAGGGTAACAAGCTGACTGATCCTGAGAGAGGTGGAAGCGTGGCACTGACATTTGAGGCGCAGGATAGTGACACTTGGGGTACAGGGTAGTGACACTTGGGGTATAGGATGGTGACACTTGGGGTACAGGATAGTGACACTTGGGGTACAGGGTAGTGACACTTGGGGTATAGGATGGTGACACTTGGGGTACAGGATGGTGACACTTGGGGTACAGGGTAGTGACACTTGGGGTACAGGGTAGTGACACTTGGGGTACAGGATAGTGACACTAGGGGTACAGGATAGTGACACTGGGGGTACAGGATGAGGAAACTTGGGGTACAGGGTAGTGACACTTGGGGTACAGGGTAGTGACACTTGGGGTACAGGATAGTGACACTTGGGGTATAGGATGGTGACACTTGTGGTACAGGATAGTGACACTTGGGGTACAGGGTAGTGACACTTGGGGTACAGGATAGTGACACTTGGGGTATAGGATGGTGACACTTGGGGTACAGGATAGTGACACTTGGGGTACAGGATAGTGACACTGGGGGTACAGGATAGTGACACCTGGGGTGCAGGATAGTGACACTTGGGGTACAGGATAGTGACACTGGGGGTACAGGATAGTGACACCTGGGGTGCAGGATAGTGACACTGGGGGTACAGGATAGTGACACTTGGGGTGCAGTATAGTGACAATTGTGGTACAGGATAGTGACACTTGGAGTACAGGATACTGACACTTGGGGTACAGGGTAGTGACACTTGGGGTACAGGGTAGTGACACTTGGGGTACAGGATAGTGACACTTGGGGTACAGGATAGTGACACTTGTGGTACAGGATAGTGACACTTGGGGTACAGGATAGTGACACTTGGGGTATAGGATGGTGACACTTGGGGTACAGGATAGTGACACTTGGGGTACAGGATAGTGACACTTGGGGTATAGGATGGTGACACTTGGGGTACAGGATAGTGACACTTGGGGTACAGGATGGTGATACTTGGGGTACAGGATAGTGACACTTGGAGTACAGGATACTGACACTTGGAGTACAGGATAGTGACACTTGGGGTACAGGGTAGTGACACTTGGGGTACAGGGTAGTGACACTTGGGGTTCAGGATAGTGACACTTGGGGTTCAGGATAGTGACACTTGGGGCACAGGATGATGACACTCGGGGTGCAGGATAGTGACACTTGGGGTACAGGATAGTGACACTTGGGGTACAGGATAGTTACACGCTGACACTTAGGATACAGGATATTGACACTTGGGGTACAGGATAGTGACACTTGGGGTACAGGATACAGGATATTGACACTTGGGGTACAGGATAGTGACACTTGGGGTACAGGATAGTGACACTCGGGGTACAGGATAATGACACTTGGGGTACAGGATAGTAACACAGGGACAGGATAGTAACACGGGGTACAGGATGGTGACACTTGGGGTACAGGATGGTGACACTTGAGGTACAGGATAGTGACACTTGGGGTACAGGATGGTGACACTTGGGGTACAGGATAGTGACACTCGGGGTGCAGGATGGTGACACTTGGGGTACAGGATAGTGACACTCGGGGTGCAGGATGGTGACACTTGGGGTACAGGATAGTGACACTTGGGGTACAGGATAGTGACACTCGGGGTACAGGATAGTAACACAGGGACAGGATAGTAACACGGGGTACAGGATAGTGACACTCGGGGTACAGGACACAGACCAGCTCTATGGGCTTGTACTGGCTATCCTCATTGACCTATATAATCGTCTGCCCCCCCCATCAGGTATAATGTGTGGGTTATATAATAGACGTCTCTCGTTACTCGATTACCTCCTCCTGATAATGGAGAAATCAATAAAGTTATAAAACGTGTTTATAGGGGACAGCGGGATCGTGTTATGGAAATTAATTCTTCCTAATGAAATGGCTTTTCCCACAAGCTGTAAAGTGTCGGCTCTTTAATATTTCATAGACAGGAGACAGATCTGAGCGCGTCCTGGTGATGCAGCGCTTTATGGCGCTGTAATTGTTCCGCTCGTTATTATTGACTTGTCATTCTATGGCGCTTTTATTTTCCATGAAACGACAACAAATCCAGACACAGGAAGGTGTGACCTACACATCTATATGTATGTCATGTATACGAACAATGCACAGTATAACTCCTGTCCCGAATGCTGGGTGTAATCCTTAGTGCTTATATATATATATACATATATATATATATATATATATATATATATATATATATATATATAGTGCACAGTACCACTTTTCCTGTCCTGTATGCTGGGTGTAATCCTCAGTATATATATATATATATATATATATATATATATACACTCACACACATACAGTGCACAGTACCACTTCTCCTGTCCTGTATGCTGGGTGTAATCCTCAGTGTATATATATATATATATATATATATATATATATAGTGCACAGTACCACTTCTCCTGTCCTGTATTCTGGGTGTAATCCTCAGTATATATACAGTCGCGGTCTTTGGCACCAAGCACCCCAAGCAATCGCTTGGGGCCCCCAACATCCAGGGGGGCCCCCACACCCTGCTCTTGTGCTCAAGACTGCTGGACAGGGCCGCTGCCCCGATCGTTGCTGCCATCTGAACTGTAACTATGAGCACTCGTAATGAGCGCTCATAGTTACATGCAGCAGCACTGACAGGGCGGGAGACATTGGCCCCCTTCCTGTCAGTCACTCTTGTGGCCACAGGAAGGGTTTTCCCTGCGGTCACAAGTGGCAGCCTTGTCCTTGTGGTGCCGGCGCTCCAGTGACATCACTGGAGCATCGGTGCCAGGACAAGGGGAGTGCGGCCTCTTGTGATCGCAGGGAAAACCCTTCCTGCGGCCACAAGAGTGAAGAGAAGAGGAGACGCCCGGACCCAGGTGAGTGTAAGTGTTTGTTTTATTGTGTTATATACTATATGGGAGGGGGAGCACACAGGGGTCTGTTTAACTGGGGGAGCGCACATTGGGGGTCTATATAAATGGGGGGAGCACACAGGGGGGCTATATAACAGGGGGAACACACAGTGGGGCTATAGACTACTGGGGCTTCACAGAGGGGTCTATATACTACTGGGGCAGCACATAGGGGGGCTATATAACAGGGGGAACATACAGCGGGGCTATAGACTACTGGGGCTTCACAGAAGGGTCTATATACTTCTGGGGCAGCACACAGGGGGTCTATATACTACTTCGGGCAGCAGAATGGGGTCTATATACAAATTGGAGAGCACACAGGAGGTCTATATCCAAGTGGGGGGGCACACAGGGGGGCTATATACTACTGGGAGAGCACACAGGGGTCTATATACTACTGGTGGGGCACACAGGGGGTCTATATACTACTGGGGGAACATACAGGGGGTCTATATACTACTTGTGAGGCACACAGGTGGTCTATATATAACTGGGGGAGCACACAGGGGTCTGTATACTACTGGGGCAGCACAAAAGGGGTCTATATAATACTGGTGGGGCACACAGGGGGTCTATATACTACTGGGGGAACCACACAGGGAGTTTATATACTACTGGAGGAGAACACAGGGGTCTATATCCAAGTGGGGGAGCACACAGAAGGTCTATATCCAAGTGGGGGAGCACACAGGGGGCTAAATACCCCTGAGGGAGCACACAGGGGGCCTATATACTAGTGGGGGAGCACATAGGGGGTATATACAACTAGTGGCAGCACACAGGGGGTCTATATACTTCTGGGGGAGCACACGGGGGGGCTATATATAACTGGGGGAACACACAGGGGTCTATATACTACTGGGGGAAGCAAACAGGGGGTATATACTACTGGGGGCAGGAAACAAGGGGTATATACTATTGGGGGCAGCACACAAGGAGTATATATTACTGGCGGTAGCGCACAAGGGGTATATACTACTGGGGGCAACACACAGCGGTCTATTGTTTTGGAATGCGTGTCGAAGGGGGGGCCCAGACATAACTTCGCTTGGGGCCACAAAAATGCCAAGACCGTCCCTGTATATATATATATATATATATATATATATATATATATATATATACATACAGTGCACAGTACTACTTCTGTCCTGTAAGCTGGGTGTAATCCTCAGTATATATGGACAGTGCACAGTATAACTTCCATCTCTCTGACCTCCGCAGTGTTTTGTTCTACGGATTTCCGCGCTCCTCGCTGTCACTTATCCGCCGCACTGTCGTAGACTTGATGTACTGAGCCGGCACAAAAAAGATTATATTTATATTACAGAGCGGAGCACTCCAAGGACTCGTGTCTACATGCAAATAAGGATCAAACAGGCGGCTGGCGGCAGCGCACAACCTTCCCCGCGCAACAGACACTTTTATTTATCTATTTTTTTAAATATTTTTATTTAAATATTTTTCAGTGACTTCTGTCGTCATATCCCCCCTCCCGTCTACATATCCCTCTTCTGTCTTCATATCCCCCTTCTCTCTACATATCCCCCTCCCATCTACATATCCCCCTCCTGTCTACATATCCCCCTCCTCTCTACATATCCCCCTCCTCTCTACATATCCCCCTCCTCTCTACATATCCCCCTCCTATCTACATATCCCCCTCCTCTCTACATATCCCCCTCCTCTCTACATATCCCCCCTCCCGTCTACATATCCCTCTTCTGTCTACATATCCCCCTCCTGTCTACATATTCCCCTTCCTGTCTACATATCCCCCTCCCGTCTATATATCCCCCTCCTGTCTACATATCCCCCTCCTCTCTACATATCCCCCTCCTCTCTACATATCCCCCTCCTCTCTACATATCCCCCTCCTCTCTACATATCCCCCTCCTCTCTACATATCCCCCTCCTGTCTACATATTCCCCTTCCTGTCTACATATCCCTCTTCTGTCTACATATCTCCCCTCCTGTCTACATATCCCCCCTCCTGTCTACATATCCCCCCTCCTGTCTACATATCCCCCCTCTTGTCTACATATCCCCCCTCTTGTCTACATATCTTCCTCCTGTCTACATATTCCCCTTCCTGTCTACATATCCCTCTTCTGTCTACATATCCCCCCTCCTGTCTACGTATCTCCCTCCTGTCTACGTATCCCCCTCCTGTCTACATATCCCCCTCCCGTCTACATATCCCTCCTGTCTACATATCCCTCCTGTCTACATATCCCCCCTCCTGTCTACATATCCCCCCTCCTGTCTACATATCCCCCCTCCTGTCTACATATCCCCTCCTGTCTACATATCCCCCTCCTGTCTACATATCCCTCCTGTCTACACATCCCCCTCCTGTCTACACATCCCCCTCCTGTCTACATATCCCCCTCCTGTCTACATATCTCTCTTCTGTCTATATATCCCCCTCCTATCTACATATCCCCCTTCTCTCTACATATCCCCCTCCTGTCTACATATTCCCCTTCCTGTCTACATATCCCCCTCCTGTCTACATATCCCCCCTCCTGTCTACATATTTCCCCTCCTGTCTACATATCTTCCTCCTGTCTACATATCGCCCCTCCCATCTACATATCCCCCTCCCGTCTACATATCCCTCTTCTGTCTACATATCCCCCTCCCGTCTACATATCCCTCTTCTGTCTACATATCCCCCTCCTGTCTACATATCCCTCTTCTGTCTACATATCCCCCCTCCTGTCTACGTATCTCCCTCCTGTCTACGTATCTCCCTCCTGTCTACATATCCCTCTTCTGTCTACATATCCCCCCTCCTGTCTACATATCCCCCCTCCTGTCTACGTATCTCCCTCCTGTCTACGTATCCCCCTCCTGTCTACATATCCTCCTCCTGTCTACATATCCCTCCTGTCTACATATCCCCCCTCCTGTCTACATATCCCCCCTCCTGTCTACATATCCCCCCTCCTGTCTACATATCCCCCCTCCTGTCTACATATCCCCCCTCCTGTCTACATATCCCCCCTCCTGTCTACATATCCCCCCTCTTGTTTACATATCCCCCCTCCTGTCTACATATCCCCCTCCTGTCTACACATCCCCCTCCTGTCTACATATCCCCCTCCTGTCTACATATCCCTCTTTTGTCTACATATCCCCCTCCTGTCTACATATCGCCCTCCTGTCTACATATCCCCCTTACTGTTCACATATCCCCCTCCTGGCTACATATCCCCCCTCCCGTCTACAGATGCTCCTATCTACATATCCCCCTCACGTCTACATATCTCCTGTATACATATCCTCCTATGTACATATCTCCCGTCTACATATCCTCCCATCTATGTATCCCCCCGTTCACATATCCCCCTCCTGTCTACTTTTCCCTGTCTAAATATTCCCCTTACCGTGTACGTATCCCCATTTTCCCGTCTAAATACCACCTTCCTCCTGTCCACAGATCCCCCTTGTCTACTTATCCCCACCTCCTGTTTATATATCCCTCTCCTCCCGTCTACATATTTCCCTCTCCTCCCGTCTACATATTCCCCCTCTCCTGTCTACATATCTCCCTCCTGTTCGCATATCCCCATCTACATGTTCGCCTTCCCATCTACATCTCCCCGTTATTTACATATCCCTTGTGTACATATCCCCTCTCTTCTATCTACATCGCCCTCCTTCTCCTGTCTACATATTCCCCTGACCTATAGGAGATGGTCTTTACTTCTCATCTTTCTTCTTTCTTTTGCACACATTCCTTTCCACCACTCACAGGGTAGATAAAACATCCCCTGTAGGAAGTAGTTGATGTGGAGAGAGGAGGTGTAGCTTCGGTCTAGTCAGTCTTACCCAGATTCTTAGAGGGGATAGACTTTTGCCAGAGCCCTCCCCCAGCACGAGTCAGTCAGTTCAGTTGATTGGTTGACACGTGTATGCAGATGCAGCTAGAGACAACCAGTTCATCCAATATTCCTGCCATATCTACTATGCAGTGCTAAACACTTAAAGGTAGAAGAGTTTGGGAACAACCTAGCCCACAACAAGAACCACTCTACAAAGTGCAGGGCAGTATCCTGATACAAAAGAGGACTTAGCTTGGATAGGACAAAGCTACCAGAAGGTCAACATACACTATCTCACAGTGCAGGTAACTGGGACGGCCCGGGTACTTAGCTTCACCCAGGTAACCATGACTGGGGCTTGTATCACCCTACGGGGACAAGTACCTCGACACTGTAGGGCAGAAGGTGGTCAAACTGAAGTCTATACACAGATACAAGTAAACTTCTCACTCTAAAGTATTCTCTACAAGTTTCGGCAGAGTACATTGCTACATTGAGTTAGGACTCCCTCTACAAACTCCTCTCTTCTACGCTACTCTACTCTACCTTCAACTCTTTAAGCACCGCTACAACTACCTCTACTCTACTCTGTCAAGCATCTCCTCCGCACAAGCAAGTTCAAGCACTATAGTCTGTGTAAAACTTTATGTATTTGCCAAGGTGTATTGTATTCCTAAGAGACTGTATAGTAAAGCTGTTATATTTTTCTATCACTGGGACTCAGTCATCCTTTCCTCCCCACCAGCACCTAGACACACTAGCCGTACACCTTGGGTTATTTTTCCCCTTTTTGTGGGCGGTGGTACTGATAGTCTGGGTGGGTCGATTGCCACTCAGGATTACCGTGACAAGAGCTCAAGGGACCCCTCACAAACCGGCAGGTCAACGACCATTTGGGGATTACAGCCAGCCACAACACAAAGCAGATACCAACATTACACCTGTGTGCTGGACTAGCACTGGCGGCACCGGCCGAGAATAGTACCAGAGCACCAGACCACCACATATATATATATATATATATATGTATGTATATATATATATATATATATATATATATAGTATATGTTGTGGTATGCCCCTGGATGATGTTGTAGTGGTGGGACAGCCGGTCACTTGCTAGGTGGGAGTGTGACGCCACTACTGTGGTGGATGGCAGAGATACAGCCGGGCCTTTTGGGTTTGCCACGTGACGCCAGTACCTGGTGGGCACACAGGTGAGATGGCACGCCTGCTTTTAGAGAGTAAGGCCGGTTGTACCCTTCTCCTCTGTGGTCGGTATCCTGTCAGGTTGCTGCAGGGTCCCTTGGGATAGTGTAGTCACGGATGTTGTTATCACAGGTGGTCAGAGTGGTGTAGTGACCCTCCCGCATAGTGGTAGGACCCACCACCCACAGAAAGGGGAAACTTCCCAAGGTTGCGGTGTATATTCTGTGCAGGTGGTAGTCAGTAATCACAGACTCGGGTGATAACGTTGACCATGTTTACTACTTATAAATGTGCAGCAGGGAATACAACGAATCTTGAGATACACTGATACAGATCCAATAAATACACCAACATAGAACCACCAGATCTATAGGATAAGTGCTGAGAAGGAGGTAGTAGTGTTGGTAGAGTGTACTGAGGTAGTGTACTAGAGAGGAGAGTGCCATGAGAGTCTCATCCCAATTAGTAATGTGCTCTGCCAGGAGGTTGGAATGTAAAGAAGAATACTTGTAGAAGAAGAAGAAACAACCTGTGCCTGTGTATTGACCTTTCCTATAGTCTTCACACCACCTGATGCCCACTAGCTTTGGGGGAACCATATCAATGGGTGACACAGGTCCCAGACTCTGTTACCTGGGATGAGCGGAATGGTTAGGATTTCCTAAGTACTCCCGCGCTGCGAGATGGAGTTCATAGACTTTACGTAACTTTGCTCCACCCGGATCAGTTCCAAGCTCTTTGGCTCTATTGTGGATACTGTCCTGCACTGTAGTTAGTCCTTGTCCTCGGGTGGGTTGAGGTTATCTAAAGGCTAGTCCTCTCTTGAAGGGCTTAACAGTGCATCACACAGCGTGTGTGGTGCTTCAAGAAAAAGGTTCCTCAGAGGGCTCTGTTCTGCGTCCTACCTGTGCGGGGCACTGACTAAGACTGACTTGTAGACTCCTTCCCTTCCTGTCCAACATGCCTGTAAAGTGTACTGTGGTTGGGTGGAAAGAGTGCAATAGAGAAACGGGATAGAAAAGAGAGAATAGGAGAGAAGAAAGGAGAAATCCTACTGGTTAACATAATCTGGGACTTTACACAAACAATAACCCTTTAGGATATTTCAGCTGTG
The DNA here is from genome assembly GCF_027789765.1 of Dendropsophus ebraccatus. NCBI lineage: Eukaryota > Metazoa > Chordata > Amphibia > Anura > Hylidae > Dendropsophus > Dendropsophus ebraccatus. Next base: position 7,046,965 of record NC_091467.1, read on the forward strand.
CAGCTTCTAGACCTTAGTTATATAATACAGCGACATCTAGTGGTCATCTCTGGTAACACTTCAGCTGTGACAAGATCACAAACAAGTACAGACTTCTACGAGGGGTGTAAAGGATAGCAACACCCGCAGTGGGACACCACAATGTATCCTCCAAACGGGACCAGGCACCATGTTATTACTGTCTGCGCCATTAGTCACTATGCTCCTTGTTATATCGACTTTTCCTGCTGATTGGTAAATACAGAATTTTTGGAATTTTTTTCCCCTTTGCCGCCTGTTCCATCGTCTCCGACCACTCCATTAGCTTTCAACTATAGGTGAGCGGTATTTTGTCGCAGAGGTCTATAGGATTGTCCAGAGCTCAGGATGACATCTTCAGCTGTAAAGTCGCCATCTCCTCGTGTGTAATGGGGGGGCGGGCGAACAGCGAGCCGCTCCAACACTGCGCCAGAGAGATAGACGCATCAGAGCTTATCCGTGTAATGTGAGATGTCACCTCTGAGTGATACTGTCACCGAGGATTAAGTGTCAGGAGACGAGTGACGGCGACCGCAAAACTGCAAACAATTCTCATAATGCCG